>NC_039358.1:216102144-216454570 GCF_003573695.1 Papaver somniferum
TAGCTCGATCAACCTCGCATGCGTTGTTATCTCAAGCATGTTTGTCAATGTTAGTGATCAAAAATATAAGTCTTGATTTCTAGCCTACATAGCTAAGTCTCGGACTAGGATAGAAAAGTGTAGTTGATCTCAAGGACTTCATGGCGATTCATAATACAACGACGAAGATCTATACAAGGAACCGTGGAACTTCACTAACAAAAAGGTATGTGGAGACTTGAACTTATCTATCACTCAAAAGTATATCTCTTCTATCTCATACTTCTTATGAGACAAAAGTCATATGCTATATAGACTAGATCATACACATTTGACATTTCAAGCTGAGCATTCATTGCTTATCTTGTATCTCTAAGTCGTATGTTGGTAAAGCGTTTCGCTTTGATCAAGTTTATCTTCACCTAGTGACGAAAGTCATGAAAAGTTTCAATCACTTTTAGAATTGCTTTGACGTGAATCGGTTTGTGAATAACGGCTACATAGCGTCCTCTGAGAATGTCTCAATGACTGAAATGAGAGTTTATATTACATAACCATGTATTCCTTGAACCGAAGTTTTCGAACTTTGTTGATCAAGAGAAATCGGAAGGATGTGGAATTGGATTTCCAAGTCCGCGAACTGTCGGAAGTTCTCGACCGAGAATTTCTGCTGGGATTTTCCAAAACTCGTTTGTGTTCTAAGTCCGCGAACTGGCGGAAGTTCTCATCCCAAGAATTTCTGCTGAGTTTGGAAAACTCAACCGATTAACTTAAGTCCGCGAACTTGTTTGTGAACTTAAGAGGTTATGATCTAAAGATGTAATCTGAACATGAAACATTAATTTACTAAGGAATGTTTTATGCAAACCGTAGCTATAATGTTCATGAGATGATTCAACCGAATCGAATCATCTTTGTTTCAATTGTGTCTTGTGTAGTTACATAGGATCTCATAGGAATTGAACAACTCTTAAACTAATTCATTTGAGTCAATTGAACTAGTTATGGTGAAGAAGAACAAGGTTAATATGAAATGCTCATATGGTTAACCTTTTGGGTTACTATGTTGAACCAACATACACGTACACGTTTGGGCATGGTTTTCACGAACCCAGTAAACGTCTACCCAAGTGTGTGTGACAAGCTAAGTTTTCTATCTAACGGTTGAGAAATATTAACTTGAATATAAATCAGGTTTTCATCTACGATGAACATGGATTGCTTTGTAACTAAGGCAAAAACCCTGATTTGAAGGCTATATAAAGGAGACATCTAGCATTGTGCAAAACTAATCCCACACGTCTATGTGCTACTAGTGCGCCCGCTAGAGTCGATCTCCATTAACCTTTGATTTTCTTCTCTAAAATTAGGTTAACGACTTAAAGACTTCATTGAGATTTTGAAGCCAGACCGATACTACTTTATCGTAGTTGTGTAATCTGATCTTGCACCTTCTATCGTACGAGTACAATCGATTGATTGGCTTGAGATCGTTAGAGTTCTCCGATAGGCAAGATAAAGAAGTCACAAACATCTTCGTCTCCCTGTTTGTGATTCCTCGACAATCCGCTTGTGTAGTCAGGAAGGATTGTAGAGAGGTGATTGATTAATCTAGGTTGTTCTTCGGGAATATAAGACCGGATTATCAATTGGTTCTTGTTACCTTTATTTTATATCTAAAGACGGAACAAAACCTAGGGTGTATCTGTGGGAGACAGATTTATCCTCTTATAGACTTTTCTGTGTGAGACAGATCTGTTTATTATCAAGTCTGTGATTTTGGGTTATAGCAACTCTTGGTTATGGGTGAGATCAGCTAAGGAAATCAAGTGCGTAGTATCCTGCTGGGATCAGAGGTGTAGGAGTACAATTGTACCTTGGATCGGTGGGATACTGATTGGGGTTCAACTATAGTCCAGTCCGAAGTTAGTTTGCAGTAGGCTAGTGTCTGTAGAGGCTTAATACAGTGTGTATTCAATCTGGACTAGGTACCGAGGTTTTCTGCATTTGCGGTTTCCTCGTTAACAAAATTTCTGGTGTCTGTGTTATTTCTTTTCAGCGTTATATTTTATATAATTGAAATAATACAGGTTGTGCGTTCGTGATCATCAATTGGAAATACAACCTTTGGTTGTTGATTGATATTAATTGATCCTTGGACATTGGTCTTTGGTACCGTCCAAGTATTCCTTGTATTTGATAAAGACTCGCTATTGTTTTTAGCTTGAGTAAAAATCAAATCAAGAGAGAGATATTAACTCCTTGAGATACTTTTATCTAGATTGAGTCTGACTGTCTAGTTGATTCTCTAGCAAAGTATTTCGGAGTTAGTCCATACAGATTGCTAAGCGAAATATTGGGTGGTGTTGTTAGACCCCCGCTTTTTCATGAATGATGGAAACAGAAAATAAAAAAACCTAAAACTACAGATGCTTGGGCCGGCCACCCCTCCAGGCTTGTTTTTCCTCCACAACCCTCATCTCTATTGTTTTACGGAAACTAAAACGTAAATGTGAAGACTTCAGCTGGAGTATTACTAATGTCTACTCTCAAAATTCATATTGGGTAGATTTGATTTTTTTTTTTTTTTGGGAGGAGTTGGATTTCCTCACTAGTTGGGCTAGTGATGCCTGGGCAATAACATTAGATTTTAATATAACCAGAAGGAAGAGAAAGAGAAATAAGCCAAAAGGGCCTAAAAGGAGAAGAAGGTTGTTCAATGAGTTCACAAAGGAGCATGAAATCATTGATTTCCCGCTAAATGGAGGCCTCTACACTTGGTCTAATATGTAGGCAAAGCCTCTTCTATGCAGAATGGACCATATGATAGCGACTCTATATTTTGTAGGTAAATTTCCTAATACAAGTCAAATACTTTTATCTAGACTCTAATGTACTTCTGATTACTGGAGATATAATTTAAAAAAACAATTATCATCTAGAATTGAAGCATATTGGTTGACTAACCCCTCTTCTTTGCCAAATTTAAAACTAGGGTCGGATGCAATTTTGTACTCTTCCTAGTTTCGTACTGTCTAAGACTCTGCAAGATGTTAATTATTAATATACAATAAGATCGAGTAAATCTACTTATGGAAAAATCAGTGAACAAAAGCAAGAGCTTATCACCAAAATTAATGTGTTAAATTCCATTGAGGAGCAGGGACCATTATCTCAAGATGATGACAGCACAACTGGAGCAGCTAAACCTGAAAAATACAAGAAAGTGGCTTGCAAGGTCAAAGGCTCAACATTTTCTAGAAGGGGATTATAATACCAAGTACTTCCACATGCTCGGTAATGGTGGGAGAAGGAGGAACACAATGCATAAGTTGGTTATCAATGGTGAAGATAATTTCAGTCAGGAAGATATTAAGAATGAATATACAAAATATTACTTCAACCTATTTCAGGATAAGCATCAACATAGACCACAATTAAGTTCATGTTTTTTCAGTAAAGTTTCTGAGTAAGAAAGTGTATAGATGGAAAGCAATAGAAGAATCTGAAGTGTGTGTGTATATAAGCGCGCGCACGCGCGGAGGTGGTATAATAAAGAAGTTCAAGAACAATAAGTCCCTAGGAAGAATAAGGTGGCTTGGGATGTAATTAAGACAAAATGGCAGTCATCTCAGAATATAAATAAAAAGATAGAATAGATTGGAGAACAAATTGTTCCTTTATCAGTCTAACTCCCAAGAAAGAGCAGATGAACACTCTTTGGGATTTTAGACTACAAGTATAGTAAGCAACATATACAAAGTTATATTTAAAGTACTTACTCAAAGGTTTAACACAATGTTACCTATACTCTCATGTCTAAAAATCAAGGAGCTTTTGTTAAACATAAGCATATATTCGATGGAATTTTGATTGCAGGAGATCTTATTAATGCAAGGTTCAAAAAGGAGATTCCAGGGATATTATGCAAGCTGGATATACAAAAAGTTTTTGATAATATCAGCTAGCATATAATAGATCAAGTGTTAGGAAGTTCTGGTTTTGGGAAGAAATGAAAAAGTTGTATTATGTTGTATATTTCATCTTCTCAACATTCTTTACTCATTAATAAAAGTTGAACTCGGAGACTCAGGCCACAAAAAAGGCTAAGACAAGGTGATCCGTTGTCACCATTCATACTATATTCATATTGGTTGATGAAATTCTTACAAAGTTAATGAAGAATACTATGGAGTTCAATATGATTTCAAGTTTCAAAGTGAATGGAAATATTGGGGTCTCACACCTTTAATTTGCAGATGACACTTTGGTGTTTTTGGATGCTAAATTAAGAAGAAGAAGATGAGAATTTAATTAGTCATCATGCTTCAAGTGTTTAGAGTTGTAATAAGTTTATCTGTCAATCTTAGCAAAAGTGCAGCAACTTCAAGTGTGGGTGCAAACTAAAAAATTCAGGCTATGATGTATATTCTCAACTGAAAACTTGTAAAACTTCCTCTCAAATACTTAAGAATACCAGTAGGAGATGTTAGCAGAAACCCTCAATATAGCATTCAATTATAGAGAAATTTCAAAAGAAACTTTCTCTGTGAAAAATAAGATTCTCAACAAGGAAGGAAGAGTGGTTTTAATAAAAAGTATATTATCAAGTTTATCTATTTACTATATGTCCATATTGCGTACTCATGTTGTTGTGGGGAAGAAACTTATCAAACTTATGAGAGACTTTATGTGGGAAAGAAACTTGTCAAACTTATGAGAGACTTCAATAAGCCCAAGACTTATTGAAAGAAGATTTCTTGGATATCATGGGAGAAAATCAGTAAGCCCAAAACTTTGGGAAGACTAGCAATCAGAAACTTAAGGCTAACCAATAAATCTTTATTTACAAAATGGATACGGAGATTTAGCAAGGAAACGAACACTCTCTGGAAAAGAATAATTCAAGAAAAAATGGGTTGTGATGCTACATACTTGTGGGTGAAAGATAATTAGTTACCGCAAGAAAGAGGCATACGGAAATGGATTCAAAAGGTGAAGCACATAGTAGAAGATCTCTCATCCAAACAGTAGGCAATGAAACTAAAGATTATATCAGTGTCAGAGTTTGAGACGTCAATGAGCTAAACCATGAAATATTTATATGAGTTCCAAACACCAATATGTTCAAGTTATCATTCATGGAGATTGTAAAGGAAACAATTTCCATGAACTTATGCAAATATATGAAACTCAACGCAATGATTTCTCTATTCTTACCAAATGATTGGTATGCAATATTTGTGTAAGTTTTTGAATTGTCATGTTTTTTTGAGACATGCTCTTGTTATGTTCTAACTACAATCAACACATGAAATGGAAAAAATAAATATCAAACCTCACAATCTGAGCCTTCTAGTTGAGACAACTAGCCGAATTTGGAACAAATACTCTCTGGTTATCTTATTCATTAATCACAGTCGCAATACAACAGTGTTCTTACACATTTAGCATGTGAAACCCTGGATAAGAGCCACTATCTGCACGACACTTGTCAACATCCTACTGAATGGAAGGAAATTACTAACTACCACTCTCTAACTACTCACAGCTACCACATAACTTATGCAGTTAGGGGCACCACCTACTAACATCACCCAGTTACATGACAATACCATCCCCTCCGAAAAATCTTTGTCCTCAAGGATTGAAATTTAGGAAGTGTGCAGAGGCATGAGTTGCATCCTCCCAGGTAGCATCCTCAGTTGTGGAGTTAGTCAACTAGAGAAGAAGTTGATCTACTGCTCTACCCTGTCTGGAGATGCCCCTAGTATAAAAAAAATAACATCGGGATAGAGAACAATCTGACCAACATCATCTACTATTGGCAGTTGGGGAGAAGGAATATGAGACTGGACAATTCTCTTCTTCAGTTGTGAGACATGAAAGACATGATGTATCTTGAGCTGAGAGGGAGTGGAGCTTGTAAACCACTGAGCCTATCTTCCGGAGGACCTGAAAAGGGACAAAGTACTTTGCAGAGAGCTTCAGATTTCTCCTTAGAGCAATTGAAGATTTCCTGTAAGGTTGAAGCTTCGGGTACACTTCATCACCAACCTCAAAAGTTTTGTCAACTCTCTTCTTATCAGCATACAATTTTCTCCTTTCATGGGATTTGTGGAGAGTTTCTTTCAAAATATCCAAGGGTTCATTTCTTTACTGGAAGTACTCTTCAAAACCTAAGATAGATGTAATGACAATGGAAGGGAAAGCAAGATAAGGTGGTTCATAGCCATATAATGCCTTGAAGGGGCTCATCTAGAGACTAGTGTGAAAGTTAGTGTTATACCACCATTCTTCCAGTGACAACCACTTAAACCAATTCTTAGGCCTATGTCCAATCATACATCTGAGATAGTTTTTTAAGCAAGCATTGACTCTCTCAGTTTTCCTATCTGATTGAAGTGATATGATGTGCTGAGATTTAAGCTGGTGCTCAGAGCCTTGAAAAAGATCGGATTTAGATGAAAATGTTTCTTTTTTTTCTCCATCAAACTTTCGCATCCCTTCGGACAATTTTTCCGTATGTTCAAGACTGTAAAAGCGGCTTTTCTTTGTTTAATAGTTCCCAATATAAATATGTACCTCAGAAACATAATGGGGCAGCTGATGCTGGCTAGGTTAGCTAGGAAATATCATGTAAATAGTATCTGGGATAAACATCCCCATGTTTGTATCGTTGATAAGCTGCTCTATATGTTATAACTCTTGCCTGTTGGTTTGGTTGTATGAATGGTTTCTTTCTTTAAAAAAAAAGAAGAAAAAAAACTGTTACATATGCGGACAATTTCCATAAAACTTTTTTTTCGATGTTAATGTGTATTGGTTGCTAGTATTTGTTGGTTGGATGCCTTGCCTACTTGTGTATATCCGATTGGGCTTATTTTCATGGTTTGGCCCATTAGTCTATTAGTCTCTTTTGTTACCTAGCTGGGTCAAATATAAAACTGGCTAGGGATATGCTATAATAGAGAAACTTATGTTGTTCTTGAGAGTGTGTGAGGCACAAAGGGGCTAGGGTTCTTGAGAGCGGATTCTGGAGAAACCTTGTAAACTTGTTTGATTATCACAGTGAAATCATTTCGTCGTCTTCGCAACTGGATGCAAATTATCTTGATTGAACCACTATAAATCCTTGTGTTGTGTGTGTGCTTGATTTGATTTATTTTCATTTCCATTTTCATATCTTGATTGATTGTGCTAGCTTGAGCCATTAGTTCTAACAAATTGGTATCAGAGCTCCGGGTAGAAGCTGTTAGAGCATAGCTCGGTCGACCTCGCATGCGTTGCTATCTCAAGCATGTTTGACAATGTTAGTGATCAAAACTATGAGTCTTGATTTCTAGCCTACATAGCTGAGTCTCGGACTAGCATAGAAAAGTGTAGTTGAGCTTAAGGACTTCGTGTTGATTCATCATACAACGACGAAGATCTACTCAAGAAACCGTGGAACTTAATCAACAAAAAGGTATGTGGAGACATGAACTTATCTATCACTCAAAAGTCTATCTCTTTTATCACCTACTTCTTATGAGACAAAAGTCGTATGCTATATAGACTGGATCATACACATTTGACATTTCGAGCCGAGTATATCTCGCTTATCTATATCTCAAAATCATGTGTTGGTAAAGCGTTTCCCTTTGATCAAATTTATCTTCACCTAGTGACGAAAGTCATGAAAAGTTTCAATTACTTTGAGAATTGTTCTGACGCGAAACGGTCTGTGAATAACGGCTATATAACGTCCTCTGAGAATATCTCAATGATTGAACTGAGAGTTTAGATTACATAACCATGTATTCCTTAGTCCGAAGTTTTCGAACTTTGTTGATTGAGCGAAACTGGAGAAATTGGCTTTGCCAAGTCCGCGAACCCAGTCCGCGAACTGACGAAAATTCTTGTACCGAGAATTTCTGCTGGGATTTTCCAAAAACTTGTTTGCGTGTAAGTCTGCGAACTCAGTCCGCGAACTGGCGAAAGTTTCTTTGCCGAGATTTTCTTCTGAGTTTGGAAAACTCCACCGGTTGTCTTAAGTCCGCGAACTTGTTTGTAAGCTTAAGAGGTTATGATCTAAAGATGTGCTCTGAACATGAAACTTAAATTACTAAGGAATGCTTTATGAAAACCGTGGCTATAAAGTTCATGAGCCGATTCTATCGAATCGAATCATCTTTGTTTCAATTGTGTCTTGTGTAGTTACATAAGATCTCATAGCAATTGAACAACTCTTTAACTAGTTCATTTGAGTCAATTGAACTAGTTATGGTGAAGAAGAACAAGGTTAGTATGAAATGCTCATATGGTTAACCTTTTGGGTTACTATGTTGAACCAACATACACGTACACGTTTGGCCATGGTTTTCACAAACCCAGTAAATTTCTACCCAAGTGTGTGTGACAAGCTAAGTTTTCGATATAACGGTTGAGAAATATTAGCTTGAATCTAAATCAGGTTTTCATCTAACAGTGAATATGGATTGCTTTGTAACTAAGGCAAAACCCTGATTTGAAGGCTATATAAAGGAGACATCTAGCATAGTGCAAAACTAATCCCCACACGTCTGTGTGATACTAGTGCGCTTGCTAGAGTCGATTCTCCTTTAACCCTTGGTTTTCTTCTCTAAAACAAGGTTAACGACTTAAAGACTTCATTGGGATTGTGAAGCCAGACCGATACTACTTTTATCGTAGTTGTATGATCTGATCTTGCATCTTCTATCGTACGAGTACAATCTTTGATTGGCTTGAGATCGTGAGAGTTCTCCGATAGGTAAGATTAAGAAGTCACAAACATCTTCGTCTCAATGTTTGTGATTCCTCGACAAACCTCCTGTGTAGTCAGGAAGGATTGTAGAGAGGTGATTGATTAATCTAGGTTGTTCTTCGGGAATATAAGACCGAATTATCAATTGGTTCTTGTTCACCTTGATTTTATATCTTAAGACGAAACAAAAACCTAGGGTTTATCTGTGGGAGACAAATTTATATTTTGATGGATTTTTTTGTGTGAGACAGATTTGTTTATTATCAAATCTGCGATTTTGGGTTGCAACAACTCTTGGTTGTGGGTGAGATCAGCTAAGGGAATCAAGTGTGCAGTATCCTGCTGGGATCAGAGGCGTAGGAGTACAACTGTACCTTGGATCGGTGAGAGACTTATTGAGGTTCAACTATAGTCCAGTCTGAAGTTAGCTTGGAGTAGGATAGTGTCTGTAGCGTCTTAATACAGTGTGTATTCAATCTGGACTAGGTCCCGGGGTTTTTCTGCATTTGCGGTTTCCTCGTTAACAAAACTTCTGGTGTCTGTGTTATTTCTTTTCCGCATTTTTTTTTGTATAACTGAAACAATACATGTTGTGCGTTCGTGATCATCAATTGGAAATCCAACCTTTGGTTGTTGATTGATATTGATTGATCCTTGGACATTGGTCTTTGGTACCGTCCAAGTTATTCCTTGTATTTGATAAAGACTCGCTATTGATTTTAGCTTGAGTAAAAATCAAATCAAGAGAGAGATATTAACTCCTTGAGATACTTTTATCTAGATTGAGTCTGACTGTCTAGTTGCTTCTCTAGCAAAGTATTTCGGAGTTAGTCCATACAGATTTCTAAGAGAAATATTGGGTGGTGTTGTTAGACCCCCGCTTTTTCAATTGGTATCAGAGCAGGCAAACACGTTTAAGACCTAACAAGTCCGTGTTTATAGCGATCTGACTCTATGTACAAAGGTTCTATCTCTATTAACGTACCACCAGTCTTCGATTGCTCCAATTACTTATGGTGGAAAATTGCTATGCGATATTTTCTTCAATCTCGTGATTTTCAATCATGGGTATATGTGGTTAATGGCTATGATGCTCCCGTTGTGGCATTCGGTGATGTAAACGTTCCCAAACCTATTGGTGAATACACCGCTGTTGAGATAACTGCTGCAAAGAAAAATTTTGACGGTTTGGGATATCTTAGAAACCGTATTTTAAGAAAACTCCAGTGAAAAGGATGCTAGGCTTCAAAACCTTAATTCTGATTGGGAGAACCTTCGTATGGAAGATGAAGAAACATTTGATGAGTTCAATCACAAAGTTTCTGAAATTGTTAATGCATCTTTTGCATTGGGTAAGACTATTCCTGAAAAGGACATTGTGATGAAAATTCTCAGATCGCTTCCATCTAGATACGAGTCTAAGAAGCATGTCATCGTTGAGGGGAATAACCTCGATAATCTTTCCAGAAACACCTTGGTTGGAAAGATTAAGATCTTTGACCATGAGCATACATCCAAAGTCGGTAAGGATGTTGCCTTTAAATCACATAAGAACACTAAATTACTGGTCAAAGGTAAAAGTGTTCATGTCTCTGAGGATGATCAGTCTGAGGATGATTTTTCGGATGATATTGACAAATCAGTTTCCTTGATCACAAGATAATTTATGGATCTTCTGTTGAAGAGAAATAAACATTTTTCAAGAGACAAACCTAAGTCATCAGACAAACCTCACGGTCGCGTACCTCCTAAAAACAGGGATGCTGACGAGGCTGATGACGAGGACATGCCTCAGTGCTTTAAGTGTAAGGGTTTTGGCCATTTTTCTAATGAATTCCCAAACCGTAGAAAATACACTGGGAACAAAGGTCCAGCTGTAACACTTGATGAAATGTCTGAAACCTATGATTTCGATGAAGATAGGAAATCAAGTGTAGGGCTTCTTTGTGAAAACATCGATTTTGATACTTGTAGCAATACATATATCAACCTCAATGGGTTTGGAGAAGAGGGAAACCCAATCAAGCTGGAAGATTCCTTGAATCCGATAACTGGAAACCCTGTCAGTGAAGTTTCAGGATCAACTGTATGTCTGTCTGCTTGCACATCTCAGATGCATGAATACTATCCAAGTTTGACGTGCTCATTTTGTTCGATGAAGGAACACGAACTATCAAGGTGTTACAAATACAAGCACCAAATAAGGCACGCCAGCAAACTTCAACGAAGAGCAGATCGATTAGCAAGGAAGTTGAAACTTGCTCAGAAGACCACCGAGGTATGTAGGATCTTATCTTCGTCTAAGAAGTTGGTTTCCAAGGATAAAATAAGACGATTTGAAAAGAAAATATGGTCAAATAGTTTTAATAGACAAAGATCAGAGGATTCCTCCGATGAGGAAAAAGATGGACAAATCGTTGTTCATCGCAACACAACTTGATTGTGTTGTTGGGAACATCTTGTCTCATGTGCCTGTTCGAAAAGAGACAAGATTGATTGATGATCCAGGCTTCAGAAGAGTTTTTCCTTCTTTTCTTAGTTTTGTTATTTTTTGTCTATCAAATAAAAGAAAGGGTTATTATCGACAATTTTACTCTTTATAGGGTTTTAGAGTTGGGCGTAAACCTGTCAATAGGTTTCGAACCCTACATTCCTTTTTCCTCTTGACATCCTATATAAGACTGCTTGTTGAGTTAAGTGATTCAATCACACAAATCCAGTTGTTTATAACTGTTCTCAAAGCACTATGTCGTCAGATGGAAAGGATGTCAACATGATTGTTAAGTCTTCAATCAAGAAAAAAGAAAAATCTCCTGTCTCTAAGTCCCTGAAAACAAAAAGAAGAAATAGAAGAAAACCCAGGGTTGTTCCTTCTAACTCTCAGAAGTTTTCCGATGTTCTTGATGAGTTAAAGGAAATAAGAAGGGAGATTTATGAAATAAAGACGTTCGTGTCTAAATCTTTGGAAATTCAGAGGACCCTAATTCGACCTCTTCAGCCAAGACAGTTCATGGGTATTAACACTTATCTCCGTGAACCTTATGTCCTGATGGTTGTCGATAACAAGGAGTTCGGGAATGATAAATAATTTCTCAAAGGAATTGTTGCCTAGTATATCTTCTTTTTGGATTAGTTGGAAAAATAACTAGTGCTTTCAATAGCGATGATTATGACTACACATAGCTATTTTTGTTTTCATCTTCTTATGTTATATTTTTGGTTTATTGGTTATTAAATTCTAAAAATATTTGGATGATGATGTTATTGCAGTATTAATCGTTATGATTTTTTGATTATAGGATCAGAATCTCTCAGCTGCAACACTTCAGCGAAATTATTAACAACATAACACAACAATGTCGTAAAGCAATTTCAGAAACGACATATTAAACGATATCAGCTAAATCATGAGAAAAATATGATGGACTTGTGAAAATTAGGAAGTGTGCGAGATTAATATTTGTAAGGTTGCGAGAATATCGCAAGTCATATCCGAAAATAAAGGACAGATTACCTGTCATCCACTATGTAATTCGATATAAATAGCCATTCAGTGGTAAAGGAAAAGGAGAGAGATCTTTTAGAGAGAGGAATAAAAAAAAATTAGGAGAGAGAAAATCAAGCGTGGTTGTGGTTCTTAATCCCTTTATATTTTCTTGTAAGATTGTTCAAAGATTCATCAATAAAATTAAGATTGTTAATCCAAAAATGAGTTGAATGTTAATGAAATCTTGTGAGGGGTGTAGTGTATGATTTCCTGCAACTACATAATGGCGCTAGAAACATGGATTGAAAATTGAAGATTGTTCTAGAAAAAGTTGAAGATTAATATTGTGATTTATTAGAATTGAAAGTAATTGGTGAAAAAACTTATAAAATCTCTTACAATTTGTTAGTATTGAAAGAATGGCTAGAAGGAGAAATGTATCGGAACAACCGACAACTGCTAGAAGAAGAAGTAAAAGACTTGCTGGAAGAGAGAGAAGTGAAATGGGAGAATCTACTAGAAGGAGAAATAATGGAGAAAATCAAGTTCAACCGCCAGTTCAGCAAACACCGGTACAAAATGGAACAATAGAATATGATAGAGTGAGTGTACACACTTGGCGATCAAATTTAGCAGAAGAAGAGCAGCAAACCAGGAACCATAGACAGGTAGAGAGAAATCAAGAAGCAGATAAAGGAATAATTCATGGAGATGAGGAAATTGGAGCATTAGAAACGTTGAGACGAAGAATACATGAAGAAAGAAGAGCTGAGGAAAAAGAACGTGCAAATCTAACAAGGCAAAATCAGGAATTGAGGATGGAAAATATGAGACTACATAGAAGAAGATCGAGAAGTACTACAAGATCATATTCAAGATCGACTAGAAGAGAGATGAGGCGAAACTCACCCACAGTTAATGCTGGAAATAATATTCGAGAAGGAATACCAAATCCTAATGAAGAACATCGCGAAGATAGAGAAAGGACTGATGATCGTTATGTTCCACAAAATGAAACTTTTGATGATAGGCAAAATGATAGAAATCAAGAGAATGGACAACGTCAGGGACGAAAAATCAGGATGGCGAAGGGAATCGAGGGGAAGGAAGGAGAATTTCACATGAGAGAGAAGCTCAAAGAAATCAACAAACAATTGAAGAAGAAATTGAAAGACACTATGCTGAACAAGCACGTTTAACTCATGAACGTGAAAGATTGAGAGCGGAAATGGAAGAACAAGAGCTGCAGGAGGCGATTCGCCGGAATAATCACGACAATCGAGAAAGAAGGCATACACAAAACCGTAATAACGGTAATCTCAATGAAGAGTATGATAGAGTACAAAGGAGGGCTAAAAGACAATGAATGGAATTTATAAGAAATGAACAAAATCATGGAGGGGAAAATGAGAGATTTCATCATATGCAAATTCAAGATAGAGATGAGGAAGAGAATCGCAGGAGAAGACGAGATGAGGATGATGAAGAAGAAATACAAAATTTCGCGAGAGAAGAAAGACATGAACGCAGAAGAAGGGAGGCGAAATTAAAAAGACCAATGGATCAAAATTTAGACGTAAATGAACAAATCTTAAAAGAATTGGAAGACAGAGGAATGCTAAATAATAGAGGGGAAATAGGCAGAAGAAAATTAGACGAAGCTGCGAAAACTCCATTTACAAGAGAAGTACAACTAGGAGGAATACCCCGAAATGCAATTTTCCTACGTTAACCAACATCTTTGATGGAACAACTTGTGCAATTCAACACATCAAAGCCTATGTGAGATGCATGTTACAGTGGGAAAATCATGATGCCATATTGTGCAAGTATTTTGCATCCAGTCTAACAGGAGAGGCGTTAAAATGGTTCGAAGGTCTACCAAAAAATACAATAACATCTTTCAATCATTTGCAGACCACATTCTTGAAGGCATTTATAAGTAACAATTCTTCGCGACCTGGTATTGAAGATGTGTTTGGATTAAAACAAAAGATTGGCGAAAGTTTGAAGCATCTAACCAAAAGGTGGAGGACTATGTGTAGTGAGATGGCTGGATGTGAGGATGAGAGATATTTTATCTTGTCATTTACCAATGCTATGTTTGCAACCAATCTATTGTATGTCCAAATTTTCAGAGTCAAGAACACAATCACAATGACCGAACTGCGAGAACTTCAGGAAGAGTATATTTCTCTAGAGGAAAGGAAAAATGAGATGAAATCATACCCATATGCGAATACCAATTCACAAGCAGCAAATGCAATCTTATTACCCAAACTAATAAACACAGTGGCGAGCACTTCGCAAGGACAACAAGAAAAGGTGACAGGCAACAATCAACATAAACTGGTGGCTATGGGAAGCCGAGATCAAGAGGAGTATGAAAGAGAAATAAATTTCTACAATCGTGGTGGAAATAACAAGATTCAAAGACTTGATCAGCCGCAAGAAACTTATGGAGGTCAGAGGCAAAACTATCATAGAGGACAGTGAAGCCACAAGATAGTGTGGGAGGAGATCAAGATGCCACCTCTAAATGCAAGCGTGGAGAAAATATGGGAAGCTATAATTTTGATGGAGAATATACCAACACCATGGAACATGGGAACTGAACCACCTCCAAGCAACATAAGTCATGAGTTCTGTTCTTATCATCATTTCCATGGACATACTACAAATGATTGCAGAAATATAAAGAGAATTATTCTGAGAATGATAGATCAAGGAAAGCTAAACCACTTTCTGGTAGGGCATCCACAATCTCAACCATTGCCGCCACCACCACTAGAGCATCACAGAGTAAACACGGTAAAAGAAAAGGAAACATTCTTCGTAGAAGTTGGTGCAAAAGCAAAGAATTTATTCTGTCACTCTATCGTACATTCATACAAGACAATTGAAGATTTTCATGACAATGTTTTGAGTAGAGTGTTCGCAAGAGACAATGATGGAAGAGAAATTATGAATATTGCGAAAATCTCGCCGCTAGAGGAATGGCAGAAACAGACTATTTCTTTTACCGCAGAAGAAGTCCCTGAAGGTGGAGAAGTACATGACAATCCATTAGTGGTAAAATTAGAAATTAATCCAAAACCTAAAGAAGATGAAGATGATGAAGCTGAAGATTCATGGGCAATTAATAGAATTCTGATCGATACTGGAAGCTCTGTGAATATCTTATTCTATCATACTTATAAAACCATGGGAGGGAGAGATGATGATCTTATACCATCAACATATAAGATATATGGTTTTAATGGTACTGCCAACAAGCCTAAAGGGGAATTACTATGCGAATCCCATTGAAGGGGATATCTTCTGAAATCCTGTTCTGTGTCGTTGACATAGAATCACCCTACATGATTGATTGGACGGCCTTGGCTACATGGGATTCTAGGTGTAGCTTCAACTTTCCACCAGTGCATCAAGTTCCCTCACCCCAGCGGTGTAGGAATCATAAAGGGAGATTGGGTTGAAGGAAAGAAATGTTACGAAACTGAGGTAGAATCCTGCGAAGGAAGAGCAACCAAGAAGGAAAGTTGGCGACACAAAATCAGAGAGACACAAAGAAGTGAGAGGTTGATGGTGGATGCCATCGAACAAAAAGAAGAAGAAATGTTGTGAGGCTGATGCTAGTTCATAGTAAGAAATTGTGAACAGTTTACTATCAATGAAGCAATAGCAGAGAATAACAAAGAGGCAAAGAATGGCGAAAGTAATAAAAATAAGAAGTGTATGAATGATTGATTTGTTGCGACACTCTCGCAACAAATAAAATTCTCAAAAATACATTTTATTGAATGAAAAATTGAGATTGCGAAATGCAAATACAATATGATGATATACGAGAACTTCGCAGAGATAATAAATTCTACAAAAGACAATCAGAGAACAATGACAAAAGAGAAAGGGGCGAACCTTTATGGCGTACACCCTAGTTCGTGAATAAAATTTCGCAAGAGGCAAATGTAAGACCTAAAGTACGTCATATAAGGGGGTACCTGTTGCATGGCTCAGGGAAAGGCTACACCGCCACCGGAACCTGAGTCATGGAGATTTGGGGTCAATAAAGCCCATCCGGGAGAGGCACCTTGGATTCTCAGCTTAAGCATATGACTTAGGTTGGGCGACTAAGGTAATAAGGACTCTCCCAAGGAGTGCAGAATCTGACCAAGGGCCGAGGTACACGGTTGAGTCAAGAGTGCCAGGGGCGTCTGGAGCGTACCTTGCCATTCTTGACAAGTCTTGGCTTATACTGCACTCGGCCCGAAGAAAACCCCACTTAGGGTGCAGTCTCGTAACCATAAACCCTATAGGTAAAAGGGATAAGAGGCTGCGAAAACAACTGGTTGTTGTTAAGACCGGATGGGAGGAGCCAACCTTGTATGGTAGAGGTACGCCTCCTTGAAGGGGCAACCAGGGGGGAGATAAGGGCGGCACCCTCCATTAGGGAGCTGATAAGTGTCTTAAGACGCAAATGTCATGAGGCTTTTTACTCGCAAGGGTATTAAGGCTTGTCATATTTGTGCGACAATCCTGAAGAGGCAATAATACTAAAGAGAAAGATAAGACGAGATCAATGGGTTTTCGCATGAAAGTGCGAAGACGTCCTGCGATTTCGTCGCAGACGACAATGTCATGGGGATTTATTTTCGCAAGAATATTTAGGCCTGTCATATTGTCGCAACAATCCTGAAGAGGCAATAATACAAAAGAAAAAGTTAAGACAAGATCAATGGGTTTTTGCATGAAAATGCAAGGACGTCCTGCGATTTTGTCGCAATGACAAGAGGTGGCATAATAAGACCTTTAACTAGGAAGGCAAAATAAGACCACACAAGAATGAAATTTTGAAAAGAATCAAAATTCACTTCGCATATGATTGCGAAATTATACAAAAACAACTGCGAAGCTGAGGCACAAAATAAGAGAAATCTGCAAAATCTCTCATTTGAATACAAATAACAGAGGCAAGTATGGGAATGAATGAAATCAAAAAATGTTATTTGTCTCCACATGATAAATTTACGCAGAAAGTTAAAAATTGATGATTATATTGATTAACTATATTGCAAGGAAGAATTTTTTAATGAATGCAGGTCAAAATAAAAGAAACTTATATATTAAGGAATATGGGGAACCAAGAGAATTCGCAAGTATACGAAAAGAAGGAATAAATGTACAAGTGTTACAGAAGATCAAAGAAAGAAACAAAGACTACTTCTTAGTTGATTCTTCATCATCTTCATCAGAACCTTTACCTCCATCAGAATCTTCATCACCATCAGATTCTTCATCAGCTTCACTATCAGAGATGATCAGACTAGGGGTGTTCTTTGGGATCTCCTCTGAGAGACAAGGATAATCAGAGTGAGGAATACTATGGTCATTGCAAACC
Source organism: Papaver somniferum (assembly GCF_003573695.1). NCBI lineage: Eukaryota > Viridiplantae > Streptophyta > Magnoliopsida > Ranunculales > Papaveraceae > Papaver > Papaver somniferum. The sequence goes on from NC_039358.1 coordinate 216,119,779, forward strand.
ATTTGAATAGTTTGATTGCGAAAATGCAGAGCGTCATTCTTAAAGTTCGCAACAGTGATCTTGAATTGATTCTTCAATCTAGAATATTTATCGTTGCGAGAAGAAAGACTCTTTGCGAGTTCCCCTTTCTCAGCTTCAAGTTCTTCAATTCTGTGGCGATATCTACTCTCAGAACCTGCGAACAAAAGACAATCAATTAATAATTTAGTGAGAACTCAAAAGAGACAAAGACTAGTAAAAAAGAACAGTTGGTGACCTTCTCTGTCAGAAATCATATCTTAATCAAGGATGTATGCTCAGCTTGGAGACTAATATTTACGCCTAAATCCTTTCTGGCATCATCTAAGATTTTCGCAGCCCAAGCGAACTCATCATTATTTATGAGAGAGAGAACGAACTTGGTTTTCTCTCTCGCTAACACATTTTGACGATTGGCTTCATCTCGTTCAAGTTGAACCTCAAGAAGGGTCTCTTGGAATTTCGCCAAAGCCTTAACACCTTGATCAGAGATACGATCTTTATCATCTATAAGTTTGCTAATCTTGGTTCTTAATTTATTGATTTCTTTAGAATTGAGATAAAAACGTTTAAATTGGTTGGCTAAACCTAAACTAGATCTATGATCAATCTCTAAGAGGCGAAATTTGGATTTAAGTTCATTCAAAGACAGAGATGAAATTTTATCATTAGAGAAACTATTCAAAGATTTATTAAGATGTTCAAGAAGAGTGTCATTATCTAGGGCATCGGGAAATGAACGAAGAAGAGTGGCTTCATCAGAAAGACCATAAATGTCTGCAAAAAGGATTAATCAAATAAGATAAGACAATAGGATGAATGAATGAAGGAAAGGAGAAAAATTGCATACCATAGAGCTGATCATTAGCTTTTTGAAGAGTAGAAATTTTGTTCCTTTGCGAAGAAGTGTCGGTTTCCAGTTGTTTGTTCTTCTCGCGAAGACCTTTAACTTCAGCTTCTAATTGTTTCTCACGAAGACCCTTAGCTTCAGTTTCCAGTTCTTCATTCTTCGTACGAAATTGAAGATTTTCTTTTCAAGAATTTCGCGTCTCCTCTCCAAATCTGAGGCAACAGCGAAAGAAGCTTTTCCATCCTGCGAAGAAAATACAAAAAATAATTAAAATAAAAAGAAATTTTGAGTCACAATAATGAAGAAGTAAAAAGACGAAGGCATACCAAACTATTGAGAGAATTTAAGAAGATATGAGTCACTGATATGGATACCCCACGAAAAGAACTATCACCATCCAACAAAGGAGTATCGCAAATAGTTGCGAGAGCTTTGCATGTACTGGCGAGGCAATTATCTCCCATACCTTGCCAAGAATTAAAGAAGATACCAGATAACTGTGCCGTAGAGGATTCAGGTGGAAAATCTTTATTCGCAGCAGAGTCGTCATCATCATCTTTGTTGTCTGCATCATCTTCAAAAACCTCAGGGAAATGAACATCTGAAGTATGAGGAGAATTCTCTCTCTTTCTTTTCTTTGAAGAGGATGCAGATGATTTTCCTTTGCGAAGAATATCTTTACCCTTATCACCAGCCGTCGCAACTTTGGTGGGTTCTTCTACTTCAGCAATAACCTTCACACACAAATGAAGATTAGAAATAGAGGCAACAATATATTTGTTAAGAATATTTATTACCTCATCTGTGTATGAGCGAAGAGCTAGCAAGGTATTGGCTTTCCCAGTCCTGCAGTAGCTATCTTTCAGTTTCTGGATCTGTAGAATGTCGCAAGAATCAGCGAACAAAAGAGTAAAAATAAATAAAGAAACATAAAGTGGGAGAAATTGGAAGAAATATACCTCTTTCACTTTATCAGGCCAAGAGAATACCCAAGGTCGATAAGCGGGGAGATTCACAGGAATGACATTAGAACCAGCAATATAGGGTCCTTTCAGCATCAAGGGGAAGACGCACCACTTATCATCTTTGGATTGGCGAGGGGTTTTATTTATTCCAGAATGCCAATCAATGTCATGCATGAGCATTTTATCTTCAGCAATAACATCCTTCCTTTTCAAGCGAACACCCCAGCGAGTATTCTCCTTCTTCATAGATATTAGTTCATAATTTTCGAAGAAATTCGCTACTGTGTACTTCTCAGCGACTATCTCCAAGTCTGCGAATTTAGGATCCCTGATCTCTTTAGGATAAAGAGATCCTTTACCAGCACCGCGATTAGCAAACTCCAATATCAGACGGATGCAATCCCCACTTAATTGGAAGATAGCTCGCGAAAAATTCGAATGAGCAAGAATTTCATAAAATAGAGGAATGTCTGATCATCAAAGTGATGATCAGAGAAAATTTTAATGGAAAGAATTGATTTGGCACTTTCACCAGGAATGGTAGAAAGTGTGAAACCTCTCTCGACAAGATTTTTTTCAACTTCCTTCAAGGTTTTCTCATGGTTTTGACCGCTTGGAGACATATTTGAATACAAAGTATGGAAATGAATGAAGAATTAAGAAGATTGAAGAAAGAAGATAGAAGAAAAATTACAGTAGAGGAATTTACAGAGAAAATGATGAAGTTGCAGAGAAGATAAAAAGAGAGTATAAAGAGAGAAAAGGAGAGTAAGAAAGAGTATATATAGAGGAAATTTTTTCGAGAAGATAAACACAATTAAGGCGAAAAGACGTGAACGGTTGAGAAACAGCGGTTACACAAGACGTGTCAAGAAACAAATGGAAGAAAATATACGTGTAATAAATGCAGAATACGAAGAGATGGATAACTGTGGCATTTCTCATATCATCCTCTTTTTCGCAGAGACGATATGAGAAGAGGCAAGATGTAGGATCAGAATCTCGCGGATGCAACACTTCAGCAAAATTATTAACAACATAACATAACAATGTCGCAAAGCAATTTCAGAAACGATATAATAAATGACATCAGCTAAATCATGAGAAAAATATGATGGACTTGCGAAAATTAGGAAGTGTGCGAGATTAATATTTGTAAGGTTACGATAATATCGCAATCCATATCCGAAAATAAAGGACAAATTAGCTGTCATCCACTATGTAATTCCCTATAAATAGCCATTCAGTGGTAAAGGAAAAGGAGAGAGATCTTTTAGAGAGAGGAATAAAAAACAATTAGGAGAGAGAAAATCAAGCGTGGTTGTTTTTCTTAATCCCTTTATCTTTTCTTGTAAGATTGTTCAAAAGATTCATCAATAAAATTAAGATTGTTAATCCAAAAATGAGTTGAATGTTAATGAAATCTTATGAGGGGTGTAGTGTAGGATTTCCTGCAACTACAGTGATATTGCAATTGGATTATGGGATATGTATTGTTTGCGTCCGTGAACTTGAAGGTCTCATATGCTGTCAAAAGTAAAGTCGTTCATGAATTGGTATTCGTATTAATGAAAGGACGAATGGACTTTTGACAATTACAAAGGTTATGCCTATGCAGTCATGTATTTGATGGAAAATAGGATAAAATATTTTGTTTGACAAGGATAAAGTCTATTATGTCGTTATGATGGAAAATAGAATAAATCCTTGTATGTTATCCACGGTATTGATCTTCATTGATCCATTTTGTTATGTTATACCGTGAAGGCTCCATTGTGTGTCTTATGTTAAGCACGATACAACTAAGTCGATTATTCTTATTGGCTTTGTTGGTTGTTTCATAAGATGTTATATGTTGAGCATTATGAACTAAATTAATCATCTTGGTTGGTTATTTAGTTATTTGCTCTGAAAGTCTTCTTTTGTCGAGCAAATCCTTTGACAATTAAATTGATTACTTTTGTGATTAGTTTGGTTGTTTGTATTCCAATTAGATTAATTATAAGTTCTCTTGTAATTAGTCTAGTTGATTTTTCATATATTCCACAAGTTCTTGTGTTTATTATATGAACGGATATGCTAATCATGTTCTATTGGTTGATGTAATCGTATATTCCGTAAGGTTTTTCCTTATGTTGAGTATGTGAACGATTAAGTTAGTCGTCTCCGTATGATTACCTTAGTCGTAGCTCCGTAAGTTTACTTATGTTGAGCACCTTCAATTAAATTGATCACTTTTTTGGTTTGATTTAGTTGCGTATTTCAATTAAATTAATGATGGGTTTTCTTGTGATTAATTTGGTTGAGTTTTGGATATAGAAAATCATTTCTATGGTTTTTGGTGTCCAATTTAAAAATCCTTCTTTTCTTTCGAAATTAAGGTCGCTCTTGTTGTTCTTCCGGGAATGACATCAAATGGGGGAGAGTTCTTTTGAACTTGTGCTTAATGGTAATATCTTGCGGGCTGTGCGGCTGTGGAATTTTATAGGCGTTATCTTGCATCTTAAAATTCCTTGATGAATGCATTTAGCTTCGGCTTTATGATTGCATCTAAATTAAGTTGGTATGTATTTTTCTTTTAGTCTATAAAATGTCTCTTGTGGAAATTTCATTATGATCCCGTTCTTGTACCTTTGCCAATTTTATTGACAAAAAGGGGGAGAAATATTGTAGTTCACACTACAAATACATATGGTTTTTGGATCATTGTGTAAGGGGGAGTGGTTTCCATGATCGAGATGGAGTATTGACTAAGAGGGAGTGATACATATCACCATAGTATTATTGTTAAAGTCGTGATACAATTGGACTTTGATGTTACATAATAATATTATAACACTGTATAATAATGATCGAGAATCTCGATTTCTCTCATTGTTATAGCTACGGATCTTCAACAACGGTGATGCTAAACTTACAACCTTTGGAATCATTGGAGTACTTGGAAGGACTAGATTTCAGGGAACGTTGAAGATTAGATTATGGAATAGGAGCCACTAAAGTTTATCTTTTTTGTATTCCATATGTATTAATAGTTTTGTCAGTAAAGTTGACAAAGGGGGAGATTGTTAGAGCATAGCTCGGTCGACCTCGCATGCGTTGCTATCTCAAGCATGTTTGTCAATGTTAGTGATCAAAACTATGAGTCTTGATTTCTAGCCTACATAGATAAGTCTCGAACTAGGATAGAAAAGTGTAGTTGAGCTCAAGGACTTCATGGCGATTCATCATACAACGACGAAGTTCTACTCAACGAACCGTGGAACTTCATCAACAAAAAGGTATGTGGATACTTGAGCTTATCTATCAATCAAAAGTCTATCTCTTCTATCACCTACTTCTTATGAGACAAAAGTCGTATGTTATATAGACTGGATCATACACATTTGATATCTCGAGCCGAGTATATCTCGCCTATCTATATCTCAAAATCATGTGTTGGTAAAGCGTTTCGCTTTGATCAAGTTTATCTTCACCTAATGACGAAAGTCATGAAAAGTTTCAATTACTTTGGGAATTTCTCTGACGTGAAACGGTCTGTGAATAACGTCCTCTGAGAATATCTCAATGATTGAAATGAGAGTTTAGATTACATAACAATGTATTCCTTAATCCGAAGTTTTCGAACTTTGTTGATTGAGAGAAACTGGAGGAATTGGCTTTGCCAAGTCCGCGAACTCAATTCACGAACTGACGGAAGTTCTTGTACCGATAATTTCTGCTGGGATTTTCTAAAAACTCGTTTGCGTGTAAGTCCGCGAACTCAGTCCGCGAACCTAGTCCGCGAACTGGAGAAAGTTTCTTTGTCGACATTTTCTTCTGAGTTTGGAAAACTCCACCGGTTGCCTTAAGTTCGCGAACTTATTTGTGAGCTTAAGAGGTTATGATCTAAAGATGTGTTATGAACATGAAAATTAAATTACTAAGGAATTCGTTATGCAAACGGTGGCTATAAAGTTCATGAGCCGATTCAATCGAATCGAATCATCTTTGTTTCAATTGTGTCTTGTGTAGTTACATAAGATCTCATAGCAATTGAACAACTCTTTAACTAGTTCATTTGAGTCAATTGAACTAGTTATGGTGAATAAGAACAAGATTAATATGGAATGCTCATATGGTTAACCTTTTGGGTTACTATGTTGAACCAACATACACGTACACGTTTGGGCATGGTTTTCACAAACCCAGTAAACTTCTACCCAAGTGTTTGTGACAAGCTAAGTTTCCGATCTGACGGTTGAGAAATATTAGCTTGAATCTAAATCAGGTTTTCATTTAACGGTGAATATGGATTTCTTTGTAACTAAGGCAAAACCCTAATTTGAAGGATATATAAAGGAGACATCTAGCATTGTGCAAAACTAATCCCCACACGTCTGTGTGATTCTAGTGCGCTCGCTAGAGTCGATTCTCCTTTAACCTTTGGTTTTCTACTCTAAAACCAGGTTAATGACTTAAAGACTTCATTGGTATTGTGAAGCCAGACCGATACTACTTTTATCGTAGTTGTGTGATCTGATCTTGCATCTTCTATCATACGAGTACAATATTTGATTGGATTGAGATCGTGAGAGTTCTCCGATAGGCAAGATAAAGAAGTCACAAATATCTTCATCTCTCTGTTTGTGATTCCTCGACAAACCGCATGTGTAGTCAGGAAGAATTGTAAAGAGGTGATTGATTAATCTAGGTTGTTCTTCGGGAATATAAGACTGTATTATCAATTGGTTCATGTTCACCTTGATTTTATATCTTAAGACGGAACAAAAACCTAGGGTTTATCTGTGGGAGACAGATTTATCCTTTGATAGACTTTTCTGTGTGAGACAGATTTGTTTATTATCAAGTCTGCGATTTTGGGTTGCAGCAACTCTTGGTTTTGGGTGAGATCAACTAAGCGAATCAAGTGCGCAGTATCCTGCTGGGATCAGAGGCGTAGGAGTACAACTGTACCTTGGATCGCTGGGAGAGTGATTGAGGTTGAACTATAGTCCAGTCTGAAGTTAGCTTGGAGTAGGCTAGTGTCTGTAGCGGCTTAATACAGTGTGTATTCAATCTGAACTAGGTCCCGGGGTTTTTCTGCATTTGCGGTTTTCTTCGTTAACAAAACTTCTGGTGTCTGTGTTATTTCTTTTCCGCATTATATTTTATATAATTGAAATAATACAGGTTGTGCGTTCGTGATCATCAATTGGAAATCCAACCTTTGGTTGTTGATTGATCCTTGAACATTGGTCTTTGGTACCGTCCAAGTTATTCCTTGTATTTGATAAAGACTCGATATTGATTTTAGCTTGAGTAAAAATCAAATCAAGAGAGAGATATTAACTCCTTGAGATACTTTTATCTAGATTGAGTCTGACTGTCTAGTTGATTCTCTAGCAAAGTATTTCGAAGTTAGTCCATACAGATTGCTAAGTGAAATATTGGGTGGTGTTGTTAGACCCCCGCTTTTTCAGAAGCGATCTACAATGGCGGCAAAGTATGAGATTGGGAAGTTTGATGGAAGGAATGATTTCAATTTATGGATGTTAAAGATGAGGTACAACAAGGTTTAGTAAAAACTTTGAATGGTAAAACGACTCTAGCAACAACATTGAAGGATGAGGAAATGGAAGAGCTCATGGAGAAAGCACATTGATTAATTTTATTTTATTTAAGCAATGAGGTCTTGAGAGAAGTTGCAACCGAAACGACTCCGGACGGGCTATGAAACAAGTTGGATAAAAGGTTTTATGACTAAATTCGTGACTAATTGTCTTTATCTTAAGAAGAATTACATACTCTTAGAATGCATGAAGAAATGTCTATTACAGATCAGATTGATGATCATAATAAAATTCTCTTGGATTTGACAAATATTGTTATCAAAATCGAAGATGAAAACCAAGCATTAGGTTTGCTTTGTTGTTCACCACCATCTTATGATAACTTTTTTGGAACCATAATGTATGAGAAGACTATAATTTCCATGGAAGACGTTAAGGGGGCTTTGAACTCACATGAGTTCAAGAAAACAAGTATTGTCCGGAAAGAAAGAATCTTGAGAAGAATACAAATCGAGGCACCACGAAAAAAGTTGAATTCGAAAGTGACGATGGAACGATTCTCACAGTTTATATCGAAAGCTCATATAATGGGTGGATTGATACAAAGAAAAACCAAGCAGAAACTAGGAAGGAAGTGTTGCTTCAACCACCCAGCAATGCAGGTGTGCGCTCCGGTGAGTATTTGAAACAACACTTCTTCCAAACGGCGTGAATAATTAATGAATTAACGAACATGCAAAAGGTACACCAATTAGTCAGGTTACCCACACTTTGCACTATAAAGCTTACATATACAAAACAGTAGAAAACTATGTATCCCGTTCAATTAATAAGAAAAAATTATAAGACAAGGAAGAATTAAAAATTAAGAAGATCAGATAATGAAGTGGAAAATTTTGTTCTTGGTAATCATTCCAAATTTTTTATCTCTATCATGGTCAAGTTTAGCCACTGTGTGTTTGACTAAGGTCAAGATATCCCAAAGTTTGCATGTCACTATAGTATCATTGGATAAAAGGAAAATAACACAAAAAAACCAATATAGACAATTGGAAATCCATTTCGATGTCAGCCAAAACCAAATTTACAATACAAACATACTCAGGCTCGAACCCCTAAAACTTGGTTTTTTCTCATCAACCTATTCAATCCTTGCTAATTCTAACCACCCATCTCTAAACTGCCCACTACCATAATTCCTCTTTGTTTATTCAGAAACATGGAACCACCAATCTAGAGTCCTCCACCACTGAGAACAGCCAATGCATGCACCACCTCTGCAGCTGCTTTGTTATCTTCATCTCATTATACCTTTCACCCCACGCTTGAATCATTAACACCACAACCAACACAATCAGAAACCTCGAGAAGTAAAATAGGGAGAAAATAATTCTTCTTCTCGTTCTACTTTACCCACCTTACATCTGAAGAGAGCGACTTTGACCTGCTCAGCTTCTTCTTCTTCGTCATCTTTGTACTTTTCAGCTCAATCAAAATCAACTCAAAAAGAGAAAAGTGAAACCACCTTTCCCCATCTAAAAGAGGAATCAAATAAAAAACCCACTTATCAAAAAGAACCTTCTCCTTGTAAAGTTCAACCTCCAACACTCAGGAAATCAACATCAAAAAAATTATTCAAAAGATACGGTGGTATTTCAACTAACGGAAAGAATGAAAGAACTCATGCATACACATAAAATCCACGGCCTTGCAGTCAAAGTGTTGGCCGGAAACTTCTCGTTCTCAGGTCTCAAACAGCGTATAATAAAACACTGGAACCCTATCAGACTCGAAAAATTCCATACTTGGGCCAAACACCAACAATATTATATACCAAGCTATCATGGAACATCATTGTGATAAAGACACCATCCTAGCTCATCAACCTTGAATTATGTCAGGTCAGGTGATTATGATCGAAGATTGGGAGAAATATCAGGAAATCCCTAATGACTGCTTCAAGACAGTGGTGTTCTGGATCCAGCTATTCAACCTACCTGTTTATTTGGAAGACCCCCACTCAATAGAGGAACTTCTCAGTGACACCGGAAAAGCCCTAGATGTGGATCTGTACAAAACGGTCCGCACGAAGGTTGATATGCAATTCTCTGAGCCATTCATGCCAGGAATCTTACTAGATATTGCGGGACATATCTGGGTTCAATTTTCTTATGAATATCTTCTAACCCTTTTCCACAGATGTGGGTTCCTTTGACATATCCCGGATGATTGTCCAAACTTCATCTGCACCGATCATGCGCTGCAAGATGAACGGAGGCCTCTGTTCCCGTACCACAGACTCATCTCAAGGATGAAAGCATACCATCCCAAACCTAAGCATATCAACTTCACCTCATCCTCCTTAAACCACCCATTACTAACTTCATCATCCACACAAAAATCCATCTCAACAAATAAACAGAACCAACACCTCCGTTCACCCTCTGGTATAAATCACACTCAAGCTGCAGCAACACCATCATCACCAATCCAACCTGAAGAGTACAGTGGCTAGGCTGATTACAACTCGTTTATCAGAAAAACTGAGTCAACAAGGTTTAAGCTGGACCCCACTATTGCAAACCCATCCTCCAGCAAAAAGAACAGCAGCACCACAGCCTTTCACCAGTCAGCAACATACGGTTGAGGGGACTTGTGCAATTTCATATACTACAGGACGAAAGAATGATGCACCTGCAATCGGTCAGACATCCTCTCATGACAAGACTCAACGTGAAAATGGCAGATTTAGAGCGGGTCCACTACCAAACTCTTATATCCATGGGGAGGGTCCATTTTATTTTGAGGTTCCGGCCGATTAGAGCACACATAGTCTCGGATGCGGGCAGACAAGCTGCTTCTACAAAAGGAAATGAACCATCCCAACAACCTCCTCAAACGCACACTTCTCTGAAAGCTTGGCTCAAGCCCATTATGCACTTTTTATCAACCCACCCCCCAGGTGTGCAAATCCCCTCTCTAATTACTTCAACCCACAGTATGCTCAAACACTTGAAAACATACTCGACAACAAAGAGATCGTTGTCAGTATTGTTGTGACTAAAGACAATGGGATATCGCCAGGGCCGGCCCTGATGTTTTGCTGCCCCGAAATGGAGGCAAAATAGTCGCCCCATCATAATAGTCCCTGCTGTCGATATGATCAACTTTAGCTTAGAATTTTTTTATCTGCCAAGGCATGTGTGTGGAATAGCAAGCAATATAGGGACACCATCATTCCGTTGAGTTCATTCATATTATTATCAGGGCTACTATCATTCTCATGGTCATTCATACAATTATCAGCAGCACTGTCATTATCGTTGTCATTCTCGAAAGACTGCAACACACAAAAAATTGTATACCTTCCGTTCACAAGGTCTTATTTGAACCGCAAATACCCATAAGCAGTCATCTTCTTAGTAACCATTTGTCCACATTGACGCCTATGTATTCCCAAACACCAACAACAAGTGCAATCCATGGAGGTAAAACAATGGCTTCCTATAAATATAACATGGTAGAACCAAAATCAGTAACTGAAAGTATAAATGATAATCTATTTCTTATGACTGAATTGGGGGATTAGTTTTACTTAGCGTGGGGATGATGGCTCAAGTGGAAATGGTGTAGGATAACAGCAGAAGGAAGAAGGGGACGGATTTTCTAAAGAGTCCGAGAGAAAATGGGTGTCTGAAATGTATATGAAACTTCTTATATATTTAATACTAAGCCATTGAAGTGACTTTATTTGCAGTATACCCCTGAATATCTTGAAAATATGTCCCTTTTCTTATTATTTATCACGATTTAGTCCTTGCTTTTGGTTTATAACACAAAACCACCCTAAATGGAAAACTAATTTTGCTGCCCCTTCCTCGGTGCTGCCCCGAAGTCAACCTTCGTTGACCTTCCCTCAGGACCGGCCCTGGATATCGCAAGTTAAAGTCACCTTAAATCAACTGGACGAACCAACCCCTCCACCAGTTGCACAACCTCCACTAAAAACTTATTAAAGGCGAACATCCAGACAGAGGAAAAGAAAACCAAAACATCTTGATCTTCCTCCAACCCTAGACTTTGTAGCACCTCCACCACCTGCAAAGACAAGGAAATTTGTAAACTTTTCCAGCTTAGCACCGCAATCCTCAAAGGCGCAACAACCACAGCATGAAGTACCAACCCTAAGGACTCGCAAACAAAAGAAAACTCAAGCTGCAAATCAAAATCAGGAACAGGATGAGGGAACCTCGGTTGCAACAAGCAACAACAGCTATCAGCTACCACAACAATGGCATGGAAACTATCTCTAGATGATGAGAATGAAGCTAATGCCAATAGACTTGGATCCCGAGCTACTGGTTCTAACCAGTACTTACACGCATCATGAATTGCATTGCTTGGAAATGTTAAGGAGTCAACAACTACTTGAGAGTTCAAAAACTGCGTGAGATCACTAGAACTCACCATCATATGCTTTTTTTTTTGTCTGAAACTCTTGATACTGATACTGGTACTCGTATGTATGCGTTAAAATCTACTCTAGGGTTTGATGAATGTTTTTCTTTATCATGTAATGGACGTAAAGGTGGTGTCTGTTTAATGTGGTCCTCAAACCTTACGGTCCAAATTTTAGATGCAAACCAAAGTATGATTCACGCGTATATCTCTACTATATCCCAACAACAACCTTGGTTTTTTACGGGGGTTAATGGTCCCCCACAACCTTCGGCACGATGTGATATTTGGAAAAACTTCAACACTACTATCCCTGCTCACAACCTTCCATGGATCCTAATGAGAGATTTCAATGAAGTAATCAACCGAGATGAAAAAAAAAGGGAGACGGCTGGTTTCTAATCACAAATCAAAATGGTTTAAAGAGATGATTAACTTTAATTCTGTCATTGATATGGGATTCCAAGGAGACCCATTCACTTTGTTAGTTTGCACATAAAAAAAGATGACGATCGTGGTTTGGTTGTCATTTTACACGTGTTAAAACCGTGACGACTTTGCTCTTGAAACAACAAAATTGTTAACATGATTTAACTAAACAAACCATTCATTCAACGACTAGAAATAAAACAAAGCAGGTGTTTCGATTAAAACCAAACATAAAAAAGATATGTCCAAACATAAAAGTTCTTTACGTATAATATCTTCAAAATACACAAATATGTAATGAAAATTTTGAAAATTATATAATACATTCAAAATACACAAATATCCCTCTATATTTTAGAGATTAACTATTTATCCTTAAACCTAGCGGGTGCCGCTATCCGATGGATTTTTAGACTTGCACCGGTACTCAATCCATTTTACCGCATTCTAAAAATACATTCATGTCCAATCCTCCGAACGTCGGAGATTGGGTCGAGTTGGTGGGTCTGGGTTCATATGCTCACCCCTAATTGGTGACAATGTTATCAATTGAAATGGGCCTTTTGTAAATCTTATTTAATTAAAGAACGGTTTTTTGGGACCATGGTTATTTTGGGGGACCATGGTTTTATTTTGGGTAAAGATATTAGAAGTAAATCTAGGTCACCTCTTATCTAGATATTTATATTAATACCTAAATTATCCTCTTGATTAATTTTTTGGTAATGATTAGTTAGTGTTAGTTAGTGTTAATAATAGTTAGCATAGTGATTAGTAAAATGATTAAGCAAAACTATTGAGAGAGTAAAGTTGGAGAAGATGAAGAAGGAAAACATGAAAAACAAAGGATTTTACCAACCACAACCGAAGGAAGAGTATTTGGGTACCCAGGTACGTTTCAAACTTAGATAATGTTGGTTGAATTGTTCCAAATTTTCAAAAAACTGTAAATTTTTAAGGTAGATTTGGGCTTGTTCGGTTACCTTATGTGAAGAACAGGTTAACGAACTCATCTGAAAGTGTAGTTCGGTTACCTTTTCCATATACGAAGGTTACCGAACTCGTTCTTTAATGGAGGTTTTTAGTTATTCGGTTACCTTTTCCATACACGCAGGTTACCAAACTTTGTTTATAGGACTTACAGAGTAATGTTCGGTTGGTTCGCAAACTTTAACCCAACAACATATCTAAACGAACTCCACATGTATGCAATTAGTGAAGAGTTCAGTTTGTCAAGATTTTTTGCGAACAAACCGAACATAATGGAACAAGTTCGGTTAAATTGAAACTCAACATAGTAGGCAAAATAACGCAGTTCGGTTACATTGGAAAAAAAAATTCTTTTTGGAATATAAGTAGAGTTCGGTTACTAGATAGTTTTAGAAATTTTTGCGACCAACCGAACAAGGTAGGTAAAGTTCGGTTATATCATAACTCAACATAGTAGGAAAAATAACACAGTTCAGTTACATTTTTTTTTTTGTATTATGTGTAGAGTTCGGTTACTAACTAGTTTTAGAATTTTTTGCGAACCAACCGAACTCAGAGTTCGGTTATGAAAAATTAAATTCGTGATAACCGAAGTGTTTTTCGTGTTCTTGGTTTCAGAATGTTCGGTTACAAAACTAGTTTTTTTAAAACTATTCCTAACCGAACATGCCGCTTTAACATCCATTTAAACCATATTTTGATGATTTCTCCTCAATTTTCCTATCCAAAAACGAATTAAAAAGATTGATGGGTTTTTCAATCAAACGAGGAACGTCAAGGAAAGAGAGAAGAAGAAGAGAATAAATTTTTTTTCAAAACTAAAAATTTTCGATTGCTCTTTTGATTTTGATTTGATTTTGGTTTTGATTAATAAATTCATTTAGATTAGATGTATATGATTAAATTTATATAGTTATTAAGTTAGTTTTAATTTAAAGTAAAGTAAAGGGTAAATGACCTTACTTTGGGACACTCCTTATAAATATAAGAAGGTTGGCCTAATAAGACCATGGTCCCCAAAAAAAACCATGGTCCCTAGAAAATCGTTCTAGTTAAAAGACTATACTTGGCTATTATATAGCAACCTTGTAATAGGGATTTTTACAAAAAAAATAAAATAAAATAAGAACACATTCTTGTAGAGCATTTTACATTAAAATGTAATATCATCTTATTTATAAAATTATTTTTGGTGAGCAAAAAAAAGATAAAATCAAAATAAAAAGTTTGTGTGGAAAACATGCCACAACGGTCAATAACGACCAAATGACTATTAAGTGGCATGTCTTTTAATAAAATTTTTTTTTTTTTTTTTAATTTTTTGGTATTCCTGCATATCTTTTAATCAATTTCTGAATTTCTATCCAAGATATTATTAAGCTTCCCAAAACAAGAACTTCGAAATCAGAATAGTAGATTTATCTGTTACTCGGCAGTGGAGCTAGGAATCCATCATGGAGGCAAGAATATGTTAGGATAGGTAAGATATCAAATATGGGCTTGCTATACCCCAACTAATGTTTCAAGCCTTAAAATGTCTACCCCTGTCATGGGCTTGCTCCATCCGGTTAGAGGGTGTTTGGATGTACACGAGAAGTAATTTTTTAAAATTCTAGAAGTTAAAAAAAAATGTCAGTTTAGCTTTATTATTTCAAAATGACTTAACTTTTTTGTGAAGCAAAATGTTTAATTTGGTTTTTGAATTCTGCTTGTGATTTACTTTCTACTTCTGGTATCCAAATGCATTAATGCTTCGGATGCTATTTTCTACTGCTAACATTCTTATGACATGAAACTATAGGTTCCTCTCTATTGAATAATGTTTTTTTTTTTTAATAATTATACAGGTATTGACCCGAAAGATACATGACACGACAAACAACAACAATCAGGACAGACTGCAAATTATTCTCACATCGGACCATGCAACGAATCTCGATAAGTAGTCTATCAGTTAACAGAATCACTGGTAAGAGAATCTTAGGTTACCAAACAGTAGTGGCCGTTTACATACTGAAGATCTTGAATTGGTGATGCTAAATCCGCAGCCCGAGAACATTGTTTTAAGTTACTCAAATGATCACAATTAAAAGATAATTTAACTAAAATTAATCTGGTAGGTAAATAATGAACTCGTCGGATAGATCTTCTGAGCTCCTGCATTTGTCGGAGAAGATCATAACCAAACTTGGATCTATTTTCGATGGTGCTCCAAACATAAGAAACCCATCACAGAGAAGTACACATGCCCATAAGTGGCAGCAACGTATCAGACCTGTTAAACATAAAATTAAAGCTTACATTGGAATAAACACATGATCTAAATAAAATTAGCTTAACCATAAATCCCAAGAGAGGATTCAGAGGAAATCTAGAGAAGAAGATCAGAGACGAAAAAACTGAAGAAGCCCGAGATGCTGCTGGAACTGCTATTTGGGTGTAGATCAGTGCTGAAAACGATGAACCTTGATCTCTTAACCTCATCAAAGTACAAATCGTGCTTCCATTCACAACCCAATCTCCAAATAAACAAATCGAAAATTGCAAAGTAGCTAAAACACAAATAAAAGCATTAAGAACAGAACATAAGATATAAATAAAGCTACAACCAAAGACGGAAAGAGATTGTAGGTCGAACAACAAACATGGCTGCGCAGATCTTCTCCAAAGGAGCCATCTAAGCAGACGGAAGCACTGGACGGTAGGGTCTTCGTTTAGGAGGGTGAGAGAGAAGTGATATCTCTTTTTCTGATGAAAAGAATAATTGGTTATTCCACAATTTTTGATTATTGGAATTTCCAAAGTTTAAATTTAAGAATTTGGGTAATTCTTTAATATAATTAAGAATTTCAGGTCATGGGGAAGTAAATTAGCAAAGATGTGTACCAATGTCTTCCATTAACTTATGACTTGCTAATTGAAAGAAACCTCAAGTGTCTATTAAACTGTAAATCTGTGTACAATTAGCAGGAAAAATCTACCACATATTGATATGATATCAGCTATCAAATCCTTAGGCTTCAAATACAATGTACATGAATCAAGGTCCTCCACACTTTAGTTAGACCAACTATTCTCGCACAAAGAAATTTGCTCCCAATTTGATCTGTATCAATCACAGCTATACGCGACTTATGGAGGAGCATCCACACTTGACACTTGTTATCTTTCGTCGTGCTTTAAATTTTTAGTCAATAATAGTTTTCGTGTAGCTTCTTATACTGTGTCGTATATGTTTGTGACACTGACTTTTTGTCGATAATAGTTTTCGAGTGATGAATTAGTAGTACGTATGTTTTGTTGGAACTTGGACTCTGACCACTTTAATTCTAAATACAGAAATGCTTGATTGACCTACAATCATTCACAAAAAATCTCGAAAGAAGATCTAAGGGTTGCAAGATTTAAACCGGGCCCCATAATCTCATGGCGTTTAGTCCCAGATGTTAACTGCGGTAAGTGTAGCATGACAGTTCTAAATTTATAAACATTTCAGTTCACGTTGGTGGTCTGCATTCTTCAGTTTATGAAGATGTTGAGGTCGGATGGATCATGGATGCGACTTTGCTTGGTGCCCTTTACCTTTTCTCTCTTAAGTTTTTCCTCATTACCTGTCACTCGTCTAAATCCTAGTTAGGTCTAGGAATCCAGGACTCGTACTTCCATGAAAGCCATGGGTAACCAACTTGCATTCTGGCCCCCCTTGTAGCTACTTCTTTTCATAGTTGGATGGCAATTTGGAACTCTCTTTTAGATTGTAATGAGAGTCGTAGAGCTCCATGGCCGTAGGGTGCGTACGTTGATTGTGAAGTGTCTAGTCTGTACTCTTACAAATTTGCAGATTGTTCACGGGACCCACGTCAATTAATTCTGCACAGTTCAGACAAGTCGTTGTGAATCAGTTTAGTAGTTCACTGCATTCAAGCACGTCCATTTCAGTTTCTTTGCTTTCTTCGATACATCATAACCGACAATATCCAAAAAATACTATGAGATTTGTAGTTGACTAGTGTGCCAACAACGTTTTCGATTTTGAAATCTCATCCATGCATGCAGCGGCTTTTATGGACAATTAATCTGGAATGAAAGAAACAAGAGAATGTTTAAACTAATGTCAGGAGTGTAGAAGCTGACAACCGCTATCTCTCGATTGATTCCATTCATCGAATTGGCCATATATTTCTTCTGATATGGGGATATATCGTGTGCGTGGATGGAAATTTTTACAGAAGTCCTTATTTTGTCTATGTTCGGAGGTCTTGTCTTTACTCTCGTGAATATGGGTGCCATGTCGTGTGCCTGGATGGATTTTTCCAAGAACGTTTCTGTCTATCCCCATCAAACTTTGGCATAATGGGGTCAAATTGTCATAGTATACAAATTAAACAGCTGTGATATCAACTGTTTAGATGCCAATGTATATTGCTTGCTAGTGTTTTTGTCCCTACTCAGCAAGGACATCTTAAAGTCGTAGAACATCTTTTTAAAGAACCGGGACACCAAAAAATTGCTCTTCAGGCGTCATTTTGAAGGGGACTTCATACAATTGGAGAGCAATGTTGTAATGCATTTTTCGGATGATAATGGATAGTTTTGAAGAAATTAAAGAGTTCAGATTCAGGTTTCGTGAAGCTCTTCTAGATTACTCTTGTTGTTTAACTCGTTAATGCTTATTCGGACGTCCCGAAAGACCAACTTACGTATAAATATTTTGGCAACACACTGCTAAAGCTTTATATAGAGCAAAGAAAAGGGTAAAAAAAAGATTACATGCCAATCTTTTTTAGCAACACACTGCTAAAGCTTCACGTTACAAGACAATAACATAAGAAGAATATTTTGATTTCATCTCATTGTGCATGTCTTCTTTCTAGACTTTGTACAAGTGACTTTGAGGATTGTACCGTACCAAATGCTCCCAAAATAACACCAAATGTTATGATGACTACATTCAGAACTAACTGAGGTTTTGATATCTGAGACCAGAAAATTTTGGTGTAGAAGGAACAAGGAAATATGATTGAAAGACTCATACTAATAAGGGAACCAGCCAAGCCAAGAACATGTTGGAAGAAAGGTACTAAAAGAGCTAAAACAAGGACACATAATAGTAGTAATGAACCTATAGCACCTCTAAGGAGAAACCTTGCTCGGTAACTTATCGTGGATGGAAGTTTGTGATCCAGTTTCATTGCTACAGGTGCAAACTGAATTGCGTACTTTGTCATTGGCGTCAGTACAGTTGCCCATAATGCGATTTTAGTAGCAATGAGATGTTTAGGCATACTAAGAGTAACCTGAGATTTTACTTCGGGGCCGAACAGTTTTGCTCCCATGAAGGCCATGGACGTGTACAAGATTGTTACTAAGGCGAAGCTCACAATGGATGCCTGAAAAGTGCAAATAAGGGGGGGGGGGGGGGGGGGATGATTAATTGAAAAAGGATAACCAATTCTATAAACTTACTACAATTAAACTCCCAGAATCAAAAGTATTTGTGTAAGCATTTATACCTTTGTGAACTTTGAAGGATCCTTCATTGATTTGTAAATGTTAGGGAAAACGAAATGGCTGTTAAAACAATACACGTAAAGACCAGATATTGCAGGAATGTTGTGTAGTCGAAGCACAGCTATTCCTCGATTACTTTTTGCACCACTGAATATGGCAGTATATACCACAGTCGAGAAGATGAGAAGTGTCATAAAAATACCTGCAGTGGAGAGTAATGATACAGTAGAAAGGTCTCTAACCCACAAGCTGGGCAAGGCAATTAAGACTGCGGAAACTGTTAGAAGCTGAGAAGTAGATAAATGAAGCCATGGAATTTGAAGGTGTTTTTCAGCAAATATCCTATTCAAGTTATCACATAGTGAGATGGTGTATGAAACAAGGGCCATGAAGACCATAAGGTATATAAATGTTGAAGTTAGGGTCCTCCCCTTGTTCCCAAATGCATGATATCCAATATCTGAGTAGTGTCTTGCATTTTCATTCCTTTTCAGACACTTTCCGAGTAGATGTGCCGTGTATGTACATAGCATCCCAAACCCTACAAGGAGGAACGCAGAGGCCCAGCCACCATTCTGTAAAGCATATGGTATCGACAGTTGCCCAAGTCCTGTAAAAGATAGAAGAGAACGTTTTCTAAGAACACAGAGAAAAAAAGAATTCGCATATACTTAGCAAATGAAGATGTTTAACAGTGATATATACCTATGATAATCCCAGCCATGTTAAGAACAGTATGAAGAAAAGAACTGTTAGCCTTGACTTGTCTATTATCATCTTCAAGGACATGTAAATCTTTGCCATTCACATCCTTATTGTCACCATTAATCACTATTACTTCCTCAGTTTTGGTCCTTTGATTGTGACCAGTTGAGTTCTGTACGAAACCTTGCTTAACATTACCATTTGATAAGATAGTTTCTTTCATTTGTTTACAGATATCGGATTATGGGAGAGGGAGAGAGAGTATAACAGAATAAGTTTGCTCCTGGTGTTATCTATTAAAGGAAAATGTATGCAGCCTTAACAAACTACTTTATAGCAGTGCTTTAGCAAAGTGATGCTTAACAGAGTAAATAAGTTCGAAACAACAACAGTAATTTTAACTTCACCTAATGAAAATCAGGGCAGGTAAGAAGATTCGATTTGTGAGTCAATAAAAGAAATCAGTTAGATTAAAAAACTTACGATAGTACCTAATATGTAATTGGGATATACCAGAATACACGTTTTAAGACAGTCCAAGTTCTTTTTTAAAAAAAAAAAAAAAAAGAAACAGTTCAAGTTCATATATGAATAATTATTATATATACCAACAAAAATATGTAGATGTTGGGATCCCAGTCCCCCATTAGTTAGATGGAATTTAATTGGTAGTTTATAATTCAATGAGTTTCCTCGTCTAATCAACCAGTTTTGAGTTGGGTTCTATCCATGGGCTTATGACGAGTTTAGGGTCGGTATCCTAACAAATGGTATCAGAGCCAACCACCACGACCCATATCTGCTCCACGGAAGAGGTGATCTATAGGCTAGATTAAAGTGTTGGGGCACCTATGTATGGGCGTAGTTGTCACCTGCATTGAATACTAATAGGGGAGTGAAGCCGCCATAAGAGAAAGGCTACCTTCGGGTCAGTGTCGATAGAGTGGGCCAACGAGGACGTTTGGTCTGGAAGCGTGGTTGGATGTTGGGATCCTAGTCCCACATTGGTTAGATGGGGCTTAATTGGTAGTTTATAAGTCAATGAGTTTCCTCATCTAGTCAACCGATTTTCGAGTTGAGTTATACCCATGGACTTATGACGAGTTTATGATAAATTCTTGCCATACACATTCTTATGACTAAAGTCGTAAAACTTATTCTAGAACAACTTTGCTAGACCCACCGAAAAATTCAACCGAAAAATGCGCCAAGAGATCGAACGGCCACATTGCAGCGTTCAATACATTGGGATATGAAAAGGGAGTAGTGGACCCCACCACTCCTCCGACACGGTGCACTCCTGCTTTTTTTTCTTCTTCCGTCCATTAATCATTTTCCATTCAAGAATATCCAAATTGTTAGTTGTAGGTGAAGTCCTTTTTTTATGTTTTGAAGCATAAGGTGAAGTCCTGGTCAAATTTGTCTCCTAAACTTCGTCTCATTATAGCACATAGCCTTTTGTTTTAGATATCGGATTACAAAAGTTTGCTCCTTGTTTAAGATAGTTTCTTTCTTTTGTTTAGTATAACAGAATAAGTTTGCTCCTGGTGTTATCTATTAAAGGAAAATGTATGCAGCCTTAACAAACTACTTTATAGCAGTGCTTTAGCAAAGTGATGCTTAACAGAGTAAATAAGTTCGAAACAACAACAGTAATTTTAACTTCACCTAATGAAAATCAGGGCAGGTAAGAAGATTCGATTTGTGAGTCAATAAAAGAAATCAGTTAGATTAAAAAAATTACGATAGTACCTAATATGTAATTGGGATATACCAGAATACACGTTTTAAGACAGTCCAAGTTCTTTTTAAAAAAAAAAAAAAAAAAAGAAACAGTTCAAGTTCATATATGAATAATTATTATATATACCAACAAAAATATGTAGATGTTGGGTTCCCAGTCCCCCATTAGTTAGATGGGATTTAATTGGTAGTTTATAAGTCAATGAGTTTCCTCGTCTAGTCAACCAGTTTTGACTTGAGTTCTATCCATGGGATTATGACGAGTTTAGGGTCGGTATCCTAACAAATGGTATCAGAGCCAACCACCACGACCCATATCCGCTCCACGGAAGAGGTGATCTATAGGCTAGATTAAAGTGTTGGGGCACCTATGTATGGGCGTAGTTGTCACCCGCATTGAATACTAATAGGGGAGTGAAGCCGCCATAAGAGAAAGGGCTACCTTCGGGTCAGTGTCGATAGAGTGGGCCAACGAGGACGTTGGGTCTGGAAGCGTGGTTGGATGTTGGGATCCTAGTCCCACATTGGTTAGATGGGGCTTAATTGGTAGTTTATAAGTCAATGAGTTTCCTCATCTAGTCAACCGATTTTCGAGTTGAGTTATACCCATGAACTTATGACGAGTTTATGATAAATTATTGCCATACACATTCTTATGACTGAAGTCGCAAAACTTATTCTAGAACAACTTTGCTAGACCCACCGAAAAATTCAACCGAAAAATGCACCAAAAGATCGAACGGCCACAATGCAGCGTTCAATACATTGGATATGGAAAGGGAGTAGTGGACCCCACCACTCCTCCGACACGGTGCACTCTTGCTTTTTTTCTTCTTTCGTCCATTAATCATTTTCCATTCAAGAATATCCAAATTGTTAATTGTAGGTGAAGTCGTTTTTTTATGTTTTGAAGCATAAGGTAAAGTCCTGGTCAAATTTGTCTCCTAAACTTCGTCTCATTATAGCACATAGCTTTTGTTTTAGCTACAATCAATTCATTTTTTATTTTTTTATTCGGAATAATATTTCATATTTAGTATTATTATTTATGTTCAAAACAAAAAGTTAAGTATTATTTTGATTTTACTTTTTTGCAAGTTACAATATTCAAAACAAAAACTCTTAATTAACTGCACAAATAAACTAAGAGCATCTCGAAAGGTAA
The DNA here is from genome assembly GCF_003573695.1 of Papaver somniferum. Taxonomy (NCBI): domain Eukaryota; kingdom Viridiplantae; phylum Streptophyta; class Magnoliopsida; order Ranunculales; family Papaveraceae; genus Papaver; species Papaver somniferum. The sequence continues at coordinate 216,142,165 of NC_039358.1, forward strand.
CTTGTTGTGCATCTTTTGTGGAAGTTGTCTTTAAAGGTAACTTGCTGTGCATCTTTTGTGGAAGTTGCCTTTCCTATGTAAAGACTAAATTTTCCTTAATTTTAGGAGATGAAAGAAAAACATCTTCAACCACAAATTGTGTTTCTTTAATTTTGAACTTTTTAAGCCACTGATCCAAATTACATATTTAATCATAATCATTAATAATGATGAGTAGGATGTTCATATCCTCTAAGAGAACCTCTAAAACTAGAGGATAGCTTTGAGGAAGTCTACATAACTACCATACACATCATCTTTACATTCTCCTTTCACATTCCCATTGGAGATGATTTTTTGGTTAAATCCTTGAAAATCCTATGTGGCCTTATATTTAAGATATTTTTAATGTCTCATTGGAGATGCTCTAAGCCAATACCCCTACATACAGAATTTTCAATTAGCCCCACCGATAATGACCCCCTGCTGTCCTCCGAAGAGGCCCACCGGGACCCACGAATAAAATTACGAGAGCTTTTTAAGGTGTAGTTTTTGTGTGGTTTAGTATCTTGGTCGGTAAGAACTAAAGATAAGGGGGCCTTTATAGTGTTTAATCTACTGTATTTGCTAGTTTCGCTTCTAATAACTTGGTTACTAGAAGAAAGAATCTCAATGATAGCTAGTGAACCTTAGTGTTCAAATTCCACCCACCAAACCTTACAAAAACAGTTAGACTTTAATGAAATTTTAATGATAGCTAGTGATCCTTAGTGACCCTTAGTCAATTTTCTACAACATTGATTTCATGTTGTTAATACTTACTGTAATTTGTATTCTACAACATCGATTTCATGTTGTTAATACTTTGTACTGAATTTGTTGAGAGTGAACAATGAACATGTTAATAATGTTACTATATCATGCGCATGCAATATAAATAGATCGGAGTATTATTCTGATCTCATCATATGAATAATAGCTCGGAGTATTATTCTGATCTCATCATATGAATGATGTTGCAAAATCAGGGTAACAGAGGATTAAAACCAGAGGACGAAAAGAATGTTGTATCACTGGAGCTTCAAGACCTTGCGATTCTTTTCAGCAATTATTTCGACCCTTCCCAATAAATTGGCGGGTACAATCGGTCAGCGAAATATTGCTGTCAGGATACAATGAAGTCCTAACAACATTGTTGGATTCAAAGGTTGTACTCCCTTGACCCAACCAAGAACACACTGTATTTGTTTCTGAAGATGCTTAGAGAGAAAGAGTTATTTTTTTTTTTTTTTGATGATTGTAATGGGAAGAATCCTTCGCTATTTATAGAGGGTTTCATGCCTTTTGGAGATGTCGTTTCATCTTCGAAAGACGTTATCAAAGGTCGTCATCCATTAATGGGAAGAGACGCGACTGTAGAAAATTTTGGAAACCGAATTAGGTTTTGAACACAGCCGGTGGGGCTACGCCCTCCCGGACCCCCGAGACAAACAATATTGAAAATATCTAACAAATGAATGAGATTATAAATGATGAATTTCTTTTTGATCATGATCATTAATTGTAAAGAGAAAACGAATACAAATCTCATTGCCGAATCATCGACGTTAAGAGCTTTGGATTTTCTCATTATATGCTTGATTGAAGCCTGTTTTATAGATAGGTTTGAGCTAAGATGTTATCAGATATGGAAGCGTAGGGCCTAGTTCTGTTCCCCACATGAGTTTCCGCAATTCAAGAAAGAAGATAAGCTTTGATTGAAATAATCGTATTGTGTGTATGGACAGTAGGAACATGGTTGATTTTTGTTTGGCCGACCAGGAAGTACAAGCATCATTGGCTTATGTTCCTCGAGTTGCATAAGGTTTTTGTAGATTAAGTTACTAAAATTTCGAAGCGAAATAAACCATCCAAAATTCCAAATCTTATCATATACTTGTCATGAGATTGGTTAATGAACATTAACCAAATCTTTGGACACAACTTAATACATCTTAGAGTTTACACTCCTGTAGTTATCATAAACACTAAACAAAATCCATGAGATTGGTTAATGAACATTAACCAATCTTTGGATAGTACGACTTAAAACATTTCAGAGTTCCCAAATCCCTGACACTTCACATAAAACAGTACAGCAAACATTGTCTTCATTGTTCATGGCCTTTCATCATCGGTAGATTCACGAGGTCTGATGGAAATGATGACGTGAAAATGCAGTCAGTACAAGAACACAGTGATCAGGCTAATAAAAGTTGAAGTTGATAATTGTAGCAGTGAATGGTAGAACATCTTACCTACACAGACGGGTGATTCTCTTTATTGCAACTATATAGTAACCTTAACACTTCAGTTCAAAACCTGATGGAATACTACTACCAGCCAGTGATGCCCGTAGTGTTTCATCAGTACAAGACAAGTTAACCATATTTCCAAGCAAATACTTCTCAAAAGATTTTAGATCAAAATGACCATGTCCAGACACAAGCAACAATATAACTTTTGATTCTCCAGTCTCTTTACAATGGAGTGCTTCCTTAATTGCCTCTGCTATGGCGTGGCCTGATTCTGGTGCTGGTATAATACCTTCTGACCTAGCAAATTGTATAGCTCCTGCAGAAACCACCATCATATCAGTATCAAATCTCATTATAAAGGAATTCCTTGTTAATATTTATCTCTTACATGATTCAGAATTTTTATTTACCGTCAAAGCATTCAAGCTGAGGCATGGCTACAGCTTCCATCAGGCCTAGTTCATAGACATGTGAAACTAGTGGTGCCATACCATGGTAACGTAGACCTCCTGTGAAACGGAAACTTATCAAAATGAAAGTTGTAGAAGCAGAGGAAATAAATTTCTAAATACGAGAAATATCAATTATTACCAGCATGGACTGGATCAGGAATGAAGTCATGGCCAAGAGTGTGCATCTTCATCAATGGTGTCAATCCTGTAGTATCGCTAGAGTCATAAGCATATACACCTTTGGTTAGCGAAGGACATGCAGAAGGCTCAACTGCCCTTATGATAGGGTTGATTTTTCCTTCAAGTTTCTCTCGGAGAAAAGGAAATGCAAGCCCTGCAAAATTAGATCCTCCACCAGAACAGCCTATGATCACGTCAGGACTCTCTCCTAATGCTTCCATTTGTCGTATACACTCCTCTCCTATGATAGTCTGGTGTAGTACTACATGGTTTAGAACACTCCCCATACAGTACTTAGTGTCTGCATTTTCAGTACAAATCTCCACAGCCTCTGTGGATGCTATTGCTGCGCTACCTGGGCAGGATGGATCCTTCTGAAGGATAGACCTACCGACATTAGTTTTGTCCGATGGAGATGGGTGAACTTTAGCACCCCATGTTTGCATCATCAGTTTCCTATAGGGTTTACCATCATAAGAAGCTCGTGTTTGCCAGATCTACATATAGAAAAACGACGATCATACAGAATGTTAGCTGACTAAAAAACATATATAACTATACAACCCACAAAATAAACAGTGTTTTTATGTAATTACTTCACAACCGAGGCCGAATAAATTGCAAGCAAACGCTAATGAACTCCCCCATTGGCCAGCGCCGGTTTCTGTAACAAGTTTCTTGGTTCCTTGTTTTGCATGATAATATGCTTGAGGGATTGCAGTATTAGGTTTGTGTGAACCAGCAGGGCTCACACCTTCATATTTGTAGTATATTCTTGCAGGTGTACCTAGAAGTTTCTCCAATCTTTTGGCTCTGTCATGAGGAAAAAAAAAAGAACTTTGGTTGCAGTTCTTCTAGAATATCATTTACCTTTTTTCCAAGAGCTGGCCTTCTTGTTTGTTTTCCTTTACTAGTCAAAAAGAAAGAAACAGAGACTTGATCAAGATAGATACAAAAAAAAGGGACCTGAGTAACGGGGTTGTCCGCCATAGACTGTAAATGTCTAAAACTTCTTCGGGGATATCAATAAATCTCTCGGTACTGTTATCTTGCTTTAACAGTTCATCTGGGAATAGATGAGATAATTCTTCAGGCTTGACTGGTTGTAGAGTTTCCGGATCCAAGGCTGGAGGGGGTTTAACTGGAAGATCTGCAACGATATTATACCACTGACGAGGGATCTCGGTTGGTTTATTAGTAGCACTACACATTATTGATCTTGCAGTTGCTGCTCGATTGTAATAGTCAGGAGAAAGCTTCAACTGAGTCCGCTTTTTCGTTGCTGAAACTATTCTCATCCATTGTTCATTACCTGAAAGTAGTTTTAAAAAAACACAGATTATAACTTTTGAGATGCAGTGATCATGAGCAATCACATTTCAATATAAAAGTAAGGTATTCAATGAATTCATAAAGAGCATTTACCAGTAGTTTGAGGCCTTTGGCAAGTAGGATGAGATGAAGTTGTCATTAAAAATGATGTTACCATTATTAACTAAATCCTAGTGTATTTAGTGCAAATCAAAAACAATAGTGAAAAACAGAAGAGAGTAGATATGAAAAATAATCATTTGTGACAACCTTATTTATAAGTCCATACTAAGACATTCGAGTGTGAACTGTGGAGTACTATTTTGTCCCAAGGATCTCTCCAAAGGCCAAATGATCATCCTTTTCCTAGGCTTTTCCCTACTTGCACTTTGCATGTAGCACTCCATTTTTCTTCAACCCTACAAATACACTGATATTTTTCGTATACCATGAGGTTAATGTGGAAATGACCAGAGAGCTACTGATTAGCATGTAATCAGTCTTTAAACAAAGATACGGATCTTGACCACATGAGTAGTATATATTCTTTTTAGTGGATAAAATCTTATCAACTTTTCATTAAAAATAAATCAATAATCTTATCTACCTGTCACTTATATGCTTATGTTTATTTTTATTTTCCCAGACAAGATCATCACTCACATGTGTGAATGACTTGTTAAGAGTACTAAATTGGTACAGTAAAACCTCAGTATAAAAATATATTAGGGACCACAAAAAATATTCTTATAGGGAGGCTATTTTTATATGGAAGTCTAACTTGAATAAACCAAAAGAAAATTTTCATATGTATATTTGGGCATATTTATGCATATGCATAGGAAACACGAAAATGTATCTACGTATATACAAGAACTATTTAAATGAGGATTTTTTTTTATATTTATGTATATACAAAATTTGTAATAAAAAATTCACATATGAAAGGGTAATCGCATCATCGGTTTGATAAGAGCCGCATTTGACCTTCACTTTCATCTAATTCACGAAGCGGTGCAGGCAAAATAGAGAAAACGCGGAACGGTAATCGCGTCATTTCAAGCACCAAGAAAAAAGGGTCGTACCAAACAATGACCTCTTTTCTTTATATTAGTATAAGATGTATATACAAAATTTGTAATTAAAAAATTCACGTACATCACAATTATCACATTGAAAATTGGCAAATGAAATCAAATGAGTATGAAGATATTGGTATTAAGTTGTGCACAAAAAAATAATAATAAAAATATCCATTTTGAAGCAAAACGAACTTGTAATATGGTTACAAGAATCTCTCATCTTAAACTTTGATGTATGACAAGTGCTATATATTTATATTATGATGTCAATTATTCTTATATGGAGGTAGGTTCCTTAAAAAGGGACCAGAAAAAATTATAACTTATTCCAATATCGAGTTTATTCTTAAATATAACTGGCCCAAGTCGGGACCATAAACTTTTATTCTTATATGGAGTTTATTGCTATATGGAGTATTCCTCCGAAGAGATTTTACTGTAGTGTCAATTGGAATTAAGTGAAAAACATTTTAATTGCTAAGAGAAAGGATCCCCTCACACTCTTAATTTCACACTATCTCGCACGTTGAAAGGCATTTTTATTTTCCTAGACAAGATAAGCATGCTTAAAAAAATTATATATATATATATATATATATATATATTTATTTATTTTTGCCATTTTTGATGGTCATAAACATGCCTAAAGATAAAGATACTGTACTAGCTACTTTTGGTATGACCTGCCATTTTTGCCAACTTTAGAAATCACTAATTATGATAGATGTCGTAACTTCGCATTCTATTACTTCATTTTCTTATACACTCAAATGAAGCGATGCTCGTATTAGTACTTTCAAAATGGAACATCATGTCACAACCAATGTGCCTTATGGTTATATCAAAGTATTTATGAATCGATCACAATCATTTCATTGTTGGGGTTATAAGGATTCAGTAATTCAAGTTCTAGTGATCTACAATTCACTAGATTGACACATTAATTTTTCTAAGAATATGCTTCCTTCCACATTCATTAGATATAATTTATATATGCAATCAAATCAATTCTCACTGTAAGGGTAGACATATGATTTAGTTCAATTAAATAGTCAATTGGCCATGCAAAGTTCTTGTTGCCATTAAAGTTGATGTGAAAATTGGTTGCCACTATGATACACATTACATTGTATATATCAACACCTATGACCAGGTGCATTTACAACTATTTCATTTATGATGGGAGCTAGAATTACATCTTAGCTTCATCCCATATTCAGCTGATACCGATACTTTGGTGTCACTATTACTGAGGAAAAAAAATTACATTTTCGTCTCATGATATATATGTCCTTTTTCACATGCTTTATATGAGTACGTCTAACCCTTATCACTTCGGGATTCTTTCCATTTTCAATTTTGCTACATTTAGCTTAATTTGAGAAAATTTTTTATCTCAATAGGCCAAGAGAATCTCACTACACATGTAAACCACTTACTTTAGGTTGAATATATTATTAAAAATAATTAATTCTCTTATTTTCATACTTCAACATATACCGGTTCGTTAGTATTATGGATGAAGTAGAGAAATGAAATTTTTTTGACTCATATCATCTTTTGCGAGTTCTTGCACAAAAATTGGAATACATGTGATTTTATTTGAACGTATGTTTTGAAACAACTGACATATTAATAGTCGGGCAAGTGGATACATTTCAAGGAACATTCAAATTTTGGGAAAAAAATATCAAGTACACAATAATGATGCCTAAGTCCTTTTAAACCCCATATGAGTGCGTTGAAATAGAGTTGGTATAACCAATTGAACAAAAGACATCATTTAATTATAGCCAACATCGTTTTCAAGAGAACTAAATAACATTCACCAAAATTCTTAAAGAGCGAGGTCAACAATCATAATTTAAATTGACTATCTATATAATGTGGACTTATATTAAGACCAAATAAACAAAAATAGGCACGTTCTAAAAAGATAAATAGGCCTAGCAATTACTTAAAGTAAAAACCCACATTATAATTACATACCTCGAATTTTGATCGCGCACGGACAACACTGGAACAGACATGGTTGTCACATTCCAAAGTAATTAAATGATAACTTACTGGTGAGTGGATCTTACCCGGGATATACATGTGTGTCCGCCACCTTTCTCCTTCAAAGTTCAAGCATAAATCGTGCTAATGCAGTTACACGGACAAACCAGAACGAGACAGGACAAAATCAGAACGGGACAGGACAATTTACCCGGGACAGATGGCTGCTGGAACAAGAAAGATCTGGCCGGAACGGGTTAGACGGGGACAGGTTGGACCAGACTGGGTTGACATAAGGTTTCTTTCACGGATTCCTTCTTTTCTTCTGGGAAAGTGGATCTCGGATAGAGCTGGCAAACAAGCCAAAACCCGCGGGTTTTCCCGGCCCGTAAAAAACCCGCACCCGGCTCTGCTGGTGCCTAAACAAGCCGGGTTAGGGTTGGAGAAAAGCCGGCTTGTAGGGAAACGGGTTAACCCGGACCGGTTTGTAAAACCCGCGGGTTCAACCCGTTACCCACAATTCTATTTCCCCACATTATTACGCCGCGTTTCACCTCAGGATAACTGTCCCCTGAGTTTCTTTCTTCTTCACCTTTTCTTTCTCCTTCTTCGTTTCTTTTTCCTTCTTCGTCCGCACCGCAGAGAGATTCACAGAAAGTGAGAGAAATTGAAGCTAAAAATTATCTATAATTGAAGTGGAAGAAGATGATAAGTTCGATAGATTTTTTCATATGGATCGAAGTAGGGTTTGATTGGTGAACTGAGATCTAAAATTGATGAGGATTTAAGTATTCAGAAGAAAAAATTCAACTATCAAGATTCTTTTATTGAATCGAAGATGGGTGTTGATCTAAAATTTTTTGGGTTTTGATTTTCTAATGTTTATGTGAATACAGAAACGAGTAATCATGAAACTGACGGTGGTGATAATAAACTCAGGAGAGATCGAGAAGAAGTTGTTGCCGTTGAGAAAATCAAATTGATGAAGAGATGATCTGTTGCTGCTGAAATTGATGATTTAGGGTTCTGTTTGAGATCGATTTAAAGAATAGTGAATATGAGAATGCAGTTGATGGAGGTTTTGTTAGTGCAGAAATTAGAGAAATTAGGATTCTTGGATAATGAACTGGTAGTCTGTGAATTGGAAGAAGAAACTGAAGCTCGATTTTAGAGATAAAGGAATTTATTGGAGGAGATGATTAATGCATCTGTGAGGAATCAAAATAAGATGGGTTTGGAGAGCTTCAGATCAACAATTAAGGAGATTGATGGATTGTTAGGACAGGGTTTGATGGAGTTGATTAGTTGTACAACAATGGATTTGTGTTAGTAGCAGATGGAGTTGTTGTGGCGGTGAGAGATAGAGAAGAATTGAAAGAATCAATTGATAACGGTTGTTACAGGGAAGCTGAAGGTGTTGGTGGTACTGATGGAGTTGATGCTATTGGTTTTGGTGATGCAGAGTTGTAAGCAGAAGGGTTTGGACGAGAAGATCATGACTTTGAATGAAATTGGTAGTTGTTGGTATTGGTGTTTACTGCGAGGGTTAGGACTTAGGAGATGCTGAGTAATTGTAGATGCAGAATAGTTTGTGTTAGCTGAAACAAGGTGGGATGTGAGTCTGTGACAGTGTTGCAGAACAAGTCAGGGAAGGCTAAATTCAAGTTGTGACTTTGGCTTGAGAAGAAAATGGTAGTGATGTTCTTCTTTTCTTTCTTCTTTTTCTTCGTCTGCAGTTGTTGTTGCTATTGTTGCAGAGATTGTAGGAGTGTATAATGACTTGAATGTGCGATTTCAATGAATGAATTATATGAATGTTAGGGAAGGAAAATAAACCAAAAAACAGTATTAACGAAATTTGTTTACATAGTATATATTTGTTTCTCGTCGCTGATATTTAGGGGTTTCAATTTCATCTGTTTCCAAGTTAAATTCTATCGCTTTCTTCATATTTCTTGTTTCAGTTGCAATTTATATAGCTAGATTTTCATACATTCGTAAGGGAATTGTTAATTGATTCATAAATCAGAGGCTCTCAAATCGGTTTCTGGTGAGTTGACTCACCATAAACGGGTTAACCCGTGAACCCGCAGGTTTAACCCGTTACGGGTGCGGGTTGATGAAATGACCACCCGTGAAGAATATCAATCCGCGGGTTTTGACCCGTGTTAACCCGAACCCGTGTAACCCGTAACAAGCCAGCCCCGGCTTGTCCGTTTGCCAGCTCTAATCTCGGAAAAAGCTTTTCCTTCACAGATTAGTGCGGACGGATTAGTATCTATACGGTGCTAAAGAGTATAATCCAATCAATTGATTTAATATTGGATTTTTATAATCAATTATAAAATCCAACACAGACATCACATCTATTATAAAATTCAATCACTCTATTGATTATGGATTGGCACAGCTATAGCTTTTGTACAGGACAAATTAGATCAGATTAATTTTCACCATTAATTTAATAACTACTATGTATATACAGAGTTACGATCATGTTTGATATTGCCGAAATCAAAGAATATGGGAAAAAAATAGGAGAAAGTAGATTCAATTTAGCTTAGCTTGACTGTAATTTCATAACTCCGTCTATCTAAATTATCTATGTCGGAAAAAAAAAAATTAATCGCTATGTGTTATAGCATCGGGCATGATAACGTTTTGCAGTATAATCATAGGGAAAAACAAAGAGGCAGGGAAGAAAAGGATTTCTATTGATAAGGGTTTTTAGGTTACATGGACATAATACATGTATATACATGGAGATGGGAAAATCAAAAGACATCTATTTTGGGCTGCACACCTATGGATGTAAGCCCTACAACAAATGTTATATATTTGTGGCGCAAAATATAAAATATACGGTTAAGATTAATAAATCTAGATTGAATTCAGATTTTCAAACTTTCACCATGACTAAATTAACCTTTATCCATTACGTATGAAAAATTGAAAACGAAAATCACAAGTTTATGGTCAAATAATTATATAATTATGGCGTACTCATGGGCGATGCATGCGGATCTTACTTAATCTCGAATTACTTTCAGTTCTGTTAAAACTGTAATATACTCACAGACCAATTAGGTTTAGATAAAGATAATCAAGATTTGCTAAATATATACCTTAACATTAATGATAAATATCAATTACGTGTCATCTGCATGCCCTTGCATGGAGTTATGAATGAACAGAATGACTAGTAACTATGCACCGCTCCAAGAGTTTAATCGTTGGGGGACTCCTATTAATTTCTTTGTTGTTTCCGTGTGGTTTCTCTTTCGTTTTTTTTTTTCTTTTTTAGTATCAAAAACATAATAATAACTCGTTTTTCTCATTTGATTTTGTTTTCTAAAAGGTGAATAAAAGTACAAAATCAATGCTTTTTATTTGATTTGATCATTCTTATGTGGGTGACCAAATTACATAGCAGGCAAGCGAGCAATAAGCTGCGTCGCAAGCCTTTTTTGAATGGCAAAACCTATTCTCTTAAAAATAAATTCTTTCGAATCGGGGGGTCATGATATTACTGTGCATGACTTTCTGAACTCTCTTGAGAAGTCCAACCGCTTCTGGTGCCAAATAACCAAAAGTATCAAAAACAAAGGGGATAAAGCATGTCCACTGTCAACACATGCTTCGATATCTTACCTGAGGCAGCCTTAAGAGATGCTTGTCCCACTGTAGAAACGCCATGCCCAATACCTACTAATGGAGAGACCCCGTGAAGGTCAACACATGTGTGTTTTCCATATCCAAAAATAAGAACATCTATTGGTCTGAGTGTTGATCTCCCATCAAGTGGGTTTGTCAAAAAATTGACGGACGCTTCTTTCTTTGCTGAGATACTAGCTCTCGATTGTACATCGTATAAAATTTCTCTCACGGGGTCATGTTTATATTTGAACCCAGGATCTACCTTACAATGAACTGCATGTACCCCATATGAGTCCAAACATCCTGTGATATCTGAAGGGTATAGAGGGATCATTAACCTGTATTTAAGAATGGACCGGTACTCTAAGGGAGTCATCTTCTGTCCAAGGCCCTCAATTGGGATTATGAATAGTGAAAAATAGAATTTTCATTAAAAAATTATGATTTTCACCAATCACACCACATTATTATGGATAAAAATTAAAGATTTCACTAAAAATTAAAATTTTCACGAAATATAATTACATGTGAAAAGGGGAAGTTTCACTAATCACCCCTTGTGAAAACTTGAATTTTCCTAGATCGTCATTGGTGATAACTAGATTTCTTGGTAGGCTGCAGTAAATTATTTTTTTTTTGCGGGAATAAATAGAAAAAAAAAATTAATAAATGAACGTTGTGCATGTTCATTTTCCTATACGGAAAATGGGTCATTTGTTCAAATATTTTTAAACCACGGTTCAAATGGACGAGTAAAAAATTGTTTGGGTGAAATGGCCAAAAAAGATAGTAAGGAGCTTAAATTTAAAAAATAGCAAGGATGAAACTGGATACATCTTGTGTAAATTAAAAATAAAAAGAAATATTTGAAAATGGGCACGATGAAACTGGTTGCATCCTGCCTATTTTTATATTTTTGTCCATTTAAACATTATCAAAATTTAACTGTCAATTTCACCCAGGAATCGTTGATTTTGGTCTTTTTAACCAATTTTGTGTTTCCTATACATAAAATCGCTTTATTAGAATGTTTTTATGAGAGAAATGAATGAAGGCCACTAAGGGAGATATTTTAGGAGGGAACTATTCTAGGGAAGTCAAAAGAGCTTTTTTAGGGATTATAATTTATTACAACAATTTTAGTTATTTGTTTATATCAAAATATCACGAAATTAATTTATTTAGTGAGGTTATTTGTGTAATCAACTTCTACTAATAGATAAATATGGGTCATGTGTATATAGAATCTTAATGATGGATTTCATATATAAGAAAAAATGGGAAATGTGCTACAAAAAAAGATTCCCCAGAGGAATTAAAAAGAACCAAGGGGCATACTCAATAATTTTGGGCATACATAATAGGACAAAAGCGAGGTCATTAGATAGTATTTCTGTGATCCCCTTATCCATCTATTTTTAATCATTTATATTTTTTAAATTTTTGTAGGTTAATAATAATAGTAATCACCATAACAGAACAGGAAACAAAAGTGGTTTACAAGTAACTAGTTGGCGGCCGAGCGACAAGATGAGCTCCAACCCTTTTTGTATTAGGATTCCTCAACTCTTACAACCACGATATTTTCATCCACTCAGATTGGTTAGTGTTATCCTTAATTGGCAGAAGGATGTCTAGACTTTGGAGCTTATTTATTGCATTTAAAAAGCTAACAAAAACTTTCTTCTCCACCTTACTTAAATATAACATTGTCCTCAATGTTTCTAATGAAAGAGCAATACCAAAGTATAGTAACACGAGGAATCAGTAAAGAGAGAAGTCAAAAAGATAGTACTTGGATAAAGCGTATCAATCCTTCTACGGGAAATAAGAAAGAAAATAATATACAACACACAAACCTCCTCGATGGTCAATCAAGGGTAAATAGGGTCCTCCAAAGGAACCTCCTCAACATCACCTGTAGGAAAGGTCTCCAAAAAGGGTTTCAATCTATGACCATTAACCTTCGAAGAACTACTACCATAGGTTCCTCGATCTCAACAGATCCATGAGAAAAAACAGTACGTACCACAAAAGTACCGGTCCACGGAGAGCGTAACTTCCCGGGGAATAGATGGAAACGAGTATCATACAAAAGAAATTTTTGACCAGGAGAAACTAAATTTCTTAAAATATTTCTATCATGCACAAGTTTCATTTTTTTCTTATACTCCTTAGCACTATCGTATGCATCTCTACGAATCTCTTCCAACTCATTGAGTTGGATTTTCCTATGGGCTCCTTCCTTTTCAAGTGAAAAATTTAGTTGTTTAACAGCCCAATATGATTTATGTTATAACTCAATAGGTAAGTGACATGCCTTTCCATACACAAGTAGATAAGGTTACATTCGAACGGGGGTCTTAAAACGCAGTATGCTACGCCCATAAGGGATCAGTAAACCACGACGACCAGTCTTTCCGATTAGGATTAACTGTTTTCTCTAATATACGTTTTATCTACCTATTGGATACCTCTACCTGACCAATAGTCTGCGGATGACACGGGGTAGCTATCTTATGTGTAGTACCATATTTCGTCATTAAAAGCCTAAAAGGTCCATTACAAAAGTGCGACCCTCTGTCACTAATTATAACTCGCGGCGTACCAAAACGTGTAAGTATGTTATCTTTTAAGAACTCTATCACAACCTTATGGTCATTGGTTTTACACGGAACCGACTCAATCCACTTAGAGACATGGTCTACAACAACAAAGATGTATAGGTTACCAAAATAATTAGAGAACATACCCATAAAATCAATACCCCACACATCAAAGACCTCAACAACTAATATAGGTTTCAAGGGAATCATGTAACTCCTCCGGGAAATGGTTCCTAACTTATGGAAACGTTCACAAGTAACACAGTAATTGTTGAAGTCTTTAAACAACGAAGTCCAATAGAATCGACACTGCAATATCTTAACAGCAGTCTTCTTAGCACTAAAGTGATCTCCACAAGCATGATCATGACAAAAGGAAATAACACTGGACTGGTCACTCTCGGGTATACATCTCCTAATAATCTGATCTGGAAAATACTTAAACAAATAAGGATCATCCCAAAAGAAGTGTTTAACCTCGGCTAAAAACCTAGAACGATCTTGTTTACCCCAATGTTGGGGAATTCGACCAGGATTAAGATATTTCACTATATTTGCTTACCAAGGTAATCGGAAAACAAACAGTTGTTCATCAGGAAAACTATCCCTAACAGGAGGGGAATCATCAGGGAAACCAAAACAAGCCTATACAAGTGGTCTACTACTGCATTTTTTGTACCCTTTTTGTCTCTAATATATAAGGAAAATTCCAGTATAAAAAGGATTCATCTAATCAATCTAGGTTTAGCATCCTTCTTGTAAACAAGATACTTCAAAGAAGCATGATTGGTAAAGATTATGACCTTAAAACCTAGGGGTCTAAACTTGTCTACGGAAAAAACAATGGCTAACAGTTCCTTCTCTGTGGTGGTATAGTTTAATTGGGCATCATTCAGAGTCTTGCTAGCATAGTAAATCACATGAAATAATTTGTTCTCTCGCTGACCTAGCACAATACCAATAGCATAATCTAAAGCATCACACATGATCTCAAAGGGTAGGTTCTAGCTAGGTGCCTTGACTATGGGGGCGATAGTGAGTAAAGTCTTAAGCTTCTCAAAAACCTCTAAACAAGCATCATGGAAGACAAACTTAACATATTTTCAAGAAAATTGCAAAGAGGTCTGAAATCAAGCTAAAATCCTTAATGAATCAATGATAAAATACTGCATGCCCTAAGAATGACCTAATATCTCAAGGTTGTTTCCATGTCTCTTGTTCTTCGTGAACAAGAGTGAGACAAAAAAAGTATTTACCGTGGGGATCGCAAAGCGAAGTTGATAATAATCTTCGTGATTATTTCACAACTTGTAATCTAGGTTTTTCACCTCTTGTCTATTCTAAGGTCTTCTCTTCTAATATAACCATTCAAGAGTTGTTGATCGTAAACCCTAGGTTTTGATAGATTTCAGTTCCCGATCGTATACCGACACTAGTTGGTCAAAATCGAAACTAGAAAGAAAATTTCGATTAAGGTATCTCGTAAAAATCCTTAAGAAGTTTTGAACGAGATATCTCTAGATTTATTCTATTTTTTCTTGTTGTAGAATAATTAGGTTTCTCTTCTATTTTTGAAGAGTATTTATAATAAACCCTAATTTACAAATCTGTTTTGATATTACTTTTACCTAATAATTATTTTTCTCAAAACAAACATAATATTTCCAAAACCTTGATTCACATATAAATCTAAAGGGAAATCAAACCGGTATTTTATGAAAACAAAAGATCGAAAACTATCAACGTATTGTTGCATCTTGTAAAGAGAACTAACATTCTGCGAGAAGATTTTTGAGAGTGCTTCTGAAGAGAGCTGTGTTCTGCCAGAAGATTTTCGAGAATAACTTCTAAAGAGAATTTTTATTATGTTAGAAGATTTACAAGAAGAATTCCTAAAGAGAATAAGTGTTCTACTAGGATTTCTACAAGTGCTTGAATACAGCTGAAGCATGTATTCGTATAGTCCGAATAGGTAGTAGTAAATTGGTGTAACAGCTTATAATCAGTATGTGTTTATTCTGGACTAGGTCTCGGGATTTTTCGGCATTTACGATTTCCTCGTTAACAAAATTTCTGGTGTCTGTGTTATTTATTTTCCGCATTATATTGTTTATCTTTATAATTGAAAAATCACAGGTTGTGCGTTAATCAATCATCGTTGATAAATCCAACCTTGTTTGTTGGACAGGACTTTGATTCATCTTGGATATTGGTCTTTGGTACTTTCCAATCTTCTGTTCATATAATCATACTTACGGATTTAATTTCTATATCTGTTTAAGTTTGTGATTGTTAAAAGATAAAGAGATAAACTCTTACGTATTATTTCTTTGATTGAGTTTTTACTCTCGTAATATTATTAAGGTTTAGTCCATACAGATTGTCGAACGAAAAAGTTGTGTGTGGTGTAGTACCCCCGTGTTTTCACTTTGGAATCCATCTTGGGATGATCGTACTGTTGAATATGTCGTTGTTGTGGATTCTAAGATGCACACACTACACTTGCAAGTATACAAGGTCAAGATTTGTAATAAAAGGGTGAGTAAGGGTTTGTCCACAGGGAGAGGAGCATATGAGAAGTTTTCCTAGGCTAACAAGAGTGGCAATGCACTATGGCAGTGAGCTAAAGGCAAACAAGGTTTCAGGCATACAAACAAGAACACAAGGTAAAGCAATAGAGAAACAGGCTAAGAACCACAGCAGGGAAAGATAAGCAAAGAACCAAAAATGCAGGGTAAAGCAATAAAGAAGCAGTTAAGAAAAGCAGCAAACAACCAAGGCTTGGCAGCCAAGGGCAAGAGGCAGGGTTGTGCACTGACTTCAGTGCACAGTAGCTACAAGGTGCAAGAAAATAAAAAGCAAGAAAATATAACTGAAATTGCAAACACACAGGACTTGAAAATAAAAGTGACTGAAATTAAGATTGACTGAAAGAGAAGTGGTGGGTAAGCCAAGGCATATGATCCACCTTGTATCCTAATCAAGTGACATGGTCTAGGTTATGTTCATTCCTAAGCATACAACTAGAAATGAAAGAACACCAACTTGCTCACTAGTCTACCCCTAGCATTGGCTGTCTTTTGACAGTACAGCCAATCACAGGCTCTATGAACATTGACATCTCTCATTTGCACAATCTAAACACAGCAACAGGAAGTAACTATCCTAGCTCAATTACACTTGACAGTGCACAAGGCTTCACTGAGCCTTGGCCTGAAACTGATTAGCTCATGCTAACCATGTTTTGGCAACACACATACATCATATGAGATAATTTAAACACAAATTGCAACATATCAGATAACTACAACAGAAGCAATTCTCAACTGTTAACTGAAAAACACTGAAATTTGAAGTTCATAACAATTTGTAGCAATTTCTCTACTGGCTAGTCCAGAGAGGTCAATAGTGTCCTTCACACACTCCCCCACACCAATTTATACCCAATTACCCATTTAGGGTTTTCCCCCAATTTTCCCCCAAAATCAGTAGAACTAGGGTTTGGTGAAATTGATTTACCTACTGTTGATGAGATATTCGCTCCATCTCGTCGACCCAATCTTCTCCTGCTTCTTCTCGTTCCTCTCGAGCTCCAATTGATGCTTTAATCATCATATATCCCCAATTTCTCACCTAGGGTTTCAGGCAGAGAGATGAGAAATTGAGGTTGTAAATGATGATTAAAGAGATGGTACGTGATGGGTTTAGGTAGAATAGAGTTGGGGAGAAATTAGTGGAGTGATTTGGGGTGAGGTGGTGGTGATGGAGACGGACATGGTGGTGGTACGGGGCATGGCGGTTCTGCAGAGGGGGTGATGGAGGAGGTGGTTCGATGGAGAAAGGGAAGGGTGCGTTTGTTTGAGGTGTAGGTGCTCGGTTGCTAGGGTGTTAGGCGGGCGTATCGAGTTTGATGTTCTGCGATGCTGAGTCACTGGATGCGAAGCTGGTAGGTAGATCGGACGGTGATGTGAAGTGAAGCTTGTAGCGACCGCTGGATTATATCATACAACGAAGTTAACGGCTCTAGATGGGGTTAGGTGTTGTAGTGTAAGGCGGAGATATCAAGCTTTGATGCACAGCAAGGGAGCGACCGTTGGATTCAACTGAGAACTGATCTGACGGCTGAGAACGGAGGCGCTTTTGTGTGTAGAAAATGAGGTTGTGCGCACCATTCTTCGCGGCTTCCTTGCGTAATTTCTCCCGGCTTTTCACTACTTTTCTGCTCTTTTCGCTCCGCGACTCATCCGAACTTTATTTATTACCTAAAAATGCAAAATTAATTAATAAAATTTATTCTTGAAAACAATGAAAATACAGAATATGGGATAAAATGTAGAATTATGCACAAAAGATGAGTTAAAATGCCAACAAAAAGGGATAAATATATACAATATTTGGCACTCATCAAATACCCCCAAACCTGAATTTTACTTGTCCTCAAGTAAAACAAAACTAAGGAAATCCTAACTATACCACTGTCGCTGGTCTCTCGAATGCATTTAGCGTATGCACTAAGCCTTTTAAACCACTAAGTGTCCCTAGTGGACGAGTTGAAGTCTCGTGAAGGTTTGCTTAGAACGTACCTACAAAGTTCTAGGTCAAAATATAAGCTCAGATTCCATCAAATGTGACATGTGCAAAACAGTTAAGCTCACAGCAAAATGGAGATGTCAATCTAGCTATCGAAGGCACAATCCTAGCACTGATAACAAAAAAGACATGTGATAAGAGTGTAAAGTGTATCTACACATGTGTAAAGAAAGATCTGAAGTCATGACTACTAATCACCAAGAGATAGTTTCTCAGGCTAAGAACTGAGGTCGAAATCTAGCTAGCTGTCCGGACTTTACGAGAATTGTGAATGAGTTGGAGGTATTTCACAATTACTCGCGTTGTACATCAATGGCATACACCCTCCTTGCTTACACACAAAAACACAAAAGATGACTATTTACATGACTCTTATTTACATTGACTATTCTCTTTTTATTTTTGGAACAAGAGATGATGGAATTGATAAATACTTGATTTTTTTTTGTATTTTTCTGATATTTTTTTTTTTTTTTTTTTTTTTGAATATATACATCGTTTTTTTTTTTTTTTTTTTTTTTTTTTTTGAACAAAGAAACACTTTTGATACATATACAAAAGGAAACAAAAATTACATGACACTTTGCAAGAGGTAGCCCTTTTTGATGCACCCAGTTAAATTCGATGGTTGTCTTTCTTAATGTAACCTCCACCTTCTATCCCAACCAACCAAAGAACAAGCTAGTCCAGTTTCGTTCAGTATTCTAAAGTGATTGGCAATCGTAACTTCCTATCAAACACCTTGAAGATCGAGGCCATACATGTATTGGTAGATCGTGCGCGTGCAAATTTCTTATCACTATGTGAATTGTGCTAGAATCAGGGTGCCTAAATATCTAGACTAAGACTCCTAATAAAAATACATATTTGCACAAGAGTCAACATTTCAAGGTAAATGAGCTCCATTTTTATGATTTTTTTTTTTTTTTTAATTTTTTTTGAATTTTGATTTTTCAATTTTTTTCAAAAGAAGAAGGAGTTCGTTTCAATTATAGCAATTATCATGGTATCTACTCTATACCCCCAAACCTAAACTAAACATTGTCCTCAATGTTTCAAAATATGGAAAGAATTATAAAACAATATATGAAGAGGAACATGCTGAGTAGAGTAAAAGGAGAGAGAATACCCGATTGTACGGCGACAGCTCGATTAAAACTCCGTTATTCAAGGCAAAAATCCATCATATTAGCAGTCACAATGGATGAGCACAAAATACACAAAAAGGAAATTTAACTAACACATTATCTACAAGAAAATTTTGGTTTTTAATGGGATTGGACTTTTTGGAAAAAATTTGGTTTTGTTGGGATACATTTGGTTTTGATGGGAAAACGAAAAATTTTGGTTTTTAGGGAAACATTTGGAAAACTGTTTGGTTATTTAGGGAAAGAGTGGACCAGTTTAGTCCACATAGACTGGGTCCTCCAGGTCGGTTGTTTCAATGTCGGGTGGAAATGGCTCAAGGAATGGCTTTAATCTCTGCCCGTTGACTTTGAAAACGTTCTTGTTGGAGACATCCTCCAGCTCTACAGCTCCATGAGGAAAAACTGTGCGTACTAGGTACGGACCCTTCCATCTGGAACGCAGTTTTCCTGGAAAAAGATGTAATCGGGAGTCATACAGCAAGACTTTCTGACCAGGAGTGAAGGATTTGCGCAGAATACGCTTATCATGAAATATCTTCATCTTCTGCTTGTACAGCTTGGCACTGTCATAAGCCTCATTTCTCAATTCTTCCAACTCGTTGAGTTGAAGTTTCCTTTGAATTCCAGCTTCGTCCAGAGAAAAGTTCAGCTCTTTGATTGCCCAGTAGGCACGATGTTCTAATTCCACAGGTAGATGGCACGGCTTTCCATACACTAGACGATAGGGGGACATGCCAATTGGTGTCTTATAAGCTGTTCTATAGGCCCACAAAGCATCATTCAATCTCAATGACCAATCTTTCCTGGACGGGTTGACCGTCTTCTCCAGAATGTGCTTAATTTCCCTATTAGACACTTCCACTTGTCCACTAGTCTGAGGGTGGTACGGAGTAGCAACCTTGTGAGTTATGCCATACTTGCGTACTAAAGACTCAAAGTACTTGTTACGAAAATGTGAACCGCCGTCACTGATGATAGCTCTAGGGGTACCAAAACGTGAAAATGTTCTCTTTAGAAATGAAAGTACCACCTTGTGGTCATTTGTTCTGGTTGCTATGGCTTCTACCCACTTAGAAACGTAATCAACTGCGACTAGGATGTACAACTTGCTGTCAGACATGGGAAATGGACCCATGAAGTCTATCCCCCAAACATCAAAAATCTCCACAATCAAAATGGGGTTATAACCGGAAAAGCCATCTAGAAAACAGTAGTGACTGTGTCCAGACACACGTTCTAGCATTTGGTCAATGAAAGGGAGCGGGAAGTGATCCTTCCTTGTTACTGTGTTCAACTTCCTGTAGTCGATGCATACTCGCCATCCTGTGATTGTACGAGTAGGGACTAATTCATTCTTGTCGTTCTGAACAACAGTAATGCCTGACTTCTTAGGCACAACTTGAATGGGACTAACCCATTTGCTATCGGGAATTGGGTATATGATACCCGCATCAAGTAGTTTCAGGATCTCTCCTTTGACTACATCTCTCATGTTAGGATTAAGTCTCCTTTGCATTTCCCTCGATGGTTTGGCATTCTCTTCAAGGTTAATGTGGTGCATGCAAATGGTGGGACTAATTCCTTTGAGATCTGAGATGGTCCATCCTAAGGCCTCTTTGTGTTCCTTAAGTACTTCTAAAAGCTTACTTTCCTGTTCCGTGTCTAAACATGATGAAATAATGACAGGTAAAGTATCAGAAGAACCTAGGAATGCGTACTTCAACGTACTAGGCAATGGTTTCAATTCAAGCTTGGGTGGCTCAACAATGGATGGAATAAGCTTGGAATCAGAGAATAGGGGTTGTTCCACTTCATATTTCCTTTCAGTGACGTCCATTTGAGGTACAGATTCGAGCAGAGATAGGACGTCACTACAGTATGCATCATCATAGAAATCAGTTAAAGTTCTCCATACATGCTTGAAAGGGGTCGACGGATAGAATGTTAGTCAACGAATCTTGCATTAATCCTTCAATCATATTAACTTCATGCACATCATCATCATCAAGATTCACAGGTTGTTGACTAATATCGAACACATTCAATTCTACCGTCATGTTACCAAAAGACAGTTTCAACACTCCATTCCGACAGTTGATGATCGCGTTGGACGTAGCCAAGAAAGGACGTCCTAAGATGACAGGAATGTGACAGTCTGGGTTTTGTACAGGTTGAGTGTCTAAGACAATGAAGTCTACGGGAAAATAGAATTTGTCAACCTTGATCAAAACATCTTCCACCACTCCACGAGGAATCTTGACAGATCGGTCTGCCAGTTGTAGAGTGATAGATGTTGGTTTCAACTCCCCAAGACCTAACTGCTCATAAACAGAATATGGCAGTAGGTTAACACTTGCACCTAGGTCTAATAACGCTTTATTGACCGTGTGTTCTCCTATAGTGCAAGAAATTGTTGGACATCCTGGATCCCTAAACTTGGGTGGAGTTTTGTTTAGAATGATGGAACTCACCTGCTCAGCTAAGAAAGCACGTTTTTGCACATTGAGCTTGCGCTTTTGAGTACACAAGTCTTTGAGGAATTTGGCATAAGCAGGGATTTGCTTGATTGCTTCAAGAAAAGGAATGTTGATGTTGACTCTCTTGAACAGATCTAACATCTCATTGTAATGGGTACTTTTCTGTTGATAGATCAATCTTTGAGGAAATGGAGCAACAGGAAGATGAGTTGGCAAAGGGACATTCACAGCAGTAGAATTGTCAGATTTTCCAACTTGCTCAGATTCTTTGGTTTTCTGGGGTTGTGGAGACAACGTGGAATTTGTATCAGACTCATTAGGTTCGCCTACGTTGTTCTCGATGACTTTACCACTTCGGAGGGTGGTAATGGCATGGATTTGATCAGGTGAGGTTTCAGTGCAGGATGTTGTGCCTGTTTGAAATATCCTCTTTGGATTTTGTTGGGGTTGGCTCGGAAGTTTACCCTTTTCTCTCTCACATATTTGATCCATCTTTTGATCTAGATTTTTCTGACTTTGCATCAAACTCTGGAACATTTCCTCTAAGGTGGACAATCTCTTGTCGGTATTGTGTTGAGGATATGATTGTTGTTGAGAGTTTGATTGTTGTTGAGGGTTTCTCGGGTGTTGATAACCTTGATTGTTCTGATATCCCTGATTGTTTTGATAGCTCTGATTGGGTTGAGATGGTAGATGGTCCTCCTTGAGTGGGTCCTTTTGACCATGAAAAGTTAGGGTGGTTTCTCCATCCTGGATTGTAGGTCTGTGAATAAGGGTTATGCTCTGGTTTTGAAACATGGCATGTGCCTGTTCAAGCCTAGACTCCTGGACTGCAAGCAAATCTGGACAATTTTGGAATTGATGGTTGGGGTCGTTACAAGCAGCACAAACAGATGAAGCGACATGTTCTCGGAGAGTAGTGGTGGAAGGTTTTGAATTTTTATGTAGTTCTAACTCTTCTAATCTCCTAACTATTGATGCCATGTTTGCTCTACCCTCAAAATCCGCTTCAATCCTAAAAGCCTTTGCTTCGGATGTAGTCTTTCTGGTTTCACGGATGGATTCCCACTGTTGCGTCTTTTCAGCTACTTCAATCAAGAAGTCCCAAGACGCGTCAGCAGTTTTATCTACGAATAGACCATTACACATCGACTCAACCGTTGTTCGGGTGGACACATCTAGACCTTCATACAAAATTTGCACAAGTCTCCATTTTTCAAAACCATGATGGGGACATTGGAGCAATAATTCATTGAATCTCTCCAGGTATCTAGCTAAGGTCTCACCTTCTAATTGCACAAAGCTATTCAGACTTTGACGAATTGTCGCAGTCTTGTGGTTCGGGAAAAACTTTTTGAAAAACTCCTTTATGAGGTCATCCCATGTCATGATGGATTGAGGCTGTAAAGCATAGAGCCAGGCCTTTGCCTTATCTTTCAGGGAGAAAGGAAAAAGCCTTAACTTCAGGGTTTCGTCGGTCATTTGAGTGAAACGCAGAGTTCCACAAATTTCCTCGAATTCTCTCACGTGGTGGTACGGGTTTTCATTCTCAACACCTCTAAAAATAGGAAGCATCTGTATTGTGCTAGATTTCAGCTCATAATGGCCATTAGCCTCGGGCAGCAAAATACAAGAAGGTTGACTGGCTCTAGTTGGGTACATATAATCCTTGAGGGTACGTGGTTCTCCCATTGTTTCTGGTTGATCTGGACTGTCTCCCTCAGAACTTAGAATTTCGATAGGTTCGTCTGGGTTAATTCTAACAAGTCTGTTTGTCTGGTCTCTGTAGGTCACAATCATGTCCTAGTAGGTACCTTAACTAACATGTTGGTCAGACAGAGCAATCGGAAACAATTTGGCCCACAAGGGTTATGAAGATTTTGTTTTGAATGGGTTTTGGTTTAAGGAAGGGGTTTTGTTTTTGGTTTAAAATTTTTGGGTTTTTGAAAATTTTTTGAACTAAACCTAGCATAAATTATCACAACTCATAAAAGAAAATAAAAACAATAATAATAATTAAAACAAACCCATAAAAGAAAAAAGAAAAATAAAAGAAAAATAAAGAAAAACAAAAAAGAAAATAAAAAATTATTACAATCCCAAATAAAAAAAAAGAAAAAGAAAATAAAAATAAAAATTATTACAATCCCAAAATAAATAATTAAATAAATTATTACAAGCCCAAATTTGAATTTAAATGAGGCCCAAGTGGGTTAACTCATGGGTTAGGCTTACTTGTTTTTGGAGGGAAGCCCAAAAATATAGGCTTTTAGTCCCCTTTTAGTTGCAAGGCCCAGTTGGGCTTTAGGATCGTCCTAGCAGCTCACGTCCAAGCCCAGCAGCAGCAGGTGTAGCAGAGCCCAGCAGCAGCAGCGAAGCCCAGGAGCAGTGAGTTGCAAGCCCAGCAGAAGAAGTTGAAAGCCCAGAGAAGAAGTTGCAAGCCCAGAGAAATTGAGGTTACTGAGCCCAGCTCAGTTGGTTCAAGCCCAGTTCAGAGGGTGCACAAGCCCAGCAGCAGAGAAAGCAGGCTTTGGCTTTGGCTTTGGCAGCAGCAGCAACAGCAGCAGCTGCACAGCAACAGCACCAGTAGCAGCAGCTTCACAGCAGCTTCAGTTGGCAGCAGTTGGCAGCAAGTTGGCAGAAGCAACAGCAACAGCAGCTTGGCAGCAGCAGCTCCACACCAGCAGCAGCAGCAGCTTCAGCAACACTTGCAGCAGCACATTGAAAACTTCAAAAAGATGGCAGCCAGCTCCCCGGCAGCGGCGCCAAAAACTTGTTGTGGATTCTAAGATGCACACACTACACTTGCAAGTATACAAGGTCAAGATTTGTAATAAAAGGGTGAGTAAGGGTTTGTCCACAGGGAGAGGAGCATATGAGAAGTTTTCCTAGGCTAACAAGAGTGGCAATGCACTATGGCAGTGAGCTAAAGGCAAACAAGGTTTCAGGCATACAAACAAGAACACAAGGTAAAGCAATAGAGAAACAGGCTAAGAACCACAGCAGGGAAAGATAAGCAAAGAACCAAAAATGCAGGGTAAAGCAATAAAGAAGCAGTTAAGAAAAGCAGCAAACAACCAAGGCTTGGCAGCCAAGGGCAAGAGGCAGGGTTGTGCACTGACTTCAGTGCACAGTAGCTACAAGGTGCAAGAAAATAAAAAGCAAGAAAATATAACTGAAATTGCAAACACACAGGACTTGAAAATAAAAGTGACTGAAATTAAGATTGACTGAAAGAGAAGTGGTGGGTAAGCCAAGGCATATGATCCACCTTGTATCCTAATCAAGTGACATGGTCTAGGTTATGTTCATTCCTAAGCATACAACTAGAAATGAAAGAACACCAACTTGCTCACTAGTCTACCCCTAGCATTGGCTGTCTTTTGACAGTACAGCCAATCACAGGCTCTATGAACATTGACATCTCTCATTTGCACAATCTAAACACAGCAACAGGAAGTAACTATCCTAGCTCAATTACACTTGACAGTGCACAAGGCTTCACTGAGCCTTGGCCTGAAACTGATTAGCTCATGCTAACCATGTTTTGGCAACACACATACATCATATGAGATAATTTAAACACAAATTGCAACATATCAGATAACTACAACAGAAGCAATTCTCAACTGTTAACTGAAAAACACTGAAATTTGAAGTTCATAACAATTTGTAGCAATTTCTCTACTGGCTAGTCCAGAGAGGTCAATAGTGTCCTTCACACACTCCCCACAACACCAATTTATACCCAATTACCCATTTAGGGTTTTCCCCCAATTTTCCCCCAAAATCAGTAGAACTAGGGTTTGGTGAAATTGATTTACCTACTGTTGATGAGATATTCGCTCCATCTCGTCGACCCAATCTTCTCCTGCTTCTTCTCGTTCCTCTCGAGCTCCAATTGATGCTTTAATCATCATATATATCCCCAATTTCTCACCTAGGGTTTCAGGCAGAGAGATGAGAAATTGAGGTTGTAAATGATGATTAAAGAGATGGTACGTGATGGGTTTAGGTAGAATAGAGTTGGGGAGAAATTAGTGGAGTGATTTGGGGTGAGGTGGTGGTGATGGAGACGGACATGGTGGTGGTACGGGGCATGGCGGTTCTGCAGAGGGGGTGATGGAGGAGGTGGTTCGATGGAGAAAGGGAAGGGTGCGTTTGTTTGAGGTGTAGGTGCTCGGTTGCTAGGGTGTTAGGCGGGCGTATCGAGTTTGAAGTTCTGCGATGCTGAGTCACTGGATGCGAAGCTGGTAGGTAGATCGGACGGTGATGTGAAGTGAAGCTTGTAGCGACCGCTGGATTATATCATACAACGAAGTTAACGGCTCTAGATGGGGTTAGGTGTTGTAGTGTAAGGCGGAGATATCAAGCTTTGATGCACAGCAAGGGAGCGACCGTTGGATTAAACTGAGAACTGATCTGACGGCTGAGAACGGAGGCGCTTTTGTGTGTAGAAAATGAGGTTGTGCGCACCATTCTTCGCGGCTTCCTTGCGTAATTTCTCCCGGCTTTTCACTACTTTTCTGCTCTTTTCGCTCCGCGACTCATCCGAACTTTATTTATTACCTAAAAATACAAAATTAATTAATAAAAGTATTTATTCTTGAAAACAATGAAAATACAGAATATGGGATAAAATGTAGAATTCATGCACAAAAGATGAGTTAAAATGCCAACAAAAAGGGATAAATATATACAATATTTGGCACTCATCAGTCGTGAAAACACTTTTCTCCAAGATGGAACGTCAAATTTTTTATTTGCATTGATAAAATCATATCTCTTTCTATTATCAGGTCTTTTATAAGATAACCTTATCGAGCGATAGGAAAAAATTGAACTATCATTATAATAATCCTTTTACCTAAACTTTGGACAATATTGATCTGAGTTCTTTACGGGGACAAACATATCAAAGTTTTTTGACACAAAAGAGAGTGCATCTTGCATCTTATGAATCTTGCATCCCCTTTGCAAGTATCATTTATTACCACAAGAATAACAATGCTTGGTAACATAAAAGGTGTGGGTTTTAACGTTACCTTTTTGTGGATCCACTTGTGATGGAGATTTGTTCTTCTCGTATATCATAGGTATTGATTGCTTCTCACTAGCAGAGAGATACTTTCATCTACAGTTGTACAAGAAGAGTTCGATTGAACATGATTTGCAGGCTTGACAATCTTAGCTTCTTTACAAGTATTAGGAGCATCTTTGTTATCAATGAAGGCCTCTGGTTGAGAAGAATTGATATCTTTGAAAAATTTTAACTCGTTGCTAATACTTGAAGCATTTATTCCCTTATAGCCCAATCATCGTGTATCACGATGGTTTCTACTTGCTTATAGCATGAGGTTAAATTGTTTGAGCTTTCTAAAGTTCAAATTTTCTTCTTTTAATATCTTGATTTTATAAAGAGCACCAGCTAGATCATCCTCGAGACATATATACACCTTCTACTCTTAAAATTTCTTCTTCTAATATCTTGATTTTATCAAGAGCACCAGCTAGATCAGCCTCAAGGTGTTTTTCTAAAGAGAGATATCCAACTTCCTTCTCTTAAAAACACACTTGTTGAGAGTTAATTCTTTCTTCAGATTCATCAAGTTTCTCTTCCAACTTTTTGATGTTTTCGAGTGCAGCATCTCGATCTTTCTCTAACAGTTTTTTTGAGAAAGACTAGCACTTACTTTATTTTCAAGACTTCGTATTTATTGAGAGTCATTCTCCTTCTATTTTTCGAGATCTTGGAGAAACCTTTCATATTCAGTAGTCTTTGATTGTAAATCAGCCTGGTATTTTTCTTCCCTTTCAAAAGATATACTTAGGTGATAGTTGGAAGAAAACAATTGCTCACCGGCCTGTTTTAGCTTAGGGGCTAACATATCAACACGACTCACATCATCCATAGAAGAGTTTCTGTTTGAGTCACTGGACATGCGAACATGAGTATATGACATAGTTTTAACTCATCATGAGAACCATTATAATCATTCAAGATAGTATCAGAAGTACATTCCGAACTTGATTCAGATGAGTAAGAACCATTGTCACTGTTTGTAACCTTGGATTCAGAGAGTGATTTAACCTCTTGTATTATGTTAATTGAGTCTTTTCTTCTCTTGGCCTTAATCTTACTTTGACTCATGTCTTATATGTTAGATCGCACAAACACAGATTGTTAGACCTTATCATGTTTTCCTGCTATGTTACCAATTGAAATGACGAGGGTACCAAGTGCAACACAATCTTTTCAATATCAACCTATAAGTCCAATACCTTGCGTGATATAATATATAGACAGACACTGTAAATAAGATACCAAACCACAAGGTACACTTGGTATATAGTATTGGTTCGAAACCCATAACTACAAGGATCAACCCAAGTGTTTTAGATTAACGTACAAGTGCAATTACTTTTATTATAACTTAAACAAATTATAATGCGAAAAGTAAGTAAAAACACACAACAAGATTTTGTAACAAGGAAACTGCAAACGCAGAAAACCCCCGGGACCTAGTCCAGTTTTCAATACTCTCCATATTAAGCTGCTATACAAAGAACACTACCAACTTCATATACTTGAGACCAAGTAAACTACCACTAGTTACCTAGTTTCCTCTGTATCCCCGCGCCTACAACCAACCTGGCCAACGCACGTGAATCCTAAGATAGAGTCCACTATCTTAAGGTGCTTCAGCCATTGTGAAGACCTTAAGCACTCGACTCCTTTTGATCGTCTTCCAAACACTATAGGACTAACTTTTTAGATAACCACTCTTCTTATCTCAAGAAGTAAATTAGTTATATTCTTAGTTGAGTTCACAAAGTCTCTTTCGTTTAATCTAATAAACTCCTTGTCAGGTAAGATCTACCAAGATCTAAATTAACAAGTTAATCAGATTTAAGTATACAAACTATCAGATTCGTATACTGAAGATTACCACTAAATGATAGTATGAGGACCTAATACGACTAGAAATAACAAGTCTATCAAAGATAAACCAAATCTAGTCGGATCGAGCCGGTCAATTTTGTGAACGAAGCAAATCACAAAGATACGCAACCAATAAGAAATCTTATTTTCTTCAAATATTCAATGTCTTCTTATGTACATGCATATCCAAACTTGATTCCAACTTATGATCGATCAAACATAGAACATAGTATGTTAATAATGTATGGTCACAAGTCAATGTCAGATCTAAAAACATATCTGAACTACCGCTAATCTTTTGATCTAGTTTGAGTGACCTTATGTCAGAAGAGAAGGCTCTCAAGAATAATAAAACTAGGTGCAAATAATTAAGAGTTAACAACCGTTAGTCAATCGAATTAATAATCGAAAACTAAAATAACAATGTAATTCTAGTTTCCCACCAACAGTACTAGTAGACGCTAAGTTTTTAAACTAGCCGATGCAAGAGATATCGCCAAATTAGATTATTCTCCTCTCCAAGATAGTATACCGAATAATACGATTAGTCGGATACAAAAGTTACTACAAAGATGAAGTTCCCCACCATTCATAAACCAAGATAGTTTGGACACCAAGGAATTTCCATAAACGAAAATATTCTCAAGATATGCAATAAATCACTTAAATTTGGTTTTGTCTAATTCCAACCAGTATCCAACTATATAACCGAAATCCCTCATGGAAAACTCAATATTATATCTTTCCAGAAATATGTTTTGCTCGTTGGAAAAACAAAACATATACATTCGAAAATCTCAAAAAGATTCTCAAACATTTCGGTTTGGGATCTCACCTTGAGTATTAAGGAATATCTTTGAACAATTAATAAATAAGATTTCATCCCATGTTCAAATTACTCATTATGTCGACATCTTGAACTTTCCTATTTCACAAACCCGATTTCAAAAATCACACAAGCCCTAAAGTGTACGTGACTAAATAAATCGGTTTTCCGCATTGGGATTGTTTCTACCATGACTCCCAATATAGGTAAATATCGGTTCTACCATGACTTCCAATGTAGATAGGGATCTTCTCTACCTTGACTCCCATCATAAGTTAGGATTGGTTCTACCTTGATTTCCTATATATGTTAGGATCGGTCGAGCCTTATTTCTTCAATGAAAACCGGAAATTCAATCCTATTGATTTATTTCAACTAAGAAATAAGTTCGTAAGTCTACTTCCTTAAACTCATATAATTAAATATAGTTTTCTAGACATTAAATCAACCCTAAGTTCACTACACAATCTAGTAATGAATTACAAAGATTATGTTGATGTCGCAATTGCGAGGTTCAAAAGAAGCATTATACTTCGTAATATAATATACCAATATAAAGCATTCACAGCTAATGATATATTCTTCTTTGACACTTTGATCATAATAATAAGATCAAGTCTCTAATACTAGAGTTTCATATATATATAACTTCTCATGTTATGTTTTCAATCAAAAATAACTTGAAAGCGAACGATATAAATTGAAAGCAAGTTAAGTCATGTATTACTAACCTCAAGTGGAAGGATGATGTCTTCATTGATGTTGATACATCTTCGGATTCTTCAAACATTCAGAGTAATACTTGTATGGCTCAACATTTCTAGACTTCCTAGTCTAATCTAACGAAGTTGATTCTAGCAATCTAATCAAGTTACTTATGAGTTTTGATACTAAAATATGACTACCAACCCTTACTTACCAACTTGGCGGGTTCAACCGAGTATATCCCGCAACAAAGAAACTACTAACACAAGGCGCAACAAAGTATGTTCATGCAAAACTATTAGCAATTGTGTCACATTAATTTTTATGATCTAGCGGGACTAGATATCAATAATTAAATATTTTTTTTCTTAAAGTTTTTTTTCTTATCTTTTTTCAATAGCGTGTTTGGGGACCAAAATAATAAGTAAATTATAGAAGTCATAAGCTAAAAAGTATCGCTAAAGTACATTTTTCCTTTTTTAAAGTCATTTTGAATTGGATTTCCAATATAACTTTTAGATTTTTCGAATTAATTACTTAAATTGAGAGACATCTTAAGATATTCACCCAAATACAACCAATCCAATAAAATTTATAACAATAATGGAACTAATACGCGACGAAACAACCAATACAACAAGAAATGCTACAAAAAAGTATATTTATGGAATGCTTTTAAAAATAATGTTCGCATTAGTTTTTATGATCTAACATGAGTAGTTATCACCAATTAAAGCATATATTTTGTAAAAAAAAACAAAAATTGCGATAAGATTTCTTTTTGTCAATAGCTTGTTTCACGACTAGAAGCAGAAGTAATCTTTAGAAGTCATAAACCAAAAAATTTGCTTCACCGAGGATATTTATTTTTCTCCTAAAAGTCATTCTGAGTTTAGTTTCCGATCTAACTTTTGACTTTCTCATTGATTACCTAGATATAACCAATCTAACAAAAAATGCAGCAACAAAGAAACTCATACACGATGAAACAACCAATACAATAGAAAATGCTGCAATAAAGTATACTTATGGAATGTTATCAACAATAATGCTCATATTAATTTTTATGATCTAACAGGATTACATATCAACAATTAAAGCATTTAAACGTTTTTTTTGGGATAAGGTTTCTGTTTTTCAATAACTTGTTTTGCGATTAAAAATACAAGTAATCTTTAGAAATCAGAGTTGAAAAAAAATTGCTTCACCAAGTATATTCTTTTTCTTCTAGAAGTCATTATGAGTTTTAGTTTTCAATCTAATTTCTGGCTTTTCACCTTAATTAAGTAAGAACTTTTTTTTTCGACACCCTAAACTAGTGATCCCTAGACTACTTCCAAACTCCTTAAATTGGAATGGATTCAGTTAATTACGGGGTTCAAACCCCTACCTCTGCAGTTGAAAACTTAATTAAAAATATATTTATGGAATCCTATTAACAATAAGGCTCACATGATTTTTATGATCTAGCATGTCAACAATTAAAACATTTTTTTTTTTTGTATAAGTTTTCTTTTTAGGGTAAGGTTTCTTTTTTGAATAGCTTGTTTCGCGACTTGAAGAAGAAAAGTAGTCTTTAGAAGTCGGAAGCTAAAAATCAGAATTTGCTTCACCGAGTATATTTGTTTTTTGCTTCTAAAA
Organism: Papaver somniferum; assembly: GCF_003573695.1. Lineage (NCBI taxonomy): Eukaryota > Viridiplantae > Streptophyta > Magnoliopsida > Ranunculales > Papaveraceae > Papaver > Papaver somniferum. Next base: position 216,174,057 of record NC_039358.1, read on the forward strand.
GTTATTCTGGATTTAGTTTCCAATCTAACCTCTGTCTTTTCGCCTTAATTAAATAAGTCGAAAACTTAAATCTTAGGTATTACCTAGATACAACCAATCCAACAACTAATTCAGCAACAAAGAAATTAATACGTGATGAAAAAACCAATAAAATAAAGAATGCCGCAACAAAGTATATTTATGGAATGCTATCAACAATAATAGTCACATTAATTTTTATGATCTAACATGACTGCATATCAACAATTAAAACATTTATTTTGAAAATGTTTTCTTTTTGGGATAAGTTTTCTGTTTTTCAATAACATGTTTCGCGATTCGAAGTAGAAGTAATCTTTAGAAGTCAGAAGCTAAAAAATTTGCTTCATCGAGTATATTTTTTTTGCTTAGAAAAGTCATTCTGAATTTAGTTTCAAATCTAACTTCTAGATTTTCATAAGTCGAAAACTTAAATCTTAGGTGTTATCTGGATATAACCAATCTAACATAAAATATGGCAACAAAAGAAAAAACGCGGCAAAACAACAAATATAATAAAAAATGCCGCAACAAAAAATATTTATGGAATGTTATCAACAATAATGCTCACATTAATCTTTATGATCTAACAAAACTAGATGCTAGCAATAGTCCACAATATTATACGTGCAGGAGTTTAATAGAAAGTGGAAAATTAAATGGTGAGTTATCGTTCTCTTTAGTCAGCTTTAAATTTTAGTACATCTTTACTCACCTTTGGATATGTTGCTAGAAAATGGAAAATAATCGTTAAATTTGGAAGATCAAAGCCGCAGCAACTTAGCACAACGCCAACCATGAGTGTCGTATATTTTAATACAACCGTAAGGGTAAGTTGTAATTTTTTGAAAAGGAAAATATCTTTAGGTTAGATCGGATCTCGTTGTGGATAACTCTAGAGTAAGTTCACTTCTCCTCACTTTTTTTAATTTAGTGTAATTTACGAAAAGAAAAAGATCTTTAGGTTAGATTTGGTTTCTCTTTGGAGAACTTTATCGTAAGTTTAATTCTCTCTGCAACAGTTGTTTTGTCTGTAGGAGTAGTAGCAAAACAGGAACTATAGATGACTTTTGGGAGGAAGCTGTAAAAACAGTAGTAGATGGGAAAACTGATCATGCAGCAGTAAAAACTCTAGTATTAGATGGATCAGTGAATTGTGGTGAAGGTAATCTACCATCACAACATCTGTTAGAGAAATTTTAAAGGACTCTGTTTGTACCCTAAATATTCTACATCAAAAATGGGCTTACTTAGGATTATAAAACTCCTCTCTATAACTAAATATGGTTCAATGGGCTTAATATGCTCATCTAGTTAGCCAAGTATGGCTAACTAGGCCTCACAAGCATTATAAATAGAAACCCATGTGCATAGAAACAAGCTAAGGAAGAGCCCCATCACCCACTTCCATGTCATCGTGCCATGTCAACAGCGTGGGCCAATCAGAAGGCGACACGTCAGCAGCTAGGTGACATTCGGTGACACGTCAGCACCAAGCTGCCACGTCAGTAGAAAGGCCCAACCAGAACCTGCCACATAAGCATTTCGTCACGTCATAAAAACGACCCAACCAGAACCTGACACGTCAGCAGAACCAGCCACGTCAGTAGATAAGATGAACCTGGGTGTGACACGTCAGCTGCCACGTCAGCAGATGACGTCAGCATGGCGCCAGCAGATGACGTCACGATGACATATGGTCCTCTTCTCAGTCAGCGTCAATGGTCAACGGTCCAGCACCGGTGCAATAGCAGGCGGCCGGCGGCCATGCCCGGCGGCGACGGCGGCGAACGGCAGCAGACGGCGCCGGCAAGTTGGTTCGATTCAGTGTGACACGATGCTACTTAATACCGTAGCCCTGATTCGATGTAGCAGGAGCAACTTAATTCGGTAATCCTGATCCAGTGCAACGCAACATAATTTACTCCCATGCTCCCAGGATATTCACGCCCCAGAGATTAACACTGGCGGATGTTTTCACCCCACCGAATTGACTCACTGATTGTCCGAGTTGGGTCATTGTGGGCTTGGGAATTCTACCCTCTTTATACACACTCCTCCCTCATGGGCTTATGCACACCTCCCTCTATTTGGCTTGGCATGTAAACTAATTTGTTAGGCCAACCCTTTGCACCATTTTGGTTTGGCTAATTCCACAGCCCACAAGGAAGATTTTGGAAGCATGCAGGACCAGTCAATGCAAGATATGACAGGTAGGCATGCAAGGTCAATAATGAGAGAGAAGCATGCAGGGCCAGTTATTACAGGAGGCATGCAGGGGACAGTTACAACAATTGATTTCTATCATAAAATCAAAGATATTAAACTGAAATTAGCATTATATAAATAGGGGGATTCACAACCCCAAAAGGGAGGCAATCTTTTCCCATTAAGAACTCACGTGAAAAATCTCTTGCTAACTTAAGCATCAGAGGATTTTTTGCAGGTACCCCCCCCCCCATTACTCAATCTGTTTGCAGTCTGGAGCAGCGATTCGATTCTCAGCAAAATCATAAAGAAATTCGTGTTTACGGTAGAAGTAATTTTACTATACAAACATTGGCACCGACTAAGGTTTTCGAGAAAAGATCATAGTGTTTTACCAGATCGAGTTATGGAAGTAATCAGACAAACTGCGCGAAGAGATGATTCTGCTAGCGATTCCCAACATCGCAGAAGAAGTGAAGCTGAAGAGCACGAAATTGAAATTCAATTATCTCCAGCAGTACCCACTGGAAACAGGCAGGGTCAAGAGCGTGCTCACAACAGATCCCTGGATCATGGACGAAATCGAGATCGCTTCCGTGAAAGAACTCTAGATCTGAATCGGAGAAGGGAAAAACAACCAGCAAACAAAGATGGAGGAATTGATGTAGATGGGGAAACCCACATGTTAGAGGAAATAGAGAGCGTGCCTTGGCAGTCCGTCAAGGAGGAAAAACGATCGAGAGAACCAAAGAGACAGACGAACTGTGAATCCTAATACAGAGGAAGAATTGTTACTCAATAGTCTGAACGAATTGGAGAAGGAGAATGCTTTGCTGAGGTTAGAACGTGAAAACCAGCCTCGGCCTAGGTCTGGTATTCTGAACAACCAGCGGGGTCGGTCTGTATGGCAACGCCTTGGCAGTCGAATTAGCCCTCAAGATGCAGACCCAAACAGAGAAGTGATCAATCTTGATCGACCAGAAATCAGTCTGTTGCCTACTGGAGATTTGCATAAACGAAGGCATGTACGACCTAACCAAGCAGGGACCAGACCAGCTGCAACTCAGCATAGTGAGGCCAGAACCAACAACCGTACAAAACGCCTCAGAAATGACGACGACGAGGTTTGAGATCGGCACGATAAGAGATAATTTTCGCACGATTACCATGCTCGTTCGGAGCAAGGTAGAGCTGGGAAAAGCAAAAGATCCAAAGCTAATATTCCAGAGGATTGGGTCTATGAGAAGGAAGACAGTTCCTCTGATGGCGACATAGGCGCAATAACAAAACCCCGCCTTACCAAGATGATCGAGAAAGTAATGTCGAAAAAGCAATCCAGAGAAGAAAAGATGGACCGGTTGCATCGATCGGCAGGAGCCCCTTTCAAGCTGAATATCCGAGAATTCCGACCGCCTATGAATTTTCTGGTTCCAAAGCTGCCGGAATTCGATAAGAAAACAGATGTTCCAGATCAGCATGTTTTACACTATCAAACTGCCATGATCCTATGGCAGCACAGTGATGAGTTGATGTGTAAAATGTTTCCAAAGTCTCTGGCTGAAGGAGCAATAAAATGGTTCAATAAGATCCCTACACAGTCGATCGGTACTTACCATGAATTGGTTGGAAAATTCTGCTCCCATTACAAGTATAACAGACGTGATCGGAAGGGATGCCACGATTTTTTCCTTCTAGAAATTCGGAAGGATGAAAGCATCAGACAGTTTACTCGACGCTTCAAGCAAGAGTTAGCCGATGTAGATGGTGCCAATGATCAAACCGTCATCGAAGATTATAAACAGGCGTACCAGTATGATCAAAGAGGCATATACGGTTCCTTGGTCAAGAGACCAAGACTCTGGAAGGACTGTATGATCGAGTGGAAGAATACGCTCGAGTGGAGATGATTCCAAAGATCGAGAGACGAGATATGTTCACAGATCATCCAATCATCCCAATGATGGGAGGAAAGACAAGTCGAAGAACCATTTGAACGCCCAGCACAATGATCGAGGTGAAGTCTGGGAGAAGAACCAAAGTGAACGAATGGAAGCTGGATTCTAGAAATACCATGATATGAAGCTGACTCCGTTGAACATACAGCTTGCAGAGTTGTATGAGAAAATAAGCAAGGATTTGAGCCCCCTCGCCCTTTTCCAGCAGAGACACGTGATAAACGTGATAAGAGAAAATACTGCAAGTTCCATAAAGACCTTGGTCACAAGACCGAGAATTTCCGTGCTTTACAGATCGAGGTCCAGAGAATGATATACGCTGGAAAGCTACAAGAGTACGTAAAAAAGGATTTTGGGAAAGGTCATGTACAGTTCGGCACAACACATATGATCAACGCTCACGTGATTAACGTCAGTCACGCCAGGATCCACTCAATGACCAGGCGGTCATCGGAAGATGAGACCAGGAGAAAGCTCAGGCAGCTAAAAGAATGGTACTTGACAAATCACATCGATTTTGTCAGCGGCAATGGAGCAGAAATTCGGGAGCTTGGGTGCACAAAGATCGAGTTCTCTGCAGCAGACATGATAGGTGTATATGCTCCACACAATGATGCTATTGTTATAACTACTTGGATTGGCATGTTTCGTGTACACCGTATTCTAGTGGATACAGGCAGCTCAGTGAGCGTGCTGTTTTCAGGAGCTTATTCCTCTATGAATCTTCCGCACAACTTGATCGAGGAGGATGAAAATCCAATTATCGGTTTCAGCGGCGAAGTTACAAAGGCGATTGGATAAGTGAAGATACCTATAAAAGTGGCTGATAAGTCTGTTTTAGGAAATTTCCTGTTGCTTGACTGTAGGGCTCCCTATAACGTGATTGTAAGTCGAGACTGGCTGCATGAGATCGGTGCAGTCACATCATCTTATCATCAATGTTTGAAGTTTCTTGCCCCTGAAGGAGTCGTGAAAGTTAAGAGTGACCAGATGGCCGCCCACAAGTGTCACGAGAGTGCAATGGACGAGTACAAGAAGTCATAAATGAGCGGGAATCAAATCATGCGAGTCGAGCAGGAATAGAAATTACAGAACCCTTTCCCTCCAGAATCATATGTGGGAGAGGACGCTGTTGAACCCCCAAGATTTGAGAAACTGATCGAGGTCCAGATTGGAGATGAGGAGCACAAAACAATGTTCGTAGGGGCAGATCTTCTTGCACATGAACGTGATGGTTTGATTACATTGCTAAGGGCAAACACCGACGTTTTCGCATGGAGTTTCGCTGAGATGCCTGGGATTGATCCGAATGTAGCCTGCCACAGGCTAAATATTGATGAGAAGTTTCGTCCAGTTCGTCAGAAAATCAGGAATATGGCAAAAGAAAAAGAGATTGAGTTACTGCAGAAGTCGAAAAGATGTTGGAAGCATGCTTTATTCGGCCAGTACAATATCCTCGCTGGTTGTCAAATGTTGTACCCGTTCCGAAGAAGAATGGTAAAATTCGTGTCTGTATCGATTTTACTGATTTGAATAAAGCATGTCCGAGTGATCCATACCCACTGCCACGGATAAGAGATTTGGTGGAGTAACCTCAGGGTACGTGAGACTGCCATTCATGGACGGTTTTTCAGGGTATAACCAAATACCTTTGTTCGAGGAAGATCAAGAGCATACTGCGTTCGTGACTGACAGAGGAGTTTATTTATATATTGTAATGTCGTTCAGGCTAAAGAATGCAAGGGCAACCTACCAGCACTTGGTAGACCATATGTTTAAGGACCTGATTGGGAAGTCGATGGAAGTGTATATCGACGATATGGTGGTGAAATCTGAACAAAAGGAGTCGCATTTTCTTGACCCGCAGAAGACATTCGATATCTTGAGGCAATATCGTATGACGCTCAACCCAGCAAAGTGTTCATTCGGGCTGTCGTCGGGAAAATTCCTCGGATACTTGATGACGCACAGAGGAATCGAGGCGAATCCGGAGCAAATTAGATCCATCAGAGAGATGCCATCCCCAAGAACGAAGAAGGAAGTCCAGAAGCTAGCAGGTCGATTAGCATCTTTGAATCGTTTCATTTCACGCTCTTCGGATCGATTCAAACCATTCTTTGATGTGTTGAAAAAAGCAGTGAATTTTGGTTGGACGGATGAGTGCGAAAAATATTTCGATGAGATCAAATAGTATTTGTCAAATCCTCTAGTTTTGGTGAGTCCAAAAACTGGACAACCTATCGGAGTTTATTTGGCAGCAACAGAGAACGCGGTAAGTGCAATGTTATTTGTTACAGATTCACATGAAAAGCCAGTTTACTTCGTCAGTAAATATCTGACGGGGCGGAAACACGGTACAAGAAAATTGAGAAGATAGCCCTTGCACTGTTCCATGCATCTCGTCGCCTCAAGCCTTACTTCCAAGGCAGGAAGATCGTAGTCTACTCGGAATATCCGCTGAAGAGAATCCTGGAACGTGTTGATGATTCCAGCCGACTAGCCATATGGTCAAATTTTCTGGGGGCGTATGAGATCAAATACGAAACCAGAACTGCAGAGAAGGGACACGCCCTGGATGCACTATTAGAAGATTTTCCTGTGGACGATATACAAACGGTTGCTGGAGAATAAGAGGAGTTGTTCAAACCAATTGAGCCAACCAGTGATCAGACTGGGGGCGAGTCGGCAATGGAGGTCGATACACCTGAACCATTATGGACCGTATTTACTAATGGTTCATCAAATGTTGGTGGAGCTGGAGTCGGATGTGTCATCCTTACTCCAGAAGGTTCGAGGATCGAGAAAGCAACCAGACTGGGTTTTCAAGCATCAAACAATGAAACTGAATATAAGGTTGCAATTATCGGTTTAAAGGCTATTAAATAGATAGATGCGAAGAACGTGAAGCTGGTGTCTGATTCCATGCTAGTAGTTAACCAGTTTCTGCGGACCTACAGAGCCAAAGAAGAAAGGATGGCCTTATATTTGGATCATATGAGAAAGCTGGCAAATGAGTTTGACCAGTTCTCTATTGGGCAGCGATCGCGATTGGAAAACAGGCATGCAGATTCTTTAGCATATCTTTCTTCCGCAGTCGAAACTGATACCACTCGTTTCATCTTAGTAGATTTCCAAGAACTACCTAGCATCTACGACAGCCACTGCGTTCTGGCTATCGAACACGCTAGTGGGGGCGAAGGGGCAGCTACATCTGCACATGGAGATACTGAGGTCATCGACAACAATATGGATGTCGACAACCCGGTAATAGATAATTCTGGCAGTCATGTGGAAAACGCTGCAGACTGGCGTCAGCCTTACATCCAGTATTTGACAACGGCAAACTCCTAGAAGATGAGAAACTTACTGCGAAGGTGAAAAGGAATGTATGGAGATATTCAATGATCGAGGTACAACTGTACCGCAAACCTATAGCTTTTGAGCCATTTTTGCGGTGCATATCAGCAGAGGAAGGGCAACTGATATTATGAGAGGCTCATGAAGGAATATGTGGCAGTCATTCTGGAGGGCGTAGTCTCATGCACAGGATACTCACCCAGGGATATTTCTGGACACACATGAAAAAAGATGCTAAAGAATACGCGCAGAAATGTGTGTCATGTCAAGAGCACGCTCCAATTCCTAAAAGGCCTGCCAACGAATTGCATCTAGTTTTTAGTCTCTGGCCATTCTCTATGTGGGGACTAGACATCGTCGGACCACTTCCCAAAGCTCCTGGAGGCGTAAGATTCGTACTAGCCGCTACTGATTATTTCACCAAATGGGTCGAAGCAGTGGCACTGGTACACGTTACCAGACATGATGTGAAAAGGTTCATATCGGAGAATATCATCTGCAGATTTGGAATCCCAGACGCGATAATATCAGACAATGGGAAGCAGTTCGATTCTGGGGTGATCAAAGACTTCTGCAATGGTTTGAATATTCGCCACAATTTATTATCTCCTTACTATGCTCAAAGCAACGGGCAGGCGGAAGCAACCAATCGCGTTATTATGGAAAATCTCAAGAAAAGGCTGGAGAAGGAGAAAGGAAATGGACAGAAGAGTTCCCAGGGGTCTTATGGTCGTATCGAACAACCCCGAAAAGATCCACTGGATTTTCGCCATTTACACTGGCTTATGGAACAGAGGCGGTCATACCCACCGAGGTACAACTCAAGACTACCAAAACCCGTGCTGTCAAATCTGGAAAAAATGACAACATACTAGCCTTGGAGAAAGAGTTGTTGTAAGAACAAAGAGAAACAGCCATGCAGCGGTTGGTTCGATACCAGCAGGCAATCAAAATGAGTTATGACCGAAAAGTCAGAGAACGGTCATTCAAACCTGGGGAATATGTCTTGAAGAAAACTCGAGCAGCCACAATGGAATCAAACTGCGGAAAACTCGGAACGAATTGGGAAGGCCCATACATAGTCGACAGGCCTGCATCTCGTGGCTCTTACTACTTAAGGAACCTCGACGGTACTGAAGATGGCAAGCCATGGAAGCCGTGGAATTCATTCCACCTGAAGAAGTTTTATCATTAGAAGTAGTTCTAAATCCTGTTGTGTTGTACTCTTTTTCCTTTATGTTGGTTTTATCCCACTGGGTTTTCCACGCAAAGGTTTTAACGAGGCAGCTGATGTCGAACAGTAGGTACTTATCTTGTTATTTCTATTCAGAAATTTAATTCAACATTATTTTGATATTCCACACTTTGTCAAAATTGTTCGTGTTTAATTATAAGCTACTGTGGACGATCGAATCCACATCCAGTACTAAATGGCAAAACAGTACAGTTAAAAGTCTACTGACAGCAATGTCTCTGACACTTCGCAGATAGGATGAATGCACTGTTCGAACGTTTTTTCCTATCCCAATTGAAACCCTATCATATGGGACAAAAACGAATGTGGCGAACATTTTCATATGTCCAGGCATATGGAAATGTACACATCTCAACTCTGAGCGCATCTTGAATAGCAGGATTGGCCCCCTGCGCGAATTCGAGATAGCAGAAAAACTCAATTTTTCATTCCATGCACGAGCATGAGCAGCAGAACACAAACATATTGGGGGCGAGTTATATATCACCTAAACCATTTGGGGGAGAGATATATAACACTACAACACAAATCATTATATCCCTGGGGGCGAGTTGCATAACACTCCAGACAACGCGATTGGGGGCGAGTTATGCAACACTCCAGAAACACACAAATTTTGTAGGGGACCCGAACTTCTTAACCCATAACAGGTTATGGATTAAGAGGGGGCGATGTTTGTACCCTAAATATTCTACACCAAAAATGGGCTTACTTAGGACTAGAAAACTCCTCTCTATAACTAAATATGGTTCAATGGGCCTAATATGCTCATCTAGTTAGCCAAGTATGGCTAACTAGGCCTCACAAGCACTCTAAATAGAAACCCATGTACATAGAAACAAGCTAAGGAAGAGCCCCATCACCCACTTACACGTCATCGTGCCATGTCAACAGCGTGGGTCAATCAGAAGGCGAAACGTCAGCAGCAAGGTGACATTCAGTGACACGTAAGCACCAAGATGCCATGTCAGCAGAAAGGTCCAACCAGAAACTGCCACGTCAGCATTTTGCCACGTCATTAGAAAGGCCCAACGAGAATCTTCCACGTCAGCATTTCGCCACGTCAACAAAACGACCCAACCAGAACCTGACACGCCAGCTGCCACGTCAGCAGAACCAGCCACGTCAGTAGATAGACGAACCTGGGTGTGCCACGTCAGCAGATGACGTCATGATGACGTTTGGTCCTCTTCTCAGTCAGCGTCAACGGTCCGTCACCGGTGCAGTAGTAGGCGGCCAGCGCCGGCAAGTTGGTGCGATTCAGTGTGACACGATGCTACGTAATACCGTAGCCCTGATTCGGTGTAGCGGGAGCAACTTAATTCAGTAATCCTGATCCAGTGAAATGCAACACAATTTACTCCCATGCTCCTATGATATTCACGCCCCAGAGATTAACACTGGAGGATGTTTTCACCCCACCTAGTTGACTCAGTGATTGGCCGAGTTGGGTCATTGTGGGCTTGGAATTCTACCCTCTTTATACACACTCCTCCCTTGTGGGCTTATACACACTTCCCTCTATTGGGCTTGGCATGTAAACTAATTTGTTAGGCCAACCCTTTGCACCATTTTGGTTTGGCTAATTCCACAGCCCACAAGGAAGATTTTGGAAGCATGCAGGACCAGCCAATGCAGGATATGACAGGGAGGCAATCTATTCCCATTAAAAACTCCTGTGAAAAATCTCTTGTTAATTTAAGCATCGGATGATTTTTTGCAGGTACCCCCATTACTCAATCCATTTGCAGTCTAGAGCAGCGATTCGATTCTCAGCAAATCATAAAGAAATTCGTGTTTGCGGTAGAAGTAAATTTACTATACAAACAGACTCCAACACCTGTCAATAGCTAATGTTGGTGTTTCTTATCTAGAAGGATTTCCTTCTATTAAAACTCTTCAGAAACTTATTTTCATTAAATAATATTTTTATCCGGTCCCGAGTCGGGGACAACGTGCCAAATTAATAATTCCCTAAAATTATAAAATAATACATTTTGGATTACCTATGTAGACCCCATCTGAAATATAAATTAATAATTCATTATATATATTCAATACATTAATCATTTATGAGGATTTTTTTTCTTCTGAAAATCTTATGATTTTTGTGATCTAACATGTCTACAATTAAAACATTTTTTTTTGTATAGGTTTTCTTTTTGGGATAAGGTTTCTTTTTTCAATAGCTTGTTTCACGACTTGAAGCAAAAAAGTAGCCTTTAGAAGTCAGAAGCTAACTTCTGGATTTAGTTTCCGATCTAACTTCTGGCTTTTCGCGTTAATTAAATAAGTCGAAAACTTAAATCATAGGTATTACCTAGATACAACCAATCCAACAAAAAATACAACAAAAATGAAACTAATACGCGACGAAACAACCAATAAAATAAAAAATGTCGCAACAAAGTATATTTATGGAACGCTATCAACAATAATACTCACATTAATTTTTATGATCTAACATGACTAGAAATCAACAATTAAAGCATTTGTTTTGTAAATATTTTCTTTTGGGGATAAGGTTTCTGTTTTTCAATAGCATGTTTCGCGATTAGAAGTAAAAGTAATCTTTAGAAGTCAGAAGCTAAAAATATTTGCTTCATTGATTATATTTTTTTCTTAGAAAAGTCATTCTGAATTTAGTTTCGAATCTAACTTTTGGCTTTTCGTAAGTTGAAAACTTAAATCTTAGGTGTTACCTGGACAAAACCAATCCATCAGAAAATGTGGCAACAAAGAAAGTAATGCGCGGATAGACAACCAATACAATAGAAAATGTCGCAACAAAGTATATTTATGGAATGCTATCAACAATAATGCCCACATTAATTTTTATGATCTTACAGGACTATATATCAACAATTAAAGAATTTATTTATAAAAGTTTTTTTGTTTTTTGTTTTTTGTTTTGGGTAATACTTCTTTTTTTCATAATAGAAGCATAAGTAATCTTTAGCAGTTAGAAGCTAAACCAATGTACTTCACCGAGTATACTTTTTTTGCCTCTAAAAGTCATTCTAAATTCAGTTTCCAATCTAACTTTTGGCTTTCGCCTTAATTAAGTAAGTCCAAAACTTATATCTTAGGTATAACCTAGATACAATAAATCCAACAAAAATTGCATGCAACAAAGAAACTAATACGCGACAAAACAACCAATATAATAGAAAATACTGCAACGTAATATTTTTATAGAATGTTATCATATTAATTTTTATGGTCTAACATAACTAGATATTAACAAGTTTTGGGATAAGGTTTCTTTTTTCAATAGTTTTTTTTGCGACAAAAGTAAACTTTAGAAGTCAGTAGCTAATTTTTTTTTTTGCTTCTCCGAGTATATTTTTTTTCTTTTATAATTCATTCTCAATTTAGTTTCCAATCTAACTTCAGGATTTCCGCCTTAGTTAAGTATGTCAAAAACTTAAATCTTAGGTGTTACCTAGAGATAACCAAACCAATTGAAAATGCAGCAACAAAGAAACTAATACGTGACGAAACATCCATTGCAGTAGAAAATGTTGCAACAAAGTATATTTATGGAATACTACCAACAATAATGCTCACATTCATGTTTATGATCTAACAGGACAAAAGATAAACCATTAAATCATTTATTTTGTTGAAAGTTTTTTTTTTGGATAAGGTTTATGTTTTTCAATAACTCTTGTTTCAGGACTAGAAGCAGAGTAATCTTTAGAAGTCAGAAGCTCAAAAAATTTGCTTCACCAAGTATATTCTTTTGCTTTTAAAAGTCATTCTGAATTTCATTTCCAATCTAATTTCTGGATTTTCACCTTAATTAAGTAAATCGAAAACTTAAAACTTAGGTATTACCTAGATATAACCAATCCAAGAAAAAATGCAACAATAAAGAAACTAATACACGACGAAATAACCAATACAATAGAACATGATGCAACAAAGTATATTTATGAAATTCTATCAACAATAATGCTGACATTAATTTTTATGATCTAACATGACTACATATCAACAATTAAAGCATTTATTTTGTCAAAGTTTTCTTTTTGGGATAAAGTTACCTTTTTTCAATAACGTGTTTCGCGACTAAAAGTAGAAGTAATCATTAGAACTCAAAAGCTAAATGACTGCACCGAAGTATATTTATGGAATGTTATCAACAATAATGCTGACATTAACTTTTATGATCTAACAGGACTAGATATCAACAATTAAATAATTTATTTTGCAAATCTTTTCTATTTGGGATAAGTTTTATTTTGTTGTTTTTTTTTTGCTATAGCGTGTTTCACAACTAGAAGTAGAAGTAGTCTTTAGAAGTCAAAAATTAAAAGAATTTGCTTCACTGAATAAATTTTTTTTTCTTCTAGAAGTAATGTTGAATTTAGTTTCGAATCTTACTCCTGGCATTTCTCCTTAATTACATAAGTCGAAAACTTAAATCTTAGGTGTTACTTAGGTATGACCAATCCAACAAAAAATGCAACAACAAAGAAACTAATACGCCTTGAAACAACCAATACAATAAAAAATATTTCAATAAAGTATATTTATGGAATGCTACCAACAATAAAGCTCACATTAATTTTTATGCTCTAACAAAACTAGATACCGACAATTAAAGCATTTATGTTGTAAGTTTTCTTTTTGAGATTAGGTTTGAGATAAGGTTATTCACTAGTGGAGAATAGGATTTGAACCACTTCCCGAGATTTGAAAAAACGACTTCCTCTGGCCAGGGTCATTAGAGCAAGTCTTATGGTGGAATCCATCCATCTTCCATCTTCCACGCCACCTCAGCACTTGGAACTGTGGATGGAAGCGTAAGTGTAATGGTGGAATAGTATAAATGCTATTCTTAATAGCGTTTTTTCTCAGCTGTTAGATTCTCAACAACCCAGTTTAAATCTACGGATAAAAAAAACGCCATTCTTAATGAAGCTAAGCTCAATTCTTATTAGCGTTTTTTGTCTTTTAGCGCGCTATTCATATTAGCGTTTTGCGCTATTCTTATTAGCGTTTTCCATGGATTCCACGGACCATTCCACCAAATCATGGAATCCTGCTTGGATTTTCTGTGGAAGACCCCAAGTTGGAAGCCATTAGACTTGAAATTCCATGGATTTTCCACACTTGGAATAGGTTGGATTCCACCATAAGACTTGCTCTTATATTATCTGTGAGACCCAGTAGCTTTTAAAGGAAAAAAGAAAACTTAGTTCTGACATAGTTGTTTTATGAGTAGGTATTTTCGTAAATATATGGGTTTGATATGGACCAGAGAAACCACTGTGAGAGTCAGAAATTTCTATGATAAGAAAATTATAAATATTTTCTTCGTTCACTCCGCCACCACAGCTACCACTATCTCCTTCTTCTTATTTGTTCACTCACAACTTCAATCTTTTTCAATCTATCAAAAAAACCCAAAATTTTCTACTTTAAAATCCACTTCATCTCTTCATTCTTCGCTTTCACTAAAAAATTCATTACATCATCAGATATGAGAAGAGACTAGACAAACCCTAGCCATCAACTAAAACCCAGTAAACCAAATCAATCAGTCTTTATCCCTACCTCTCTCTCAGTCTCTCTTAAAATCTCTCTAATTAAAAAACAAAAATAGCACCGTAGAAGTAGCAGAAAGATAAGTGGGGGATGCTGATCAAGACGGAGAAATGGTCAAGGGATGATTTTACGATCTTCTGGTTAGGGTTCCTTTCTTCTTTCAGTTTTTCTTAGAATCCTTGAAGAGTTCAGAGATATCCATTTTTACTTTATTTTTTTAGGGATTTCAATAAGAAAAGATGATGACCACAAGTATGGAGATCTTGTGAAAACGGTAAAATTAATTATCAGTCTTTTATTTAGATTTGAACTCTAAACATTGAATTTCTATTTAAGCTTCTAGAACTTGTTATCTTGGTTATATTTAATTTCGACAATCTGGGTTAATTTGATTTCAACTGAAATTAACAATACTGGGTTTGTTATCTATGTTTATAGAATTTATGGTGCGTATATCCTAATAAGTCATGGCGGAGCATGTTCTGGTACTTGTCCATAGTCTTCGAGAGACATTCTCACTGTAACGAATTGTGAGTTTTTCTATCAAGGTAATTGTTGATAAATTCTGTAGTATATTCCTCACTTAATTTGAATTTTGTTGGTTATGTAAGGGTGTTTGTGTTATATAAATCATATAATTAGCAGCAAGGTTTTAGTGTTTGATTTTTATTTTATTATGTGATGTGTAGGATCAGAGGCCAGAGGTAAGGAATTTCGCAGCCCCATCAACTATAGTTGAATTTGTTGCAGTATTCGCTGGAAGCAACGAAAAATTTAGGTGTATCTAACAAAGTCTTACAATCTCAGCAGGTGAGGATTTGATGAATGATGATATGCTGAACAAATTTTACATTATTTCCTTAAGTTTTTGATTGTAATTCGGTTTTCTGTCGCGTTCAATTTATAGAAAGCAAAAGTTTTACAAAAGTGAGCAGGTGAGGATTTGATGAATGATGATAAATTGAACAAGTTTTACATCCAGGTGAGGATTTTTTGCTGTGTTTATGTTATTGGAAGCGATTGTTTTACCTCCATGGGTTGCACTTGTTGTTCGTCCTGCGCATTTCGGTTCATGAGTAATATTTTGCCCCGATCTTGATTATTGTTTTACTTGACTAATGGTGCAATAAGTACTTGGGTAATAGTAGTTCAATTTTGGCTTTAACACATGTTTAGACTCATACTGTGACATACGTAATACATGAACCTATGGTATGATTCAGATTTTCAGTTGAGTACCTATTGTTATTTTGGTTATTTTTAATTTTAACAATCTAGGTTAATTTGATTTCTACTGGAATTAAAATTGGGTTTGTTTATATGTTTACATAAGTTGTGGTGCGAATATCCTAGTAATTCATGGCGGAACCTTTTCTGCAACTTGCTCATAGTCTTTGAAACAATGAAAATTTCAATCTCACCGTAACGAATTGTGAGCTTTTCTAGCAATGTAATTTTTGATAAATTATGTTGTATATCTGTGATTTAATTTGAAATTTTTTTCATGTGTAAAGGTGTTTGATAAAGGAAGAAGATGATCGGAGCTAAGCCGGAAACGGGTGATTCAAGTGTCATTACTCCAGGAACTCCATTCATGGCTATGTTGTCCATCGTCCTTCAATATTACATACGCTCTAGGATGAACCACCATCCTGGGTGGTGTTACACTAAGGTAGGGACTAGTGAGTCCTACTTACGGAACAAAGTCTTATTTCTCTCAAGGATGATTAGTGTTATGCCTTCATAGTAATCTGTCTTAGTCTCTTTCCCCGAATACCTTGTTTTCAGGATACTTCTCTGTGTATCTCTCTAATTTATTCATGGGGCTGCATTGGGTGATTATTTGAAGGTTATTTTTTCTGATTCAAATGTTCCTGTTGAGGGTGATTGATGAGTGCCAAATATTGTATATATTTATCCCTTTTTGTTGGCAATTTAACTCATCTTTTATGCATTAATTCTACATTTTATCCCATATTCTGTATTTTCATTGTTTTCAAGAATAAATATTTTTATTACTTAATTTTGCATTTTTAGGTAACAAATAAAATCTGGATGAAGTGCGGAGCGGAATAGAGCAGAAAAGTAGTGAAAAGCCGGGAGGAATTACACAAGGAAGCCGCGAAGAATGTTGTGCACAAGACCAAAAGGGTAGAAATGGGCTCAAGAAGGAAGAATTGTTCTTAGAGAAGATATGGGCCTGGCATACCCAAGGCCCAAAACCCTTTCTCAAACCCATTTCCACTATCCAAGCCCGTATCGGATTTCAGCCGTCAGATCGAAGCATCTCAGCATCCTACGGTCGCTCCATCGTCGCACATCAATCTCCGAAGCTCCTGCTTTACATCGCAGCGCCGATCTCCATCTTGGGCCGTCCATTTCGTTGTATTCCTCCATCCGACGGTCGCTACCCATAGCCTCCCACCTCATCGTTGGATCCACCTACCATCGTCACATCCTACGGATCATCTCGCCAAACATCGACTCAGATAATCCCGCCTCACACCCTAGCACCAAAGCCTATACTACCACCCAAACACCCCCTTCTTCCCAAAAACTCGATCTCATCTTCCTCCACCCGACCATTTCCAGAACCACCATCGCCTGCAACTCCCTGCCACCACCAGACCTCGAGCTCCACCACCTTCCCAAAACCGACCGCCTCGACCATAACCTCAACTTCTCTCTTCCTCGGTTATAGCTTCTCCATCAGACGCTAAAACCTAGAAAGACAGAACTAGGGTTCCATCAGAAGACAACATTGAGGCGTGTTTCAGGAGCAGAAGAAGAAGATAAAGCATGGGTATGAGCTTAATCGCAGAGGGGACAAAGAATCAGTGAGTAATTTTGGGAATTTGAGAAAACCCTAATTTCAATTTAGGGTTTCGAAAAATTAGGATTTTTTGTAAACTATAAAAGGGAAGTGTTAGGGATGTAAAAACTGTTCTTGGACTAGCCAAGTTTCCACCCAATTTGGGTTAGGTATTTCATTGCACTGTTAGTTTTTGATTCTCTTGTTAAATTTCAGTTTCAACTGTTAGTTGTATTTTCACCCTTAATTGCACCTGCTGTCATGTTAGCTTGCATTGTTAAATGTTTGTTTGTGTATTGTTACTGTTAGTGTATTGTTCCTGTTAAATGTGCTCTTCTTAATGCACTGTCAATGTTGATGTGTATGTTTGTGGTTTAAATGTGTGATAGTATTCTGTTTAGGTTAGTGTAGTTCACTGTTAATTGTTATGTTAAACTTGATGTTACATCTGAAGGAATGCTAGGTTAGATACATCAGTGAGGCTTTGAACTAATTGTGTAATGGCAAGAAATCAGTGCTCAAAGCAAGCTGATTTTCTTGCCATTCCTTGTGTAATTGCTTAACTCTAGTGCATTGTTGTGATTGTGCAATGGGAGGAAATTAGTGCTCATAGCAAGCTAATTCTCCTCCCATTCCATTGATATGCCTTAGCTCTGCCTTAGCTTTGTTAGCTTCCTCTCCTCCCTGCCCTTGGCTTAGGCCTTGGTTCACTTGTATTGTCATCTTTCTTTTGCTGTTTAGTTTTTAGTCTGTTTAATCTTTGCTGTTTTTGCTGTTCTTTTGTTTTCTGTTTTGCTTCCATCTTTTGCCATTGGCCACTGTTGTGCTTCCCTTGCAATTTTCTGTCTCTGCTGCACTGCTACTTCTTCTTGGCCTTGCCTTGCAGCAATTTCTCCTGCCTTGCAGCTGCTGAGCAGCTCTTGTTCTGCTGCAGCTGTTGCTGCCACTTCTTTCTCTTGCCCCTGCTGCTTGAGCAGCTGCAGCTGCTGCTGCAGCTCTGTTGCCACTGCACTGCTGTGCAATTTCACTGCTTTGCTTTCCCTTGCTGCAGCTCCACTGCTGTTTCCACCCCTAGCCCACAGTTCACTCAGTCCAGCCACAGCTCACTTCACTCCTGAGCCCAAGTCCAATTTAGTGAAACCAAAGGCTAAAGGCCTAACCAATTGAGCCCAAAGTTCAGTTCACTTCCAAAGCCTAGTTCACTGTTAAGCCCAACTCCTAGTTGAACTGTTGAGCCCAAAGCTCAGACCAGTTTCTAGAACCACAGCCCAATTGCACTTTAAAGATAACTGAGCCCAAGCTCAGTTCATTTTATGTTTACAAACCCACTAAGCCCAATCCATTCAAAGGGCATTCAAACCCAATAGTACATTAAGCCCAACACTTCCAAAGGGCTTCTAAGCCTAAAGCAAATCTAGGAACCCAATTAGTTAGAACACTTCCGAAACACACCCGATCTCTGTGGATCGACCCGTACTTGCACGAGCTACAACTGACGACCGTGCACTTGCGGTATTACTGTAGGCCCGTTTTCATTGCGCTCATTTATATACACTTTCCGGACCTGCCAGTGATCACAATGTCATGTCTTACATTCGCTTAGATAGGATTCTTCCAGGTTACAATCCAAACATAGTGCATTGTCTCTATGGCCCGGTGTGTTTCAACTCCAAAACTTATTCTTTTTATTTCCTTAAACTTCCATATCTTCATTTTTCTTCTAATTACAATTTTGGGACAAACTGTTTGCTTCGTTATCCATAGGATACTGATCTAATTATGTTGTCACTGACTACTCATGAGGTTCACTTTTCCATATGAAGATAGGTTCGTCAAATTGGATCTTTGAACGCCTAGTCATTCTATTACTTGGCCATTGATAAGTAAACAAGGAGATTTTGTTATTTGCAGGTTATCACATACCCAGAGCAACAAGAAAAATGTTGTCATCTAGCAGCCGAGTGCTACGGCAAGCCCGCTGAAAAAGATGAAACACTGACTCGCAAAAAGAAATATCAGGTGAAGAAGTATCATTGGACAACTTTTGTGGATGCAGCTATGGACCTCAATAGGGATCAGGTGGAATTAAAGTTTGATGCATCTATGGACCTCCCTACAAGTGTCAACTGACAAGTATGCTCGGTAAGGATCTCAATTGGTGAATTTTGTGGATTTTTTCCTAAGACTTCTACCAATTTACTGTGTACATTTTTTATCAGGAATTCAGGATCTCAATTTCTTCATGAGTTATGGACCTGATATTTTACATATGAAAATTAGCTGCAGTTCATACGTTCTCTTTGAATTTCAATTTGAGTGGATACATGTATTATTGGGTTTGGTGTCGATCAGATTCCTTGTCTCATTTCCTTTTCTTTCTTTTTTTGCTGTTAATTGATGTAGTCTTGGTTGGTTTTTGTTTACAGCTTAGGGATGGAGCTATGGAGCTGATTTGAGATAGGTTGTCAGAAAATGAAGGCATAGATGAAGTTTTACCTTCAACTTAGTGTTGAAACTTATATAGTTTGTTAAGCTTGTAGTAGGATATTGGTCAAGGTTTTCCAACTCAGTCTCCAACTTTTTAAGACTTGGAACTTGCAATATACTGAATTCACTTTTTAATATGCTTCAAAGTCCAATTTAATTTTGTTAGATCCAGTTTTGAAGTCATTATTTTCTTAATTGCGATTCAGCTTCTAATAATTCAGTTGAATCAGTTGAATCAATAACAATTTTTTAATAAAATATCACCAGTAAAACTGTGTCCATCAGTATTTGTTGATAGACTGTTGAAGAAAGTTGTTTTTTTAAATAATTTAATGTTTGTCAGACAGTCGTTTTGAGAAAAACCACTCATATATTACTGTTGATGGACACATTTGTTTTTAGTGATATTACTTCTTGTCTTGATAGTGGTTTAACTTCCATTTTCCACTAGTGATTGTTTTTCAATAGCTTGTTTCGTGATTAGAAGTAGAAGTAATCTTTAGAATTCAGAATCCAAAAGAATTTGCTTCACTGAGTATATTTTTTTGCTTGGAAAAGTTATTCTGAATTTAATTTTAAATCTAATTTCTGAGTTTTCGTAAGTCGAAAACTTAAATCCTAGGTGTTACTTGGGTATAACCAATCCAACGGAAAATGTGGCAACAAAGAAACTACTTAAATCTTAGGTGTTACTTGGGTATAACCAATCCAACGGAAAATGTGGCAACAAAGAAACTAATACACGGTGAAACAACCAATACAATAGAAAACGCAATGCCCATCAGTAAATATATAAATGTAAACGGTTTTTTTTTCTTCTTTTTTTTCTTTCTTTTTGCATTTTAAGTGGAAGGCCGCAAGGCCCATTAGCTGCAAGGGTTTATCACTTTATTAGGGTTTTTTTCCTGTTTCGATCTCACTTTCCCCTCCCTCCCCTTCTTTCTCAAAGGATGTAGTAATACTCTGCTTCCCTAAAATTCAAGTACATTCATTTCCCCCTTTGTCATTTTTTCTTTTAGTTTAGACTAGATATAACCCGTGCCATGACGACAATGCTTTTGATATTTTTTCCCGGCCTTTCAAACTTTCCATTCCGAGATAGTTCTATATTTTTTTTCAAACCATAATAATATCCATGATACATAAAAAAATTTAGCCATATACATCAATATACATCAACCGAAAACCAACAACCCATCAACTAAGTAATGGCGTGTGTGTACAGTATATTTTTTAAGACTACATTATAGTAATGTTTTTCACTTTGATATGTTTAAGAGTATATATTTGTATCTCACTTCCAAATTTACGTTGCTACCACAAAAAAACAAATATAATTTCATTATATGTTTTTTCGCCAAAATATGACTTCCCAATCACCTGGCACATAGTTTTTTTCTTTTTCTTTTTTTTTTTAATATCTTGAGCAGGTGATGGTCAAAATATGACTTCCCAATCACCTTGCACACAATCATTATAATGTTTTTCCACAACCACTAATTAAAGATCAATAAATTCAAATTCTTAATGGAGGGGGGTTACAAATTTTACATCCGTCGGATGTCTTTGGCTATGATGAGATTGGGATGGGCAGATACAACGCTTGTCTCTCAAAATGTTATCCGACCATCCAAAGCTCAAAAATCCCTTCTGTTTTGTATTATAGATTTCATGTAAGATTTTTCTTTGGATTCCTGATTCAATCAAAAAATAAGAATTTAATTAGGTTAAACTGAACTTTTTCCTGTGTTTGCAGCTGCAACAACAACAAGAGGGGCAATGGCGACAAGAGAAGCTACAACTTCATTGTTGAGTAATTCTCAAATTTTCTCCTCTTCATCTCGGAAAACAACATATCGAAATGAATCTACTGTCAAGGGTTTTACTACTGTTCGATGCTCTGTTGCATCTCTATTTACCTCAAATGGCTCTATTGACAACTAAACTTAACATATCAACGCTTGGTGGTTTCAATCGTGCAATGCTCTAACAATTGTCATTAATTTTTATGATGTTAAAGGATTATATATCAGCATTTAAAGCAATCCTTTTTAAAGTTTTTTTTTCCTCGGACAAGATTTGTTTTTAATTATGCTTCAAAAAAAAATACACTTTTTTGCCACTAAAAGGAATTTCAAATATCTAAAAGTCATTTGGAATTGGGTTCCCTATCTAACTTCTGATATTCCGACATAGTTAAGTTGAAAAATTGCATATTTAGGTATATCCAAATACCCTCTTAAACTGCTACAACAAGCAACCAATGCAATAGAATATGCTGCAACAAAGTATATTTCTGGAATGCTATCAACAATAATGCTTAATTAATTTTTATGATCTAACATGACTAGATATCAACAATTAAAGCATTTATCTTGTGAAAGTTTTCTTTTTGGGATAAGATTTCTGTTTTTTAATACCTTATTTCGCGACTAGAAGCAGAAGTAATATTTTGAAGTCAGAAGATAAAAAAAAATTGTTTCACCGAGTATATTCTTTTGCTTCTAAAAGTGATTCTGAATTTACTTTCCAACCTAACTTCTGGAGTTTTTCCTTAATTAAGTAAGTCGAAAACTTAAATCTTATATGTTACCTAAATATAACCAATCCAACATAAGATGTAACAACAAAGAAAATAATACGCGGAGAAACAACTAATATAATGAAAAATGGTGCAACAAAATATATTTATGGAATGCTACCAACAATAATGCTCTCATTAATTTTTATGATCTAATAAGACTATATATCAAAAAGTATTTATTTCGGAAAATTTTTCTTTTTGGGATAAGGTTTCTTTTTTCAATAGCTTATTTCGTGATTAGAAGCAGAAGTAATCTTTAGAAGTCAAAAGCTAAAAAATTTTGCTTCACCGCGTATATTTTTTTTGCTTCAAAAATTCTATCTAAATTTAGTTTCCAATCTAACTTCTGGATTTTCGTCTTAATTAAATAAGTCGGAAACTTAAATCTTAGGTTTTACCTAGATACAATCAATCCAACAAAAAATGCAGTAACAAAGAAACTAAAACGCGAATGAAACAACCAATACAATAAAAAATGCTGAACAAAGTATACTTAGAATGCTATCAACAATAATGATCACATTAATTTTTATGATCTAACAAGACTAGATATTGATAGACACATTTTTGTGTATAATTTATCTCGATTCTATATATTGATAGTGCTCATTTTTGTACTTATTATGGTGTTTTATGTGTGTGTAGGTATTTTTGGCCAATAAACATTTTTGGAAAAATCTGCTCGAAAAGTTGCGCGAGGCACCCCCGGAGGACACTTGCTATTCGGACCCCTCAAATGGATAAGGGGTAACCAATTACTAAGGGGAATCCATTTCCAGGCAGCTGCTAAAGGGAGACTAGCACAGGATAGGGGAGGTCATCTTCAACATTTCAAAAAATTAAAAAGGCGGGAAAAAGAACCAGGTTGCATACCAGACTTTGGGTTGGATTTCTAGGGTGTTTTAGAGAGATTCAACCGCTGGAATTTGTTGGGCTGAACATGATTGAGCATAACAGGCTTGGTATGTGCGCTGGAATCGATCAAATTGGGCTGGATAATCCGGAAAAAGGAAACATAGGTTGAGTTGTATACGGAAACTGTGTGGAATTATTTTAGGAATTTCAGGAAGACTAAAGGCGTGATATTGTTTCCTAAGGTGAGATTCTATCTAAGGAAGAGTTTCGGATGATTTGGAAGTCTTGGAAACGCGTAAGGAAGTTGGCAGAGAAGATTATTGTCGTGGCTTGCACGAAAAGAAAAAGAGAGAATTAATCGCTATTTTTAGGTTTCTGAGCAGTATAAAAGGTGTGTTCGAGTCCCAGGGAAGGGAAAGAAGTCATTGGAGCAGTCGCCGAGGAGTTTGTAACACCACAGAGCTGAAGAGATCGAGTTGCAGGAAAACCCGCGTTTCTGCTGCTGCTGCTGAAGAACAAAGGTTGCAAATAAGAACAACGTCTCAAATTTGTAATGCTGCTACAATGACTTCTTTGTAACAGTCTTCCATCGTTTTGGAACGCCACTACACCGTTGCAAACAATCAGTTTTATAGTTTTTCATTCTTTTAATCAACTTTTGGGCTATGAACAAATATTTTGAGCAAGTGATTAATATGAGGAGCTAAACCCCCTTGCTGAGGCGACGGAGGAAGCCGTTTTTCCAATTATTATGTGGTAATTTCTATTTTTAATTATTTTTGCAATTTCTTATATGATTTTGTGCCTTGAATAAAATAGTTTTAAGGACTAATAATTGAGCAGTTGTGATTTCTTTTGATAGAGCATGCTTAGCATAGGGTTGTTGATGTTCTATGCTTCAGATATACAATTGTTACTTTGAAAATCTTTTTTTGCAATATTAGAATCACTTTAAACGGAAAAGAATTGCATGATATTAATTAGATTGAATCACTGATAATTGGTTAATGGTGGAATCCTGAGTCTCAGTACATTTTATAATCTTGATAACAACTTTGATTGAGTTTTCTATTTTACTCTGAGTCTAAAATCGAATCTTCACAAGTCTGAGTGAACGATACTTTACTACCACTTTCTACTACCACTTAAAAACTACATCAATTTTTGGCGCCGGCGACGCGGATTTGTATTAGGTTTTAGATTTAGTTTATTTCTTTTAGAATTTTTTTTCTCTTTTACGCCTTTGGTATTTTTCGATTCTTTTCAGATTGGAGCGAAGCTACAAGTAAAGAAAAAGTACTATAAAAGGAAAGCATCGCCAAAGAAGGAAAGAAAAGAGGAATCCAAAAGGAGTGAAGAAGAAGATTTTGTATATAGTTATTTTGTTTTATTTTTAGAAACTGTAAATAGGGAGTTATTTTTGTAATTTTTCTTTTCTTTTTTGGACATTTTTATTTTTGGACTTTTTGGACATTCTTGGACATTATTTTTAAACCCTAAGGAAGGGTCAAAATTAAATATCAACTGTTTGCAGGGAAGGACGACAGTTACGATACTGTCTCGGCCCCTCGGGTTCGTACACTGACATCGGAGTCGGTGGCCTGAGTCGACTTCAACGGTTCATCGCCCGTCTAGTACGGGAGGTAAGACTCAATCCACCCACGAATCCCCTGTCAGTGGGTTTTATTTTGTGTGACAACTCATACCCCTACAATAGAATGTCGAACTGGTATTACAATAGCCAATACAACGAATATCAGACTGAGATTCAAAATGGACGTTACTACTTTGACCATAGTGTGAATAATGGTTGGGAACATCATCCTTTTGAAGGTTATGGTCCATACTATGGTGATCCCAATTACTATCCACACGCCAACCGGTCATACGAGCAAAATTCCTCTCTACTAGAGTCAACACGTAAGTTAGCTGAGTCGACACTAAGTTAGCAGAAATGAAAAACTTAGTTATGGACGAAATCAATGCAATGAGTGAACTTTCTTTCCTAGATTCAATCAGGAAGTCATGTGAGTCGACTCAAAATATTTTGTTAGAGGCCCAGAACATAACTGCTCTTAATTTCCAATATAGTGTTTCCAATAGTACCTTTGAAAATGAAGATAGTCATTCACATATCAAGATGATGAGGATAAAATTGGTAACACTACTTGTTTAGATGAGGTTCAACCATTTTCATGTTATTATAATGATGATTACGATGAGGATAATGTTGATGAAGAATTTGAAATAAGTAGGCATAGTGATCAGGAATTTGTTACTCCAATTGAGCTTAATAATGATAATGTTTCTAGTTCAAATCCAAATAATTTTAATAATTATTCACCTATTCAAAAGGACGAGGATTTGACTAGAGATACCCCCGTTTTAGACGATGCAGTATTTCCTTTTGATTACGAAGCTAATAATGGTTTAGAGGAACGAGTTTTTTCTGAGAATATTGTTTTAGAGTCTATCGATTTAGAAACATTAGTCTTAGACAAAGAAAGTGAACTCGTAGAGATGAGTGAGGATGAACCATACTTAGAAGAATCAATTGACCATTTTCAGGAATCTAATGACCTTGAAATTAGGGTAGTTGTGACTAGTCTTTCTAGAGACACTGAAAACTCTAAGTTTGGGGGTGATTATCATTCTCCATATGCTTTAACTATTAGAAAGGTCCCTCACTTGGGACTTGACATATGTGACTCAATCATTTTACAAGATTATCTTCATAAACGTTTTCCTGAACCTAGTGATGTCCATAAGGAAGTTCAGTTGTTAGAAACCCATCCTCTGGTTGATGTGGTTTACCCGGGCTATGATATCCAGATTGACTTTGTTTTCCCACCAAATATTTTTCGACCAATTGTGGGAACGTATAAGTTTCATATGTGTCAATTAGTAAGTTTTGAGACTAAACCTAATTACTTTAGGAGATTAGGGTTGACATATTTGTTTAAGGAAGACCACCACTCTCATTGTGGTCAGCTGTGTGAGTCAAAACTTATTGACTTTAAGGATCCACAATTATTCAGGTTATTATTATGTGCTTCTAAGTTTTTACTTGAGTTTTCCAGACTCTAATACCTGAACCGGACCTTAGCTTTGAGGAATTCCAGCGCATGAAAATATTTTATCTAGACCCTTTCATAGAGCCTGAACCTGAACCACAGCTAGATGTAGTTGTCTTAAACAGGAAGCTAGACAAGGGTGCGCTTTATTTGTTAATTTTCTTGGCATGTTGCAGATTCCTTTTACTTATGATAGCTCTATTTGGTTTTGATGACCCACGGATATTTCGGCTATTACTTTATGATACGAGGTGATTAATCCTTTCTTATGTCTGGCTGAAGACGTTAAACTTAGCACTTCTTGGGAGGTAACCCAATCTCATGCAACACGGTAATATCTTTACTTAACTTTTTTGCTTCAATGGTAACAGTTTCTCCTTGTTCATGCTTTTAATTTCATCTTTAGAACATTGAGGAAAATGTTAGATTTAAGTTTGGGGGTATGGGAGAAACCTTTTAGTTGCATTAATAAACTCCAGAGCCTAGAAATTTATGCATATTAAGGATCGCACTAACTAATCTAAGTGGATGTAAGCATTTTGATCGTAGGAGTTGAGGAACCAATCTGATTATATGGAAACATCTAAAGAGTCTATCCATAAAAGCACAAAGCTCAGGTGTTAGAAATAACATGGTAGTTTCGCCATATCTCGTTGAGTCCTTTTCACTTCTGTTTTTATTTTTCTTTTTAAATATGTTTCTAAGTGATTTGGTGGGGCCCACGATTCATGTTGTTACCAATGCTAGGGTGAATTAGAGTGATTGAGATACCATGAAAAAAAAAGTTGATAAAGAAAAAAAAAATAAAATAATTGAGACCAGACCATTTGACCAAAAGGAATAAATTCAATAAAGTCGACCACTGGTACCCTTGTATATGCCAGTTGTGTTGACCTAGAGTTAGGTTATCGACCACTGGTTCCCTTGTATATGCCAGTGTGTTGATATTAGTCAGACTAGTACCTCAATCCATTAGGATAGGTTCATTTTGGCAGAGGCCTTCAGACAGATATGGGAAACGCCGTTCACTTAGTAAACATCAAAACCATCTATGTTTTTCTCTATATCAATCTTCTTGATCTATCCATGTGATTAGTTTTGACTCCGGATATTGATGTCCATAGTGCGACTATCTGAGTAGAGCTCTGTCACTTATGTATGAATTTTAGTATGCTTGAGTGCAAACTCGTGTACAGCAATTGGAATTTCGCATCAGGGTACTTCCTCTTATAGTCAATAAGTATGCCAACCAAGGAGATTCTTTAGTGCCTTCCAAGGTTCTACGTAGATAGTTAGGGTCTGGAGTGTAAAGGTTTTGTGGGTATATCTCTTGTAAGCCCTCCCGAGACTATAACTCGGCCACTAGGGCCACCTAGGGGTTTAAAGGCTTGTTGCATACGCTAAATGCAATCGACGATGCCTGCATCAGTGAGTTAGGATTTTATTTTATTTTATTTTGCTCGAGGACTAGCAAATAATAGGTTTGGGGGTGATAGACACATTTTTGTGTCTAATTTATCTCGATTCTATATATTGATAGTGCTCATTTTTGTACTTATTATGGTGTTTTATGTGTGTGCAGGTATTTTTGGCCAATAAACATTTTTGGAAAAATCTGCTCGAAAAGTTGCGCGGGGCATCCCCGGAGGACACTTGCTATTCGGACCCCTCAAATGGATAAGGGGTAACCAATTACTAAGAGGCATCCATTTCTAGTCTTGTATCTTAGGTTTTACCTAGATACAATCAATCCAACAAAAAATGCATCAACAAAGAAACTAAAACGCGAACGAAACAACCAATACAATAAAAAATGTTGAACAAAGTATACTTAGAATGCTATCAACAATAATGATCACATTAATTTTTATGATCTAACAAGACTAGATATCAACGATTAAAACATTTATTTTGTAACAGTTCTCTTTTTGAGATAAGGTTTCTGTTTTTCAATAGCTTGTTTCGCGATTAGAAGCAGAAGTAATCTTTAGAAGTCAGAAGATAATTTTTTTTACTTCACCGAGTATATTCTTTTGCTTCTAAAAGTCATTCCGAATTTATTTTCCAATTTTAATTTTTGGCTTTTCACCTTTTAATTTAGTGAGTCGAAAATTTAAATCTTTAATACAACTAATCCAACAACAACAAATAAAAATCCAACAAGGAAACTAATACGCGACGAAACAACCTATACAATAGAACATGCTGCCAGGGTTGTTCCTAGGGAAAATTTGTCCTGAAGTGAACTTCTTTTTTTTTTCCCCTAAAAAATTTATTTTTACACAAATTCAACTAACGATGTAGTTGACTTCACACAAGGAAGAGCAGGACCACTTACAGTCTCATCCCCAAAAGAAGCAAAGCATTAGGACTCCTCCAAGCATCTTAGTGGGCTAAAAGAAGAAAATCTATTAAATTTCAGTGTAAAGGGGGACTATAAGAATCTTTTTGACTATCTGAATGTGAAACCTTCTCAAATATCTTAGCAGAACCAGTCCATCATGGATGAAGTGAAAATGGATTTTTCTTTTTGTCAAAATTTTCTAGGTTTTTTTTATGTGCCAAGAACAGTAACCAATATAGTTGATACATTGGCTAAGGAAGCTAAATCCTTTAGAACTATTATCAATTGGAGATTTGTTGCACCATTCTTGTATTAATCATGCTTTAGAAGTAGATAAATCAAATGCTCGGGTCGACTCTTCTAGCCCAGCATTAGATGGCTCTACTCACTTTGATGTAAGGGTTACTAACTCCCCAAGTTAGTCTTTTGAATGCGTTTTAACTTATATAAAAAAAAAACAGAATTAGTCATAAAAACCTGGCATTTTTAGGAGCGACCCAAAAGGAATTAGGGGCTGCACTAAAAGACAAAAAAGGTCATCCAAACGTAATTCTAAGCTACCCCTTATCTCTGATTTTTCGAAATGGCCAATATGCCCTTATATAATCGGGAGACTACACCATAATCGGTAGGTTAGAGGTGAATCGGTAGGTAAAATTGAAACTGTACGTACCGATTATAGTGTAGATACTTCGTCTAATAATCCCTTTTATAATCGGTAGGTTATCCAACTTATATGACTACCGATTATAAGTTGCCCCAAAATGAGTTTTTTTCTAAAATCCTTCATGTATTGAATTTTGAAACCTGCTATAATTGGAAGGGAATACAACTT
Organism: Papaver somniferum; assembly: GCF_003573695.1. Lineage (NCBI taxonomy): Eukaryota > Viridiplantae > Streptophyta > Magnoliopsida > Ranunculales > Papaveraceae > Papaver > Papaver somniferum. The sequence continues at coordinate 216,203,397 of NC_039358.1, forward strand.
AACAACCTGCCGATTATAAGGAGTCCCAGATCGAACCCTTGCCATATTCCGTAGGTTTTGAGTGTACACATCCAGCCATAACTACTTGGTTCGTGTTTTGGATGCAGCGTTAATCGGGAGTTAAATATATTACAAAACCTACCGATTATAAGTTTCCCCAAAATGAGTTTTTTCTAAAATCCTTCATGTATTGAATTTTGAAACCTGCTATAATCGGAAGGGAATACAACTTAACAACCTACTGATTATAAGGAGCCACAGATCGAACCCTTGCCATATTCCATAGGTTTTGAGTGTATACAGCCAGTCATAACCACTTGGTTCGTGTTTTGGATGCAGCGTTAATCGGGAGTTAAATATATTACAAAACCTACCGATTATAAGTTGCCCCAAAATGAGTTTTTTCTAAAATCCTTCATGTATTGAATTTTGAAACCTGCTATAATTGGAAGGGAATACAACTTAACAACCTACCGATTATAAGGAGCCACAGATCGAACCTTTGCCATATTCATAGGTTTTGAGTGTACACAGCCAGCCATAACCCTTGCCACAGATCGAACCCTTGCCAAAGTTTTTTTACATATAATAATTAATAGGGTAATAAAAACTAAACCTACCGATTATTATTATTCGGAAGTCAAGATGCACATATACCTCCCGATTATGGTGTTGTTTGGTTCCAGAAAACAAAGTTTTTTTACACTGAAAAATCGGAAGGCAAAGTATATTAAAAAACTCCGATTCTGACAAAATATTTTGAAAAATCCCAGAATCGGTAGGTTAATAATATAAAGCTTCCGAATCTGACCAAAAAATGCAAAATGCCCAGAATCGGTAGGTTCATATATAAACTTAGCTTCTGATTGTGTTCCAAAATTCAACAGTTTCATGTCTCTTAATGTGATTCGCTTGCGAGTCATCATTAAATGCATAAACATAGCAACATAATCATTCATAATCCATACAAGAAACCATTCACAATCCATAAACATAATGTAACAACTAAAAATCCGACACATTGTTTGAAAACGACATAATCCGACACATTGTTTGAAAACGACACAATCCGACATAAAAAAAGTTATCCATAAAGTGAACGAAAAACATCGAGAGTTTACTATTTCTTCTTTCCTTTGACTTTGCGACGAGTTGGACCAACAATATCATTGGTTACATCAACTTGAGTGCTCAATGACGCCCGAGTTCTTTTTTCACAATCTTTTTAGGTTGCTTGGCTTTTTCCCCAAACTGAGATTCATAATCTTCATTGTCAATTCCAACTGCTTTTGAACTCATCCCTAACACCTTTTCCATGGACAGGGAGTCTAACAATCTGCACAACATCATCTGGGGTAATCGTCATCTCCCCAAACGGCATATGGAAGGTGTCAGTCTCAGGATAAAGTCTCTCCACAAACGCCGATATAGCCACCCGGTCATGTTCCAACATTGAGTTCTCTGCAGCATCGGCCAACCCTGAATTTGCAATAATGGTCTTGAACCTTTCACATTCATCCTTCAAAGGCCAATCCAGCATTTTAGTTGGTGCGGCGGTCGGTTTGAACAACCGAACCACATCGGAATGATACTATTAAACACATGACAAGTTACAAAAAAAAATAGAATAACCTAAATTATTACGAAGAAAAACATAATAGGTAAATAAAATGGATACGATCATTACCTCGGTTTCATATATTTCTTTGGCCTAGGAGTCTTTGTATCCAAATAACAATTGTCCTCCATCCTCCGGCAGCCCAAGGATTACACCTTATGGAATATCCTTCATCTTCAGTTCATTTGGGACAAGGTGTTGCGCTTTCTTTCGAGGAGGATTTTTCTTTTCGGCTTCTCCTTCTTCTTGCGCACCACTAGGTTGTCCTACTTCTGGTACTCTATCTTCGGGTGCTTTTAGTTGAATTTCTGCTTGTAATTGTGTTGCACTTGGTTGAACACCTTCTTGAACTGGTTGTGATTGAGAGGCACATGGTTGAACACCTTCTTGAACTGGTTCTGATTGAGGGGAACTTGGTTGAACACCTTCTTGACTTGCTTGTTGAGTTCCATCTTGAGCACTTGAAGCGGCTTTACAGTCCTAGCTCTCCTTGCACTAGATGTCAAGTTCTGACGCCTTTGCTTCCTTGCACTATCTGAGACAATTGCATCTTCGACTTTTCTACCTCGCATATCCCTAAACAACGCGAAGAAAGTACAACAGGTTAGTAAAATACATAATCGGAAGTTAATCTAAATACACCGTTCCCGAATATCCATATTCGATTGGTTGAGTAAATCACTAGCTTCCGATTACGAACAATCGGAATCCACAGTTCACTAAACCCTACCGAATACAAATAATCGGAAACAAAAGAAATTTTTGGTGTTCGAATATGTTTATCTACACCAAATAATCGAAAACTAAATTTCAACACAACCTTCCGAATAGGAATAATCGAAAGTAATCAAAAGTATAACCTTCCGAATAAATCTCAATTGGAAGTCTCACAAAACTAATGTCTACCGAATATGCATCACTTTGTGTCCATAAACTACTAATATGGTTCAGCCTAAACAATCGGAAGCAAATTACACAACATATCAACCGCTTAATATATCTCTAATACTTGTTCTTCCCTAGTATATTCGGAAGTCAAAAACACAATTACACTCCGATTATGATCGATTTAGGCCTCAGTAATGAAAAATTTTCAATAATCGGTAGGCAACCTAAATATTTAACACCCGAAAATAACGAATGTTCTTGTGAAATGAAGAAATCGACAACAATCGAGAGTTTAAAACAATTACTAACCTACCGAATATGGGTAATAACCGAAAACCCTAAAAAAATCATGGATTCGATGAATTGAAGCAATATAAAGAAAATTAATGGTAGAATCTTACTTAATAGGCGCCATGTCAAGTTGCTGGAGAGTTTGGCTTTGAGTATCGCCTACATCAGGGGCCACATCTTCTTCGCGTTCTTCGGGTTCGTGAGTTAAAACCTCTTTATTAGGGGCATGCAATCCAATGTTTGGATCCTTACCGCGACAAACATTTTTGGTTTTAGCTTTCTGGGTTCCTTTTCTTTCATCTTTATAGAGAATAATCGACGATGATTCGAATCGACGATTACGATGTATAGCGAGGAGAGGGGGAGAGTTTTCCTCTCTGCAATCGGAAGGAAAGAGGAGAAGAGGAGTTGAAGTTTAAGTTGAAAAGAAATGAAATTAAATGAAATGAATTTAGGTTGACTTTGGTTTGATCTATCAAACGGTTAATAATCGGTAGGCATTACCACATCATAAGCTACTATTGTTGAGTAGCCCAAAATCCTTAGGGTTTGTTACTTATATACCTACTGATTATAGGAAGCCCCAAATCGAACCACTGCCAAATTCCATAGGTTTCGAGGGTACAGAGCCGACCGTAACCATTTGGTTCGTGTTTTGGATGTAGTCATAATCGGAAGGTATATGGATTACATAAACTTCTGATTATAGGTTGCCCCAAAATAAGTTTTCTTCTAAAATCCTTAATTTAATGAATTTGAAATCTACCATAATCGGGAGGTATTGTTACTCGTAGCTTTCCGATTATGGGAAGCCCCAAATCGTTAGTTTAGACAGGTTTTAATTCGTCCGATTATATAGGAGCCCCAAATTTCACCGTTGCAAAAATCTAAAGATTTCTAATTTCTATACTTTAGCAATCTGTAGTCTCTTGAGGATCTTGTTACTCCCAATTCTTATAGAAGCCAGATACGGGTTTGGCACATAAACGAACGTAATCGGTAGTGTAATTTAGTTAATAACCTTCCGATTAGGTATTTACAGTCGGGTACAGTATAGCTTCCGAGTATTTAAGGGCATTAACGTATTCTCCGCGTTTTTGGACATCCCTTAACGTAGTGTATAGGTTGGGAATAAAAAATCCGTCCCTAATTCCTTTGGGTCGCCCCTAAAAATGCCAGGCATAAAAACCCAAGGTGACCAAACTTGTGGTACAAAAACCCCAGCCAAATGTTTGGATCCATTAAAACTCCATCTTAAACAAAATTGATACAAAAACCCCAAATTTTTAAAACTTGATAGAAAAACCCCAAATTTCAAAATTAGTTTCATCAAATTCTATGATGTTTCATCAATTTTTATGATGAAACTAAAATTGGTTTCATCAAATTCTTTGGGGTTTTTGTGTTACTTTTGTTTTGATGGGTTTTTTGTGGATAAATAGTGTCACTTTTGGAGTTATAACTCGCGAACCGAAAACAACAGAACTAATACAATATCATCAATTTGTGTATGCTACCTTAACTTGTACTCCCTCCATCCCACTATTAGATGACCTAGTTCAAGTTTGCACAATTTTTAAGGCAAGGAATAGAAGGAGTATTTTTAAGTATTCTTTACAATACCCTTATGGATAATAATGTGTAAAATTTAGAAATTTTTGTAGTGTATGGGAAAGATAAAGAGACACAAGAGAGAAGAAGATTCCATTACTTAGAGTTAGTATGTTTTACATCCTTTATATACAATAGGAATAAGGCCCTCTCTACTATTGGGACGCACATCTACGGGCTAAAGACCTACAACACTCCCCCTTGTGCGGTCCAATAGAACTTCATATGCAGTACTTCACACACAATGCTTCAGATGTAGGTATTCAAATGTAGTTCTCTTCTTGATGACTATTGTATCTAAGACAATTTCTCCATTAAAACTTTAACAAGGAAAATCCCAGTGGGAAAAAACCTTGGTACAACTCTTCACATGTAGTACTTGACATGTTGTCTCGTATTTTACATATAGTTCATCACATGTAATAAGATCTTCAAAGATCAACGAGTCTAAGTTAATTGCCTCATTAAAACTTCGTCAGGGAAACCCAAAGGGACAAAACCTGAACTAAAGAAAAATAATACAATATTAATTAAACTTAGAACATAGTTGGATACGTATACGTTGCCTCATTAAAACCTTGACAAGTAAAAAAGAGTACAACGTGACAGATGCAAGTAAAGGTAATCTGTTGCAGATGATCACTTTGCTCCGTTGAAGTTGACTAGTTGCTTCACAACTTCTAAGGAAGAAAATCCTCTTGGGGAAGACAATATCCTTAGCTAGGAAATTACATTCCCGGTGTTTGTTGTTGTCTCATTAAAAACCTTTCCGAGCAACAAACCCTATGGGAAAAAGTAACCTCGGTGAAGGAAAAATAGTTCAACACACCATTAGATGCTCCCCCTGATGTCAGACAATTTTCATTAGTCTAATGCAGTCAGAAGAAGTTTACCACACTTTACTTTGGTGACTTGAATGTTTATAAGACCTTGTTGTTGATTCTGGAAGTTATGTTGCTTAACAGACTATCGCATTTCATTTCTTTGATTCAGATATTTTCAGTAATATCAACGTGATCTTCATGTATTTAATGTTCAATATACTTGATGCTTTTAGTATTGTCTCGCTAAAAACCTTTTCGAGTAAAAAAACCCTTTGGGAAAAACTATTCTCGATCGAAGGGAAAAAGAGTACAACACAACTTCAATTTCGAAGTAAAATATGTTGACATCATATCCTTGGATCCTTCCCCTGATGTCGGCATGTCCCCCTGATTACTTTCAGAGTTGTTCTCATGTACTTTTGGAAACTGAATATCGGTAATAACCTAGGAAATAATCTACCATATCTCCCTCTGATTAGTTTCGTTGGAAAAGAGATTATTGTTCCTTCATAATCAACAATTTTTGGATTGCACTTTCATTAGCATTCCTTTTAATGTCTTTGTAGGGATAAAATAAACTTATGTCAATGGTTACTTTAAGTACATGATTACATTCACTTTATCATTCCAATGATGTTGCGTTGGCGCGGAGCTATATCTAGCTAACAAGTTCCCTGAAGATGTAAAATTTAATCGAGTAAATTATCATACTAAGTACAACAATGCATCTATTGTAATTAGATATGAGAATTTCATCTCCCAACACATCTTCGTCTTATTCCTTTTGACGAAATGGTTACTTACATTTGAACCTCGATTAATCATGGGAGTGCTATCAGGATGCATGTCTTTGTTAAATTACCTGACAACTTTAGACATATGAAAACTGGTAGAATAATATACCACAAGCTCAGTATTCGATCGATCTTTCCCTAGATTTTTCATCTCAAATTCGTATTTTAAATAACATTTAAGGTCTCTTATCACATCAAGAGTACACATCATGTATGTACCATTAACATAAATGAAAAACCGGGGGTCTAAAAACACCACCTAATATTTCTCTTAGCAATCTGTATGGACAAACTCCAATATACTTTTTATGAGAATCAACTAGACAGTCAGACTCAATCGATAAAAAGATATATCAAAGAGTTTATATCTCAATCTCTCGATTTGATTTCTACTCAAGCTAAAATCAATAGCGAGTCTTTATCAAAGAGAGATAACTTGGACGGTATCAAAGACCAATGTCCAAGGATCAATCAATATCAATCAACAACCAATTGATGATCACGAACGCACAACCTGTATTATTTCAATTATATAACAAATATAATGCGGAAAATAAATAACACAGACACCAGAAGTTTTGTTAACGAGGAAACCGAAAATGCAGAAAAACCCAGGGACCTAGTCCAGATTGACTACACACTGTATTAAGCCGCTACAGACACTAGCCTATTCCAATCTAACTTCAGACCGCTATAGTTGAACCCCTACCAATCTCCCACTGATACAAGGTACAGTTGTACTCCTACGCCTATGATCCCAGCAGGATACTGCGCACTTGATTCCCTTTGCTGATCTCACCCACAACAAAGAGTTGCTGCAACCCAAAATCACAGACTTGATAATAGACAAATCTGTCTCACACAGAAAAGTATATCGAAACGATAAATCTGTCTCCCACAGATAAACCCTAGGTTTTGTTCCGTCTTTAGATATAAAATCAAGGTAACATGAACCAATTGATAATCCGGACTTATATTCCCGAAGAACAGCCTAGATTAATCAATTACCTCTCTACAATCCTTCCTGACTACACAAGCGGATTTCCGAGGAATCACAAAGAGTGAGACGAAGATGTTTGTGACTTCTTTATCTTTCCTATCGGAGAACTCTCACGATCTCAAGCCAATCAATCGATTGTACTCGTACTATAGAAGATGCAAGATCAGATCACACAACTACGATAAAAGTAGTATCGATCTGGCTTCAAAATCCCAATGAAGTCTTTAAGTCGTTAACTCGAGTTTAGAAAAGAAACTAAAGAGTTAATGGAGATCGACTCTAGCGAGAGCACTAGTAGCACACAGACGTGTGGGGATTAGGTTTGCTCAATGCTAGATGTCTCCTTTATATAGCCTTCAAATCAGGGTTTTGCCTTAGGTACAAAGCAAACTCTATTCACCGTTAGATGAAAACCTGATTTAGATTAAAGCCAATATCTCTCAATCGTTAGATAGAAAGACATAGCTTGTCACACACACTTGGGTACATGTTTACTGGGTTTGAGAAAACCATGCCCAAACGAGTACACGTATGTTGGTTCAACATGATAACCCAAAAGGTAAACCATATGAGCATCTCATATTATTCATGTTCTTCTTCACCATAACTAGTTCAATTGGCTCAAATGAACTAGTGAAGAGTTGTTCAATTGCTATGAGATCTTATGTAACTACACAAGACACAATTGAAACAAAGATGATTCGATTCTATTAGAATCGGCTCATGAACATTATAGCTACGGTTTGCATAACACATTCCTTAATAATTAATGTTTCATGTTCAGAGCACATCTTTAGATCATAACATCTTAAGCTCACAAACAAGTTCGCGGACTTAAGTTAATCGGTCGAGTTTTCTAAACTCAGCAGAAATTCTCGGGTCGAGAATTTCCGCCAGTTCGCGGACTTACCACACAAACGAGTTTTGGAAATCCCAGCAGAAATTCTCGATCGAGAACTTCCGTCAGTTCGCGGACTGAGTCGGCGGACTAGGTTCGCGGACTTGGCAAGCCAATTCCACAATCCTACCGATTTCTCTTGATCAAAAAAGTTTGAAAACTTCGGTTCAAGGAATACATGGTTATATAATCTAAACTCTCATTTCAATCATTGAAACATTCTCAGAGGGCGATATTCAGTCATGAAGGACAACAAATCTTTCTCGTCAGAGCAATTTCCAAAGTGATTGAAACTTTCATGACTTTCGTCACTAGGTGAGGATAAACCTGATCAAAGCGAAAAGCTTTACCAACACATGATTTCGAGTAAAAGATAAGCAATGAATACTCAGCTCGAAATATCAAGTGTATATGATCTAGTATATATAGCATACGACTTTTGTCTCATAAGAAGTAGGAGAATAATAGATAGACTTTCGAGTGATAGATAAGTTCAAGTCTTCACATACCTTTTTGTTGATGAAGTTACACGGTTCCTTGGTGTAGATCTTCGTCGTTGTCGTTGAATCACCATGAAGTCCTTGAGCTCAACTACACTTTTCCTATCCTAGTCCGAGACTTAGCTAATAGTCTAGAAATCAAGAATTTATAGTTTTTATCACTAACATTGACAAACATGCTTGATATAGAAACGCATGGGAGGTAGTCCGAACTATGCTCTAACAATCTCCCCCTTTGCCAATTTTAGTGACAAAACTATTAATACATATGGAATACAAAAAAGATAAACTTTAGTGGATCCTATTCCATAGTCCAATCTTCAACGTTCCTTGAAATCTTCGTCCTTCCAAGTACTCCAATGATTCCAAAGGTTGTAAGTTTAGTATCACCGTTGTTGAAGATCCGTAGCTATAACAATGACAGAAATCGAGATTCTCGATCATCATTATACAGTGTCATAGCTAGTATTATTATGAATATCAAAGTCCAATTGCATCACGACTTTAACAATAATACTATGGTGATATGTATCACTCCCCCTTAGTCAATACTCCATCTTGATCATGGAAACCACTCACCCTTACACAATGATCCGAAAACCATATGTATTTGTAGTGTGACCTACAATATTTCTCCCCCTTAATGTCAATAAAATTGGCAAAGGTAGGAGAACGGGTTCATAATGAAATTTCCACAAGAGACATTTCATGACCAAAAGAAAGACAACATATCATCTTAATTTAGATGCAATCTTATAGCCGAAGCTAACAACATTCATCAAGGAGTTTTAAGACGCAAGATAACCCCTATAAAATTCCACAGCCGCACTCCCCGCAAGATATTACCATTAAGCACAAGTTCAAAAGAACTCTCCCCCATTTGATGTCATTCCCGAAAGAACAACAAGAGCGACCTTAATTTCGAAAGAAAAAAAGGATTTTTATTTGGACACCAAAAACCATGCGAATGATTTTTTATATCCAAAAATCAATCAAAATACTCACAAGTAAACCCATGAATATTATAATTGGAATACGCAATTAAATCAAAACCACAAAAGTGATCAATTTAATTGAAAGTGCTTAACATAAGTAAACTCACGGAGCAACAGGCTACGACTAAGTTAATCATATGGAGGTGACTAACTTAACAGTTCAAGTACTCAACATAAGGAAAACCTTACGGAATACATGACTACATTAACCAATAAAACATGATAGTCTAGCCGTTCATATACTCAACACAAGAACTTGTGGAATATATGAAAACTCAATTAGATTAATTACAAGAGTACCTATAATTAATCTAATCGAAATACAAACAAATAATCAAACTAATCACCGAGGTAATCAATTTAATTATTTTGGGCTCAACATAAGAGATTATGAAACCCCGACTAAGATTATCATGGAACATGACCATCTTAACCGCACATGTACTCAACATAAGAAGGAAAAACTTATGGAGTACAAAACTAAATAACAAAGGATGATTAATTTAGTTCTTAATGCTCAACATATAGCATCTTACTAGACAACCAACAAAGCCAAGGTTAATCGACTTAGTTGTAAGGTGCTCAACATAAGACATACAATGGAGCCTTCACGGTAAAACATAATAAAATGGATCAATACCGTGGATAACATACAAGGATCTGTTCTATATTTGCATCATTATATGCATAACAACATAATAGACTTTATCCTTGTCATAGAAAAGATTTAATCCTATTTTCCATCAAAAACATGATTGCATAGGCATAACTTTTGTATATGTCAAAAGTCCATTCGTCCTTTCATCAACACGAATATCAATTCATGAACGACTTTACTTTTGACCACAATATGGGACCTTCAAGTTCACGAACGCAAACAATACATATCCCATTAAAAATATTGCAATATATCAAACCAATAAAATACTGCAATAATCATCATCCTCCAAATATTTTTAGAATTTAAAACAATAAACCTAAAAAATAAACACAAGAGAATGAAAACAAAATAGCTATGTGTAGTCACAATCATCACTATTCAAATCAGTAGTTATTCTTCCAACTAAAAAGAAGACATACTAGGCGACAATGCCTTCGAGAAATTCAGCATCATTCCCGAACTCCTTGTTGTCAACAACCATTGGAACATACGGTTCATGAAGATAGGAGTTTATATCAACGAACTGTCTTGGCTGACTATGTCGTACCAGGGATCTCTGAATTTCTAAGGACTTTGACGGAAAAGCCTTTATTTCACGAATCTCCTTTCTTACTTCCTTCAACTCATCAAGAACATCGGAAAACTTCTGAGAGTTAAAAGACAATGCCTTAGGCTTTCTTATATTCCTCATTTTTCTTTTTCGGGACGGAGTTACAGGAGATTTTTCTTTTTCCTTGATTGATGGCTTAACAATAATGTTGATATCACTTATCTCCATAGGCATGCTTTGAGAACAGTTATAACCAACTGATTTTTATGGACGGAATTCACAATCTCATCGGGTCTAGAGATAAAAAGGATATCAAGAAGGAAAAAGGAATGTAGGGTTCGAAACCTATAAACAGGTTCGTGGTCGTTCAACTCTAAACCCTATAAAGAGTAGAATTGTCAATAATAACCCTTTCTTATATTTGATAGACAAAAACACCAACTCTATAGAAAAACTTTTCTACAAGCCTGTACGTTTGCGATCTTGTCTCTTTCGATCAGGCACATGAGACAATATTTGCACAACAACACAATCAATTTGTGCTGTGGTGAACAACAATTTGTCCACCACTTTCCTCAAGAGAGGAATCTCCAGGCTTCTGTCTATCAAAACGATTTGACCATACTTTCTTTTCAAATGGTCTAATTCTATCCCTGGAAACCAACTTATTTGATGAAGATAAGATCCTACATACCTTGGCGGTCTTCTGAGCAAGTTCCAACTTTCTTGCTAATCGATCTGCTCTCCGTTGAAGTTTTTTAGCGTGCCTCATTTGATACTTGTACTTGTAACATCTTGATAGTTTGTGACCCTTCACCGACAAAACGAGCACGTCAATCTTGGATAATATTCAGGCATCTGTGGTGCGACAGCAACTAAACACATAGTAGATCCTGAAACATCACGATAAGAGTTTCCATAGGATAAATTAATCGAATCCTCCAGCTTGATTGGGTTTCCTTCTTCCCTGAACCCATTGAGGTTGATATATGTATTGCTACAAGTATCAAAATTTATGTTTTCACCAAGAAGCCCTACACTTGATTTCCTATCTTCATCGGAATCACATTTCATCAAGTGTTACACCTAGACCTTTGTTACAAGTGTATTTTCTACGATTTGGGCATTCGTTAGCAAAATGGCCAAAAACCTTACACTTAAAGAACTGAGGCATGTCCTCGTCATCAGCCTCGTCAGCATCCCTGTTTTTAGGAGGTACGCGACCGTGAGGTTTGTCTGTTGACCTAGGTTTGTCTCTTGAAAACCGTTTACTTCTCTTCAACCGAAATTACCTAAACTGTCTTGTGATCAAGGAGACCGACTTGTCAAGGTCTTCATCTGAAAAATCATTCTCAGACTGATCATCCTCAGAGACATGAACACTTTTACCTATGGAAAGTAATTTAGTGCTCTTCTGTGCTTTAAAGGCAAATCCTTACTGACTTTGGATGTATGCTCATGTCAAAGATCTTTAGCTTCCCAACCAAGGTGTTTCTGGAGAGATTATTGAGGTAATTTCCCTCAACGATGGCATGCTTCTTAGACTCGTATCTAGATGGCAGTGATCTGAGAATTTTCATCACAATATCCTTTTCAGGAATAATTTTACCCAATGCAAAATATGCACTAACAATTTCAGACACTTTGTGATTAAACTCATCAAATGTTTCTTCATCTGCCATACGAAGGTTCTCCCAATCGGAATTAAGGTTTTGAAGCCTAGCTTCCTTTTCACTGGAGTTTCCTTCAAATACGGTTTCTAAGATATCCCAGGCATCTTTAGACCTAGTGAAATTAGACACATGGAGTTGTGGACTTGGGGAAATGGCATGTATGATAGCATTCAACCCTTTAGAATTCTGCTTTGCAGCAAGAATCTCGACAACATTATATTCACCAATATTTTTGGGAACAGTTCCGTTTCCAGCTGCAACAACGGGCGCATCATAGCCATTGACTACATATACCCATGATTGAAAATCACGCGATTGAAGAAAAGCTCGCATAGCAATTTTCCACCATAAGTAAATTGAGCCATCGAAGACTGGTGGTACGTTAATAAAGATAACACCTCTGCCCATAGAGTCAGATCGCTAAAAACACAGGCTGATGAGGTCTTTAACGTGTTTGCCTGCTCTGATACCAATTGAAAAGGCGGGGGTCTAACAACACCAACCAATATTTCTCTTAGCAATCTGTATGGACAAACTCCAATATACTTTTTATGATAATCAGCTAGACAGTCAAAATCAATCGATAAAAAGATATATCAAAGAGTTTATATCTCAATCTCTCGATTTGATTTCTACTCAAGCTAAAATCAATAGAGAGTCTTTATTAAAGAGAGATAAATTGGACGGTACCAAAGACCAATGTTCAAGGATCAATCAATATCAATCAACAACCAAAGGTTGGATTTCCAATTGATGAGCACGAACGCACAACCTGTATTATTTCAATTATATAACAAATATAATACGGAGAAGAAATAACACAGACACCAGATGTTTTTTTAACGAGGAAACCGCAAATGCAGAAAAACCCCGGGACCTAGTCCAGATTGAATACACACTGTATTAAGCCGCTACATACACTAGCATACTCCAAGCTAACTTCGGACTGATCTATAGTTGAACCCCTAACAATCTCCCACTAATACAAGGTACAGTTGTACTCCTACGCCTATGATCCCAGCAGGATACTGCGCACTTGATTCCCTTTGCTGATCTCACCCACAACAAAGAGTTGCTGAAACCCAAAATCACAGACTTGATAATAAACGAATCTGTCTCACGCAGAAAAGTCTACTCGAAAGGATAAATCTGTCTCCCACAGATAAACCCTAGGTTTTGTTCCGTTTTTAGATATAAAATCAAGGTAACAGGAACCAATTGATAATCCGGACTTATATTCCCGAAGAACATCCTGGATTAATCAATCAGCTCTCTACAATCTTTCCTGACTACACAAGCGGATTGTCGAGGAATCACAAACAGTGAGACGAAGATGTTTGTGACTTCTTTATCTTTCCAATCGGAGAACTCTCATGATCTCAAGCCAATCAATCGATTGTACTCGTACGATAGAAGATGCAAGATCAGATCACACAACTACGATAAAAGTAGTATCGGTTTGGATTCACAATCCCAATGAAGTCTTTAAGTCGTTAACACGAGTTTAGAGAAGAAACTCAAGATTTAATGGAGATCGACTCTAGCGAGAGCACTAGTAGCACACAGACGTGTGGGGATTAGGTTTGCTCAATTCTAGATGTCTCCTTTATATAGCCTTCAAATCAGGGTTTTGCCTTAGGTACAAAGAAAACTCTATTCACCATTAGATGAAAACCTGATTTAGATTCAAGCCAATATCTCTCAACCGTTAGATCGAAAGATATAGCTTGTCACACACACTTGGGTACACGTTTATTGGGTTTGAGAAAACCATGCCCAAACGAGTACATGTATGTTGGTTCAACATGATAGCCCAAAAGGTCAACCATATGAGCATCTCATATTAATCATGTTCTTCTTCACCATAAATAGTTCAATTGACTCAAATGAACTAGTGAAGAGTTGTTAAATTGCTATGAGATCTTCTGTAACTACACAAGACACAATTGAAACAAATATGATTCGATTCGATTAGAATCGGCTCATGAACATTATAGCCACGGTTTTCATAAAGTATTCCTTAATAATTAATGTTTCATGTTCAGAGCACATATTAAGATCATAACCTCTTAAGCTCACAAACAAGTTCGCGGACTTAAGTTAATTGGTTGAGTTTTCCAAACTCAGCAGAAATTCTCGGGTCGAGAACTTCCGCCAGTTCACGGACTGGGTTCGTGGACTTAGCACACAAACGAGTTTTGGAAATCCCAGCAGAAATTCTCAGTCGAGAACTTCCGTCAGTTCGCGGACTTGGGAAGCCAATTCCACAATCCTATCGATTTCTCTTGATCAACAAAGTTTGAAAACCTCGGTTCCAGGAATACATGGTTATATAATCTAAACTCTCATTTCAATCATTGAAACATTCTCAAAGGGCGATATTCAGTCGTGAAGAACAACATACCTTTCTCGTCAGACCAATTTTCAAAGTGATTGAAATTTTCATGACTTTCGTCACTAGGTGAGGATAAACCTGATCAAAGCGAAACGCTTTACCAACACATGATTTCGAGTAAAAGATAAGCAATGAATACTCAGCTCGAAATATCAAGTGTATATGATCTAGTCTATATAGCATACGACTTTTGTCTCATAAGAAGTAGGAGAAGAATAGATAGACTTTCGAGTGATAGATAAGTTCAAGTCTTCACATACCTTTTTGTTGATGAAGTTCCACGGTTCCTTGGTGTGGATCTTCGTCGTTGTCATTGAATCACCATGAAGTCCTTGAGATCAACTACACTTTTTCTATCCTAGTCCGATACTTAGCTAATAGGCTAGAAATCAAGACTTTATAGTTTTGATCACTAACATTGACAAACATGCTTGATATAGCAACGCATGCGAGGTAGACCGAGATATGCTCTAACAATAAATAACTACAATTCCAAATCAGGAACTTTCTTATGAATACGCAAGGAAAAATAACTTAATTGTCTATCTCCTCCAAATCAAATAGCCACTTAGACGAGTATACCACATCCGTCTGATTGCTTGAATCTATAAGTGCGCGTTCTATCTAACTGTAAACGCACTCCGTGGTTTAGAGTCATTTGATTTGGGCAACAAAAGTCTATCAAGTACTTTTGTAAATATCTTCTATCTCTTGGTTCTTTCAGAGATACGTAACAACCACATACATATGATGCATATCAAGTCCTTTTGAAATTACCAAGCTAATGATTATGATTTTTTTGGGGTTGTAGTAATGAAGGTTCAAACTCTCGGATTTGTGAAGGATAATTTTTTAGACTTAATAAAAAAGATAAATATATACAATAAAATATTAACAATGGTGAGAGGTACTGGGACTAATGATTAGGCCAATCTTCATAAAATAGGTCTCAATGAATTATTCTCGACAATAATCGCTCAAAACATAAGTTATATGGACTCTTATTTTGCCAAAGTAGATTCTCAAAAAATTGATTGTAAATGTTAAGCATGGAACATCAAATCACCTAAGCTAAGCATGACCCATCTAATCAAATAACACCCAATTTAATCAAATCATATTTCAATTAATTTTTAATACAAAAGTCTTAGAAAGAATTAATAAAATTACCCATGTATGAAGCTCGGCCTCCTCTGTCATCCCAGTGTTGGGGTTTAACTCATCATAGTAAAAATGCTCTCAAAGTAATTATTTATGGCTCAAAAATGGTTCACAGTGATGAAATAAAGAGAAAATGATGAAAATCGGGTGTTTGCAACGTTTATAATTGTTGCAAACACCGTTACAAAGAACGATAAAAGACTACTGATGTTGTCTGCGTAGCTGACTACGACCCACAGGGACTGGTCGTTGTCACTGTTGAAGAACGACGGTTTTTGGCTGTCTGTTCTTCGTGTTCTTCATCTTCATCAATGGCAGCAGCAACAACAAAGAAAAATGGTGGATTCTTCTTCTGCAGCGCTCTCCTCTCTACTCCCAACTCTCAACACCCTCTACTGTGATACCCAAGCACCTTATATACACAAAAGGACACGTAAATACCGAGAATATCTTTGTAATAACTCCCTTTTCTTCTCTGCAAGTCACCGGAGATTTTATTCTCCATGTTTCCTTTTGCACGCCTTTGTTTCCTTTCAAACTCTGATTATGCGTTAATAGAAGATATTTGGTATTTCTATCTTCTAGGATTCGATATATATCCTTCTAGGTACAATATCTTCCCTCTTTACTCGAGTATCTTCCACATATATTCTTTCCAGGATGCTTCGGTCCCTGTTTAGCTTTGATCTTCTCTAACGGATTGTTCAGCCCAAGTTTTTCGATCCAATTCATTGTACCAAGCCTGTTAGGCTATATTAGGTCCATCCCAATCATTTCCAGCGATTGAATCTCGCTCAAAGCCCACACAAGATCGAACCCTAAACTACCAGTGAAGTGTGCATGGCATAAGATTTTCCCGTCATTTTTTGAATCCTGAAGAAAGGGTGTTCCCCTAACCACTGTTGGGTGTCCCTTTAGCAACTGGGGTGGAAACATCCTTTTTTGGGGGGGGGGGGAGATAGTATTTTTTCTGGATTCCTCCGGGACATTTCTGGGACGTTTCTGGTGCATTTCTGGGGCGCTTCCGGCATACTTTCGGGGTACTTCCGGTTCACTGTTTACAGAGGTCCAAATGCCACATATTCAGTCACTTTCGCCGCAAAACCTTATTTTTCCAAAAACACCTACAAATAAATAAAATACCATCATAAGTACAAAAATGGGTACTAACAATATATACAATTGGGCTATATTTGACACATAAATGCGTCTATCAAATACCCCCAAACTTATTATTTGCTAGTCCCGAGCAAATCAAATAGAAAATAAAATCCTAACTCACTGTCGCAGGCATCGTCGATTGCATTTAGCGTATGCAACAAGCCTTTAAACCCCTAGGTGTCCCTAGTGGCCGAGTTATAGTCTCGGGAGGGCTTACAAGAGATATACCCACAAAACCTTAATACTCCAGACCCTAGCTATCTACAACGAACCTTGGAAGGCACTAAAGAATCTCCTTGGTTGGCATACTTATTGACTACAAGAGGAAGTACCCTGATGCGAAATTCCAATTGATGTACACGAGTTTTCACTCAAGCATACTAAAATTCATATATAAGTGACAGAGCTCTACTCAGATAGTTGCACTATGGACATCATATTCCGAGTCAAACTAATCACATGGAAAGATTAAGAGATGTATATAGAAAAACATAGATGGTGTTGATGTTGACCAAATGATCAATGTTTCACATATCTGTCTGAAGGCCACTACTAAAATGAACCTATCCTAATGGACTAAGATATCGGTCTGACTAATATCAACACTGCTGGCATATACAAGGGAACCAGCGGTCAATAACTTAAATCTAGATCAAAAAACTGGCAAATACAAGGGAACCAGCAGTTGACTACACAGAACAATAAGCTTTTTTTTTTTAACTTAACGGCATGAATAGATCTTTTTGATCCAAGCGCATGCTTCTTGTCAGCAGATTACACGATAGTTCCCACGGGTCCTGCATTCCACGCTTGCTTAGGCGACGGAAACAGGGAGAACACACGCAAATTGCTACCCAAGTGTTAATACTTATTCCGATTGGTCTAACTGGTGCGGTCTTAACTTTTTTTTTTTATATATAGTAACTCAATCACTCTAATTCACCCTAGCAGTGGTAACAACTTGAATCGTGTGCCCCACCTAATCACTTAGAGAAACATAGTTTAAAATGAAAAAATAAAAATAGAAGTGAAAAAGACTCAACGAAATATGGTGAAACTATCATGTTATTTCTAACACCTGAGATCTGTGCTTTTATGAATAGACTCTTTAGATGTTTCCATCTATTCATATTGGTTCCTCAAATCCTACAACCAAAATGCTTCCATCCACTTAGATTGGTTAGTGTCATCCTAAATACGCATAAATTTCTAGGCTCTGGAGTTTATTTATTGCAACTAAAAAGTTTCTCCCATACCCCCAAACTTAAATCTAACATTGTCCTCAATGTTCTAAAGTTAAACTAAAAGCATGAATAAGGAGAAACTGTTACCATTTGAAGCGGAAGAGTTAAGGAAAGATATTACCGTGTTGCATGAGCATGGGATACCTCCCAAGAAGTGCTAAGTTTAAAGTCTTCAGCCAGACTTAGGAAAGGATTAGTCAACTCGAACCATAAAATAACAGTCGAAATAACTGTGGGTCTTCAAAACTAAATAGAGCTGACCAAAGGAAATTGCAATGAACCAAGAAAGTGAACAAGACTAGCATGCCCTTACTTAGTTTCCTGATTAAGAAATTTATATCTAATTGTGGTTCAGGTTCAGGTTCTATGAAAGGGTCTAAATAGAAAATTTTCATTGGCTGCGTTTCTTCATAGGTGGGATCCGAATCATTAGGTCCTAGAGTCTGGAAAAACTCAAATACGATCTTAGAAGCGCACAATAATAACCTAAATAATAGAGGATCCTCTAAGTCAATAAGATTTGACTTACATAATTGACCAAAATGAGAGTAGTGGTCATTCTTAAGCAAATGTGTCGATTCTAATTTCCTAAAGCATTTAGGTTTAGTCTCACAACTTAATATTCGACACATTTGGAATATAAACGTTCCCACAGTTGGAAGAAAACTATTTGGTGGGAAAACAAAGTCAATCTGGGGATCATAGCTTGGGAAAACCACATCAACCAGATGGGTTTCTAACGACTGAACTCCTTCATGGACATCATTAGGCTCGGGAAAACGAGTATGAAGGTAATCTTGTAAAATGGTCGAGGCACAGATATCAAGTCCTAAGTGTGGGGACTTTCTGAGAGTTAAAGGTAAGGCACTAGGGAAGTGATAATCACCCCCAAACTTAGAGTTTTCAGTGTCTCTAGATAGACCTCTAATTATTTCTTGAATTTCCGTATCTTCAGAGTCCTTAACATATTCAAGAGATTCTTCTAAGTTATTATCAGGTAGTGCATCTTTACTAATCTCTACGGGTCTATCTTCTTCTTCCAAGACTATTGTTTCTAAGTCGCTAGACTCTAAAACAGTATTTTCGAAATGAACCCGTCCCTCTAAACCACTATCGGCTTCGTAATCAATAGGAAAAACTACATCGTCTAAAACGGTGGTATCGCTAATCAAATACTCGTCCTTTTGAACAGGTGAATAATCATAAAAATTATTTGGATTTGAACTAAAAATAATATAATCATTATAAAGCTCAATTGGATTAATAGATTCCTGATCACTATGCCTACATATTTCAGATTCTTCATTACTACTATCCTCATCATCATAATAGTACAAATATGATTGAACCTTATCTAAATAAGTAGTGTCTTTTATTCTAACCTCGTCCTCTAGATTGGGCAAATATTCACTATTGATATCAAGGGTAGAATTGGAAACACTATTTTGGAAATTTAGATTATTTCGAGCAGCATTAGCTAACTGTTCATTTTCTGCATCTAAACGTGCTTGAATTTCACTGAGCGTAACACTTATACGTTCACAAGTCTCATTGAATATCTTAGACCGTTGTGTACTCTCTTCTCTTGAACTAACTGCACGTTCATACTCCCTTCGAATTTGTTGGTAGGTTTCTTCTAGAGATTGAACAGGTTTAGAAATGTCATAATCAGGACTAGTTTTTAAGTAATTTTCCAAAAACGCATGACTATTACTATAATATTCCTGATTTTCTTGCTCGTAAGACCAATTCGTGTGTGGATAGTAATTGGGCTCACTATGGTATGAACCATAACCTTGAAAAGGTTGGCGTTCCCAACTACTATTCCCACCATGGTCATAAAACTGATGATGTCCATATTGAAATTCAGGTCGATACTCATTGTATTGGCTTCTATCATACCAGTTCGACATTCTTAATTGCAAGGGAATTCTACACAACCACAAACAAGGTTGACTCGACCAAATCAAACCTATAAAATCTAGCAAACAACAAGCATGATGGCTCCACTTAGATTGTTTCTAGACTTGCTTCTATCTCTCGAAGGGGAATTCGTTACAATTTAAGCAAACCCCTCTGGAATCAATCCGAGTCAAAGTAAGTTGAATTGAGGCGAGGGAAGCTCAGTGGAGCTTTGATACCCAAGGCCTCACCGCTATCACAAGGCGGCGCAGTCACGCATTCAACTCACAGAAACCATCATGAACTTCGAGGTGTGCTTAAGAAAGTAACCAATATCCTTCGAAAATTTTTCCTGATAAGCGCGATACCGTATCGGTCTCATTCTAGTCAAGTTTTAAGATTGGGTTCGCGTTAGGTTTCGTTTTCCTAAGGCGGGAAAGAATGGAGCGGTGATGAAATCTGAAACCTTATCTTGTATTGGCCAGGCCTTTCCCTTTACTAGGAATTTAAAAACAGTCCAAATTCGTCCTCAATCAATGAATCACCTTAAGGAATACAGTAACTCGCTTACAGGAGATTCGCGAGTGTTTCGATGGACTTACCTCCCGTACCAGATGGGGGATGAACCGTTGAAGTCGACTCGAGCCACGAATCCTATGTCATGTACGAACCCGAGGGGCCGAGACGATATAGTAATCGTCGTCCTTCCCTGCACACAGTTTATATAATTTTTTTTTTAATTTTTAATAATACCCTTCTGTAGGGTTAAAAAAAGAATAAAGTCCAATTGTCCAGAATAAAGTCCAAATAAAAAGTCCAAAAATTACAAAAATTATGAAAAATAAAGCATATTTACAAATCCTAAAACAAAATTATGTCTTTTTTTTTCTTTTCTTTTAGCTTTTAGCTTTTAGCTTTAAGCTTTTTGTTTCCAAGTCCTTAGTATTCCACTTCGAACCTGTAAATCAAAGACACAAAAAGAAACGTAAAAAGGAACAAATAATAGTAAAAAAATAATAATAATAAAAACCCAAAAATTCTACCTAAGCACAAATCCGCGTCGGCGGCGCCAAAATGATTATGATTTAGTTGGGGTTGTAGTAATGAAGGTTCAAACTCTCGGATTTGTGAAGGATAATTTTTTAGACTTAATAAAAAAGATAAATATATACAATAAAATATTAACAATGGGGAGAGGTACTGGGATTAATGATTCGGCCAATCTTCATAAAATAGGGCTCAATGAATTATTCTCGACAATAATCGCTCAAAACATAAGTTATATGGACTCTTATTTTGCCAAAATAGATTCTAAAAAAATTGATTGTAAATGTTAAGCATGGAACATCAAATCACCTAAGCTAAGCATGACCCATCTAATCAAATAACACCCAATTTAATCAAATCATATTTCAATTAATTTTTAATGCAAAAGTCTTAGAAAGAATTAATAAAATTACCCATGTATGAAGCTCGGCCTCCTCCGTCGTCCCAGTGTTGGGGTTTAACTCATCATAGTAAAAATGCTCTCAAAATAATTATTTATGGCTCAAAAATGGTTCACAATGATGAAAATCGGGTGTTTGCAATGTTTATAATTGTTGCAAACACCGTTACAAAGAACGATAAAAGACTACTGCTGTTGTATGCGTAGCTGACTACGACCCACAGGGACTGGTCGTTTTCACTGTTGAAGAACGACGGTTTTTGGCTGTCTGTTCTTCATGTTCTTCATCTTCGTCAATGCCAGCAGCATAAACAGAGAAAAATGGTGGATTCTTCCTCTGTAGCGCTCTCCTCTCTACTCCCAACTCTCAACACCCTCTATTGTGATACCCAAGCACCTTATATACACAACAGGACACGTAAATCCCGAGAATATCTTTGTAATAACTCCCTTTTCTTCTCTGCAAGTCACCGTAGATTTTATTCTCCATGTTTCCTTTTGCACGCCTCTGTTTCCTTTCAAACTCTGATTATGCGTTAATAGAAGATATTTGGTATTTCTATCTTCTAGGATTCAATATATATCCTTCTAGGTACAATATCCTCCCTCTTTACTCGAGTATCTTCCACATATATTCTTTCCAGGATGCTTCGGTCCCTGTTTAGCTTTGATCTTCTCTAACGGATTGCTCAGCCCAAGTTTTTCGATCCAATTCATTGTACCAATCCTGTTAGGCTATATTAGGTCCATCCCAATCATTTCCAGCGATTGAATCTCGCTCAAGGCCCACACAAGATCGAACCCTAAACCACCAGTGAAGTGTGCATGGCATAAGATTTTCCCGCCATTTTTTGAATTGTGAAGAAAGGGTGTCCCCCTAACCACTGTTGGGTGTCCCTTTAGCAACGGGGGTGGAAACATCCTTTTTTGGAGGGAAATAGTAACTTTTCTGGGTTCCTCCGGGACATTTCTGGGACGTTTTCGGTGCATTTCTGGGGCGCTTCCGGCATACTTTCGGGGTACTTCCAGTTCACTGTTTACAGAGGTCCAAATGCCACATATTCAGTCACTTTCGTCGCAAAACCTTATTTTTCCAAAAACACCTACAAATAAATAAAATACCACCATAAGTACAAAAATGGGTAGTAACAATATATACAATTGGGCTATATTAGACACATAAATGCGTCTATCAGCTAACTAAGTAGTGGAACACTATAAAGTTCATTACAAGAGAACAATTCCAGGGCTTTTTGAGAAACCTCGCGCCACAAGGCGAGTCTTTATACTTTAAGACTTCTTTCTTCTCATTATGCTTTGTGACAAATTAATCATGTATGTCCAATAGGCTTTACACTTGGGTGGTTAGCACTGCCACACCAAATACCTGTATATTTTTCAAAGAACCAAGTCCTACCTGAATTGTATAGGTCAAATATGCTATTTATTTGAAATTAATCAAAATAAAGCATGGTTTGATCTCATTGTTCTCTACTTCTGGAGCAACTATTTATAGATTATATCATCACTGTGTACGCATGATCCTTCCATTGACTCATGTACATTCTCATAATCCGTCAGGATTTCATTGTTCTCTAGAATCATTTAAAACTTCGGAGCGTCCTCCAATATTGATTCATGGACATAGTCAGAGACAATCAAATGAGATGATTTCATTAATGATACAAATTAGGTTGTGCCTTACTCATCTATTTCCTTTCTAGGTGAGCATTGATCGAACCTGTGGTCTCTCCATCTTCCTTTATGGAGCCACAGCCTCAGCTACACTTCCACCAAGTTTATTTGCAACACCTTAGTCTATGGTGTATCCCATACTGAGGATTTCTAACTTTGCAGGAATATTTGCAGCCGGTATGTGTGATCTTGTCACTTTAGCGACATCAATGTACATTCTAAAAATTGATTATTCTTTGTCACTTCACATTTACATTTGTGGAGTACAACAATCAATATGAGACACAGTGAGAACACACCACGACAATTTCTGTCGTTCCCTTAGAAAATACGTTTTTTTATCTCCCGCTAACGACGGGAAAACTGTCTCATTAAAATGACAACCCGCAAATCGAGCGGTAAGAGATCTCCTGCCAAAGGTTTTAAAAAAATGCGGATAATTGTTGGGAACTCATTTCCAACATAACTACTTAACAGTTTTGAAGACCCGTCATAGTACGATGTGGAATCGCTATGGCACATGTATAGTGCAACCAAAAATGCGTAAGAACACGAATGTCAGGCTTAAATCCAGTTACCAACTGGTACGCAGAAAAAGGTTGACTAATATTGGGGTCTAAAAATGAATTAAGTAAAGATGCGTGTAATACTGCAATAAAAGGTAGATTAGTACGCATAATCTTTTCCTTAGGCACCATCTGTAAACTTTGATGGTAGCCTCTGCGAGACCATTGGGTATAAGATACTCTATATTGATCTTATTAAACATGCAATATTCATCAAGTCCTTTTGATGTAAATTCTCTAGCATTAACAAGGGTGGTGAGCGTTTACCCTTCGCTTTGTGTAATATGTGCTAGGAGTTCTACAAAAATTAATCGCATCGCTTGTTATGAACAATAACTGATTTAATGTGTCGAATCATCCACCAGAGCCATAAATCACTTCAATGGTCTGCATTCTGCATGGATATATGTTCACTAACAACACTTTATATTTTTTTGGAGAATGAGGTATTTAGCATTTGTATCTAAGTAAAACAAGATGGTCTCAATCATGTTTCACTAAAGAGAGACTTTGTAAGATGAGTGACGTGCTTTCTTACTCTAAAGCATAATGGGGAGAGGCAGTGCAAATCTAGTAACTTTAGAAATCACTGATTTTGATAGATGTCTTAACTTCGCATTTTATTCGTTCATTTTCTTATACACTCAAATAAAGTGATGCTCGTGTTAGCACTTTCAAAACGTAACATCGTGTCACAACCAATGTGCCTTATGGTTATGTCAAACTTTTTATGAATCAATCCCAATCATTTCATTGTTGGGGTTAATAAGGATTCAGTAATTCAAGTTCCAGTGATCTACAATTCACTTGATTGACACATTAATTGTCTAATATGCTTCCTTCCACATTCATTAGAATTAATTTATAGATGCAATAAAATTCATTCTCATTGTAAGGGAATAAATATGACCTAGTTCAATTAAATAGTCAATTGGCCACGCAAAGTTCTTGATGCCATTAAAGTTGATGTGAAAATTGGTTGCTACTGTGATACACACATTACATTGTATATATCAACACCTATGGCCAGGTGCATTTCCAACTCTTTCATTTATGATGGGAGCTAAAATTACATCTTAGCTTCATCCTATATTCAGCTGATATCGGTACTTTGGTGTCATTACTACTGGGAAAAAAAAATACATTCCCGTCTCATGATATATATGTCCCTTTTCACATGCTTTATATGAGTCATTACGTCTAACCCTTATTACTTCGGGGTTCTTTCCATTTTCAATTTTTGCTACATTTAGCTTAATTTGAGAAATTTCTTTATCTCAGTAGGCCAAGAGAATCTCACTACACATGTCAACCACTTACTTTAGGTTGAATATATTATTAAAAATAATTAATTATCTTCTTTTCATACTTCAACATATACCGGTTCGTTAGTATTATGGATGAAGTAGAGAAATGAAAATTTTCTGACTCATATCACCTTTTGCGAGTTCTTCCAAAAAAATTGGAATACATGTGATTTTATTTGAACGTATGTTTTGAAACAACCGACAAATTTCAACGTATCTTTTGCAAGTGGATACATTTCAAGGAACATTCAAATTTTAGAAGAAAAATATCAAGTACACAATAATGGTGCTTAAGTCCTTTTAAACCCCAAATGAATACATTGAAATAGAGTTGGTACAACCAATTGAACAAAATACATCATTTAATTATAGCCAATATCATTTTCAAGAGAACTAAATAACATTTACCAGAATTCTTAAAGAGCGAGGTCAACAGTCATAATTTAGATCGACTATTTATATAATGTGAACTTATATTAAGACCAAATAAACAAAAATAGGCACGTTCTAAAAAAATAAATAGGCCTAGCAATTACTTAACGTAAAAACCCACATTATAGTTACATACCTCGAATTTTGGTTCCCGTTGTATATAGACAAAACCGAAGCGGTTTTGATCGCGCAAGGACAACACTGGAACAGACATGGTTGCCACATTCCAAAGTAATTAAATGATAATTTACTGGTGAGTGGATCTTTGATGAGTGCCTAATATTGTATTTATTTATCCCTTTTTGTTGGCATTTAACTCATCTTTTATGCATTAAGTCTACATTTTATCCCATATTCTGTATTTTCATTGTTTTCAAGAATAAATATTTTTATTAATTAATTTTGCATTTTTAGGTAATAAATAAAGTCTGGATGACTTGTGGAGCGGAATAGAGCAGAAAAGTAGTGAAAAGCCAGGAGGAATTACGCAAGGAAGCCGCGAAGAATGTCGTGCACAAGACCAAAAGGCTAGAAGTGGGCTTGAAGAGGAAGAATTGTTCTTAAAGAAGATATGGGCTTGGCATACCCAAGGCCCAAAACCCTTACCCAAACCCATTTTCTATATCCAAGCCCGTCTCGGATTTCAGCCGTCAGATCGAAGCATTTCAGCATCCTACGGTCGCTCCATCATCGCACATCAAACTCCGAAGCCCCCGCTTTACATCACAACGCCCATCTCCATCTTGGCTCGTCCGTTTTGCTACATCCCTTCATCCGACGGTCGCTACACGCTTACCTCCGTATCGCCGTTGGATCCACCTACCATCTTCCCATCCATCGCTCCTTGTCGCAGATCATCAAACCTCGCTGAACCCGCCTAACACCCAAGTATCGAACACCCTATACCCAGCCAAACGCACCTTTCTTCTTTCTTCTCCATCTCTTCTTCCTTCAGAACCCGTACCACCACCATGTCCGTCTCCATCACCACCGTCTACGCCACCAAATCACTCTACTCTACCTATAACCAAAAACCCATCATCACTATCACGTTTTACCTCTTTTTCATCAACTAATCTCCTCAATTTCTCATCTCTCATCACTGAAACCCTAGGTGAGAAATTGAAGATATAAGTTGATGTTAGAGCAGCAATTGGAGGAGGAGATGACCGAGGAGAAGCAGAAGAAGAGTGGGTCGACGAGATGGAGTGAGTATCTCATCAAAATTAGGTAAACCAAATTTACCTAATTTTCTGTTTTTGGGGAAAAGGGGCTGTGAACCCTAAACTGATAATTGGGGGGGTATAAATTTGTATTATGTGGTGTGTGTGAAACTCTCTTATCTCTCTGGACTAGCCAGGAGAGAATTAAAACAATTTTAATTTTGCAATCCCAATTTCTGATTTTTGCATCACAGTTGACAGTTAATTTTGCATGTTGTTTTTAGAATTTTATCTTGAATGTTTATGATTATATCTTGACACTGTGCATCTTGAATGTTTGTTTTTAGAATTTTATGTTGATGAAAATTTAATTCCAGCTCCACTATCAGTTAACAGTTGAATTGCAAGTGTGTTAAATTATCTTGAATGTTAAATGTGTATGAATCATCTTTCTTAATGAATGTATGTTGCTATACCATGTTTAGCATGAGCTAAACAGCATCAGGTTAAGGCTGTGATGAAGCCTTGGTGCACTGTCAAATGATAAAATGCTAGGATAGGATGCCACATGCTTGTTTTTCTTGTGCATTGGGAAGAAAGCAGTGCTATGATTGCTTGTGATTGATTGTGCTGTCAAAAGACAGTCAATACTAGGGGTATTTCTGTTAGCAAGCTGTTTTTCTTTCTTTTCTATTGTATGCATTGGACTCAACTCAACCTAGAAACATGTTATTTGATTAGGACACAAGGTGGATTCTAAGCTTTGGCTTAGCCACAAATCCTTTGCAATCACTTATAATTTCAGTTTACTTCCCTTGCTGTTTTACTTGTCTGTTTTTCTTGCTTTTTGAAGTTGATGTGCACTGAAAATAGTGCACAAAATCCCCCTGCCCTTGGCTCTCAGCCTTGGTTCCTTGCTTTCCGCCTTAGTGTCTTGTGCTCTGTCTCCATTGCTAGCTTAGGAAACTCTCTAGTTTGCTCCCACTCCCTGCGGAATGACCCCCTGCTTACCTTCTATATCATAACTTGGCCTTGTATACTTGCAAGCTTCTGTGTGTCTTTGCTTGTCACACCAATCTTACCCGGGATATACATGTGTGTTCTGCCAAGAATAAGAATAACGTCCACATAGTCCGCCACCTTTCTCCTTCAAAGTTCAAGCGGAAATCGTGCTAATGCAGTTGCACGGACAAAACTAGAACGGGACAGGACAACTTTAACCGGGACATATGGCTGCTGGAACATGACAGATCTGGCCGGACCGGGACAGGTTGGACCGACACAAGTTGGACCGGACCAAGTTGGACGAACCGGGTTGGACCGAACCGAGGATTCTACTTTCACGGCTTTTCTTCTTCTTCTCAAACGCGAAGATATGTTGCCGATCTGAATCCTTTGTAGTTGCAGGAAATCCTACAACACACCCCTTGTATTATCATGACTATGATTTCTAGATCTAAACTTATTTGATATGAAAATAAAGATAAAGATAATGAAAATAGAAAATAAGACACAAAATTTACGTGGTTCGATCAATTTGATCTACATCCACGGGGTTAGGTTTCACTATGATCATTGAATTACATATGAATTACATTGGGACTTCATTAATGAGTATTTGGAGCTCTCTCTCTCTCTCTCTGGTTTTTGGGGAATAATAAGAAGATAATAATACAAGTTCTGCTCTCTCTCTTTCCTTTCTATATATGATGCTACCTAGTGGATGACAGCTCATATTTCCTTTTATTTCATATTTCCTTTTTATTTCCTATTTCCTTTTATTTCCTTTTCTCCGTGCGACATTATCGCACATCCTTTTATGAATCTCGCACACTTACAAATACTTGTGCGATATTTGGATCCTACATCTTGCCTCTTTTTTCTTGAATATTGCTTGAAGAGCGATCTTCAGGAAAAAATCCGTTGTTGTAGTTGTTGGAACGAGATACGTGTTGTTGGAGTAGTCTTTGATCTTTGTTGATGAAGGAACGAGCGAAAGAATACTGAATTTGAAAAGTACGTACTTGCCTATATTCTTTTGTGAAGTTCCGGAATGTTGCGAAGTAAATAAGAAGTATCATCTTTTGAAGTATGCGAAGTATGAAGTATCCTTGAAGAAGTATAAGAAGCATGAAGTATCCTTGATGAAGTATAAGAAATATTCGATTCTCGAAATGTAAGAAGTATCCGTCCTTGAATGAGAATAATAAGTATTGCCTCTATTCATGCGAAATTATTACTCCATTTTTGGTGATTCTTGCCGAGAAGATAAAGAACATAAAATGTTTTCTTGGTAATCCATAGTTGCCTCTGTTCTTTATCTATGAGGGTTGAATCTTTGAGAAAATGTTGAATGTGCGAATTGTTTCTTCATTCTCATCTTTCCTCTGTCTCATGTTTTGTGCTCATGCAATAGTATAATCTCTTCAAGTTGCTTATAATTGTGCGAAATAATTGAGCGAAATGATCATATCGTTCGGAATAATCACATTCTGCGAAATAATCACATTTTGCAAAATTCTGACACATTCTGCGAAATTCTGATACATTCTGAATAATCCTACGAAATTCTGACACATTCTGCGAAATTCTGAATAATCCTGCGAAATTCTGACACATTCTGCGAAATTCTGAATAATCCTGCGAAATTCTGAACAATCCTGCGAAATTCTGAATAATCCTGCGAAATTCTGAATAATCCTGCGAAATTCTGAAAAATTCTGCGAACTTCTGCGATATTATTGCGAAGTTCTGCAATATTATTCCGTACAGTTTTGTAAAGTACTTGTGCGAATATAATGCTTATGTGATGATTATGTTATGAAATGTGTATGCGATGTTTATGCTATGAAATGCTTATGCAATGCTTTTATGATGCGAGTATGATGTTTGTATGATGAGAATGCTTATCTATTGCAATGTATAGCTAATGTTTGCGTTACTTAGCTCATTTTGCACGCTAAAATTGATGTAGCTTTAAATTGCCTCCATTATCCATTTCTCTGGCTTTTTCTTTAGTGTATGCATTCCTTTTCGTGTAGTTATTGTTCCTCACAAGTTCTTACTTGTGTTTCATCTTTCCTTTTTCCTACACTATTAGTATCTCATAACAGTATGATCATAATATCAAGTCTGCGACATTTTGACTTCCTCAGTTTCATTTCCATGTACATATTCGCAATCTTGTTTGCTTACATATAATCATTCTCGCAAGCTTAATTGCTTACTCATTTTCTTATGTGGTCTTATTTTGCCTTCCTAGTTAAAGGTCTTATTTTTCCACCTCTTGTCATTGCGACAAAATCGCAGGACGTCTTTGCACTTTCATGCAAAAACCCATTGATCTTGTCTTAACTTTTTCTTTTGTATTATTGCCTCTTCAGGATTGTTGCGACAATATGACAAGCCTAAATATTCTTGCGAAAATAAAGCCCCATGACATTGCCGTCTTGCGACGAAATCGCAGGACGTCTTTACACTTTCATGTAATGACCCATTGATCTCGTCTTATCTTTTTCTCTAGTATTATTGCCTCTTCAGGATTGTTGCACAAATATGACAAGCCTTAATACCCTTGCGAGTAAAAAGCTTCATGATATTTGCGTCTTAAGACACTTATCATCTCCCTAATGGAGGGTGCCTCCCTTATCTCCCCCTGGTTACCCCTTCAAGGAGGCGTACTTCTACCATACAAGGTTAGCTACTCCCATCCGGTCTTAACAACAACCAGTTGTTTTCGTAGCCTCTTATCCCTTTTACCTATAGGGCTTATGGTTACGAGACTGCACCCTAAGTGGGGTTTTCTTCGGGCCGAGTGCAGTATAAGCCAAGACTTGTCAAGAATGTCAAAGACGCTTCAAACGCCCCTGGCACTCTTGACTCAACCGTGTGCCTCGGCGTCTTGATCAGATTCTGCACTTCTTGGGAGAGTCCTTATTACCTTAGTCGCCCAACCTAAGTCATATGCTTAGGCTGAGAATCCAAGGTGCCTCTCCCGGATGGGCTTTATTGACCCCAAATCTCCATGACTCAGGTTCCAGGGGCGGTGTAACCTTTTCCCTGAGTCATGCTACAAGTACCCCCTTATATGACGTACTTTAGGTCTTACATTTGCCTCTTGCGAAATTTTATTCGCGAACTAGGGTGTACGCCATAAAGGTTCGCCCCTATCTGCGAAATTTTATTCGCGTTTCTGCGAAATTTTCGTGTCTCTTTGTTTCTGCAAAATGTTCGCGTTTCTTTATTCTCTCATTCATCTTTTTTATTCATTCTTTCATTCTCATAATATCATATCATTTGAATCAAAATAAAAATTCAAGAGAAATTCTAATACATGGTAACTCTGAAATCTTTGTAGTTGTGAAATCTTTGTAATTCTGCGATTCTATCGCGTTTTGTAAATCAAATCAAAAATCTTTTTATTCTCTGCAAAAGAAATATTCTAGAGAAATATATAAATTGAATTTTCTCAGTTTTCTGTAATTTTGAAATCTCGCAATCTTTGTAATTTTGAAGTCTTTGTAATCTTGAAATCTTAGTAATCTTTATAATTTTTGAGATCTTGAAATCTTTCTAATCGTGCGATAGAATCGCTTTTTATAAATCAAATCAAAAATCTTTTTATTCGTTCTTAGTATAAAGTAAAATGTTCAAGGAAGTGGTACTTATCTTTCATGTGAGTCGCTGTTGTTGTTGTCAAAGAAGTGAATAAATGCCTTGAAATGTATGAATTTCGCGCAGCAAAAAGAAGTGTGAGAAGTGAGACTTGAACCATTGATCTGCTTCTTGGATTTTCTCGCACCATACCAACTGTGCTAAGACAACTGTGCTAATCAAATTCCAACTGTGTAAGAGGAAATTCTGTATAAATTTCGCATAATAAAAATAAACATGCGGAAAGCAAGAATTGATCCCGCGACCTGCTGCTTGCATTCATGCCTCCTGACCAACTGTGCTAACCCTCTCTTGCGAAATAATCAAAGACTGTGCGAAGTAATCAAATATCAACTCTGCGAAATGAATATTTGCGAAGCAAAAATTATTTGGTTGCAGGGAGAATCGAACCCATGTCCTCTAGTTTGCATACTCCTTCTCTGACCATCTGCTCTACTTGTTGCTTGCAAAAGAAACATACAATGTTGTACTTTCTTCCATTTCTTCGCCTTTAGGATTTCAAAAATGTGCGAAAAATTAAGCTTGATGAGGGATTCAAACTCGAGTCTTACAACTCACTCTAGCGAAGCTTGACCAACTGTGCTACCTCTTGTTTGCGAACTAATGAAACAATATTGCGAATTTATTCATTTTTTCGCTATCTGTAAAAAGAAGAAAACTATGCTCGCAGGGAAGTTCGAACTTGCGACCACGAACGTACATATTGTTCTCTTGACCAATTGTTCAAGAACTTCTTTGCGAAATAAACGCACAATGTATTTCTCTTATTCTTTTATTCTCCCATGCAAATGAGAAGAAAATGAAGAATATGTGTCTCCGCAAAATTCGAACCCGTGACCTATCGCTTACTCGCTCCAGCTCAAACCATCTGTGCAAATTTCTGTCTGATAGAAATTGCAGCATCCGCCTCTTATCTATTCTTCGTCCTTCCTTAATTTCTTTCACATTTGCCTTCTTCTCCTGAACATGAAAATCTTCCACTGAAACTTCCATTTTCTCCTTAAATTTCACACAACAACTAATTTTTTCTCTCACTATTTTCATGTCTTTGAATTGTTGATGATGTTTACTCCCTGAAAGTGTGATTTCTTCCATAAAATTTCCATTTTTGAACCTAAATTTTGTAGATCTAGAAAAATATTAACAGTAGCTAATCTTCATGAAAATTTCTTGAATCAACAAGTTACAGGAAGGATAAATCCTTTACTCGTCCCTGTTTCTAGCGCCAAAATGTAGTTGCAGGAAATCCTACAACACACCCCTTGTATTATCATGACTATGATTTCTACATCTAAACTTATTTGATATGAAAATAAAGATAAAGATAATGAAAATAAAAAATAAGAAAATTTTTTTACGTGGTTCGATCAATTTGATCTACATCCACGGGGTTAGGTTTCACTATGATCATTGAATTACATATGAATTACATCGAGACTCCATTAATGAGTATTTGGAGCTCTCTCTCTTTCTCTTATTTTTGGGGAAGAATAAGAAGATAATAATACAAGTTCTGCTCTCTCTCTCTCCTACCTTTCTCTTTATATAGGATGCTACCTAGTGGATGACAGCTCATATTTCCTTTTATTTCATATTTCTTTTTATTTCCTATTTCCTTTTATTTCCTATTCTCCGTGCGACATTATCGCACATCCTTTTATGAATCTCGCACACTTACAAATACTTGTGCGATATTTGGATCCTACATCATTCAAATCAAACCCCATATTACGAACGATTAGATATTGATTAACCTGACCAAAGCAATTCCTAACCCTACATAGTTCGTACATGGTACCAGGACAACAATCAAAATAAATCCTGACCTGAGATTGACCAAAATAATTCTTAACCCTAATTAGTACATATACAGTACCCAAAAAATAATCAAAATAAATCCTTATTGCAAGTGATTAATCAAAACAATTCCTAATTCCTGATTAAATCAATATTCACCCATATTTAATAAACCCAATCAATCAATCCATTTCCAACATAGATTTAATAAACCCAATCAATTTAAATATGTCAATATCAAAAACAGGGGAAGGGAAAATAAATAAATAAGAGAAAACTGATCCAACTTATCTGATTTGATGATAATGATTCCATCGATGATAATGATTCCATCGATCCCAACGTAGTTTATTTGATAGCAACCCAAAAATAAAAAATCAAAATTCATTGCCGCAGGGTTAGAGCTCGTGCTCGATAACGTTTTGTAGTGTATGTGAAATATAAAGAGACACAAGAGAGAAGAATATTCCATTACTTAGAGTTAGTATGTGTTACATCCTTTATATACAATAGGAATAAGGCCCTCTCTACTATTGGGACACACATCTATGGGCTAAAGCCCTGAACAGAAATGATTTATCTCTCAAATTATATCATGGATTTTTGTAAACTTTATATCATTGAAAAGCATTTTAAAACACCTACGCAACAAGTATAAATATGAATATCAAATTATACATATTTCTTATACTACCGATAATCAATCAAAATGATAATTTTAGAAATATTCAATTATTTATGAGATAGGTCAACTAACGATGGGACAAAATTTTAAACTAAATATGTCATCTAATAGCGGGCTGAGGGAGTATATGCTACCTTAAAGGCTTTCCTTTTTTAAGTGGAAGCCCTCAGCTAAGGCCCGTTAGCTAAGGGTTTATCGCTTTATCTATTTATTAGGGTTTTTCTGTCTCTTTTCAATTTTCGATCTCACTATCTCCCTCTCTCTCTCAAGGCTGCAGTAATAACAATTTGCTGCCCTAAAATTCAAGTATATTCATTGCCCATTTTTCTTTAATTTCAGATTCATGTCAGATTTCTTTGGGTTATCTTTCTGATTCAGTTAAAAAATAAGAAATTAATTAGGTTAAACTGAACCTTTTCCTGTGGTTGCAGCTGCAACAATAGCAAGAGGGACAATGGCGACAAGAGCAGCTGCAACTTCATTGTTGAGTAATTCTCCATTTTTCTCCTCTTCATCTCGGAGAACAACATCTCGAAATGAATCTACTGTCAAGTGTTTCACCATTGTTCGGTGCTCCGCTTCTCTATCTACCTCAAATGGCTCTATTGACACTCCTCTAGGTACTTACTTACATGCACAGGTTCGATTTTTGATTTTTTGATTTTTTTCTTTAATTTTCCATTTTTGTATTGTGGGGTTGTAGGTGTTAAGGATAGACCATGGAAGATAGCAGATGCAAGACTTGTGCTTGAAGATGGTTCTGTATGGAATGCTAAATCTTTTGGTGCTACAGGGACTCAAGTTGGTGAAGTTGTGTTCAATACATCTTTGACAGGGTGAGTAAATTAGTTTTGTGGCGAAAGGGTGTGATTATAATTGATCTCTGAAAGCAACATTGATTAATTGTTTTGTTTGTCTCACATGATTTGGTGTAAGGGCATTTGGTATTTGCACCATTTCTGTTTTTTGAATTTTGTTGTAGGATAAAATGGATTTTTCATTTGGTGAACAGGGTCCTCTCTTTTATATGATTTTGTTTTACTTTGCTCGCTGTGAATGTGTGTATGTGTTGCTTGTGCTTATTATGGTGATGTATATCACTATATTGCCTCGGTTTTCTTTAAGTAGGTTAGTGAATATGAGGAAATGTTGTAGATGGAAGTGTTTTTACCCTCTTGGTAATCTTCTCTCATAATATATGATTCAAGTTACCAGTTTTAATAGCACATTGCAAGATATGCAACTTGTTTTGGAGTTACGTGTATCTGAAACTTAAATACAATGGGGGTTGCCTCGTAAACCTATTGATCCTTTCCTAACCAGCAACTTCCACTTCTGAAAGCTATTTTTGGAGATGTTTTAGCATTCTCAGTAAAGCATTTTCGGATATAAAAATTGAATTTTTCTATAGGGATTTGTTTACTAAATAGCCTGGCTCTTTCTTTTACTACCTAGTTTTTGTAGCTCTCTGATTCATTTGCGACAAGGAGATGCAATAGACGAAGCCTGAGGGAGTTCGTTGCTCAGTGTTTTGACAGTTGAGTGGCTAATCTATGTGGTCATATGTACTTACGATTTGTAGTAAAGTAACCTAGATTTGGTGGGTGGCATGGAGTTCCTAAACCCGTGACAGAAAATTTTTGTTTGTACAAATCTTTGTTCTTTTAATTTTGCTTGTTCAAGCTCCAATGTTCGATAAAATTAGTGTCTGCAGGTTCTGTCAATTGTTGCGTCATTTGGGTGCCCTAGGTTAGAAAGTCCATATTTATTGCAAGGTTATTAGATATAACAAGTTTTGTTGCTTTTATCCTTCACTGTAAATGCGGTGCAAGTGTAATACTTATCCTTAGAATATGATTACACTCTAGTTCTGTCGTAGGGATATGCTTACACTATAGTTCTATCTGTTAGGAATATGCTTAGGATTATGTCCTAGGACTTTGTCATGTCCTTATCAGTTTCATCTTTCTATCTGTAAGTGCAATAAAGATGCAAATGATAAGGACATGACACAACCCTAGGGCATAGTCCGAAGCATACTAGAGTGCGAGGGTAAGTATTACACTTACAGTAAAGGGTAAAAACAACAAGTAAAGCTTGTTGTTAGGTCTAATAAGGGTAAGTATTAAACTTGCAATCCTTCTGCTTTCTGTATTAATTGTAAAGTGATCTAGAATTTAATGCTGTTTTACAGGTACCAAGAGATTTTGACGGACCCTAGTTATGCTGGCCAATTTGTTTTAATGACAAATCCTCATATTGGAAATACAGGAATTAACCTAGGTAAGTGCAGTGTTTTTGTTACTGATAAATTGGGGAAACTTTAATCTCTCTAGTCTTCGAAATTTAAAGTTATGATGCCTTTCTGAGCAGATGACGAAGAGTCACAACAATGCTTCCTTGGCGGTTTAGTTGTCAGAAGTTTAAGTCCGAGGTATGCTTTCTCATTATTTGTTATATAACTCTGCAGTCAGAGTATGCGTTCTTCTCCTAGTCATTCTGATGTCTTATGATAACTTTATGTAGCACTTCGAATTGGAGATGCACAGAACCCCTGAGTGATTACTTGGCTAAAAGGAACATCATGGGAATATGTAATTTCTATTTAGGTTTTTTACTTTTGTGGTTTATATCACACAGCATTTAAAGTTTATATCAGTAGATTGTGCTTCTGGTCTCACCTGATACGTTGATTTTATTTGCTTTAATAAACAACAATAGATGATGTGGATACACGTGCAATTACTCGTAGACTAAGGCAAGAGGGAAGTCTTAAAGGTGTACTTAGCACAGATGGATCAAAAACTGACAAAGATCTTCTTGATATGTCTCATAATTGGGATATTGTTGGTAAGTTTCTGGGGACATGGCTCTCATAACTTACTCTCATATGTTCACCCCATTTGTCGTTCAGCTCGTGCTTACTATAACCATTTAATTTTTATTTATTGGCCTAAATGAATCATGGGTACATTTCATTTTAGACAGGTGGTCATGTAACTTAAGTCGTGTATAATCTTTTACTGTAAAGGCTTACACAGTCTATATTCTTTTCCACATAAGCTGTAAAAATTAATCCGGACTTCTGATATTCACTGTGCAGGTGTCGATCTCATAAGTGGTGTTACCTGCAATGCTCCATACGAATGGGTGGATAAGACAGGTTCAGAATGGGAATTCAACACTAGCGATAGTGTTGGGAAGAGATTTCATGTAAGTATTGCAACTCATTTAACAATGTTGTGCCAGTAAAGTTATATGTGGAATTTCTGAACTGTTTTTTGTGGGTGCTTTGAAAGGTTGTTGCGTATGATTTTGGGATCAAGCACAACATATTAAGGCGCTTAACGTCGGCTGGATGTAAAATTACTGTGGTACCCTCAACATGGAAAGCCTCAGAGGCTCTTAAGTTAAATCCAGATGGAGTTCTTTTCAGTAATGGTCCAGGAGACCCTTCTGCAGTTCCCTATGCTGTCGAAACAGTAAAAGAAATAATCGGAAAAGTTCCTGTTTTTGGTATTTGCATGGGTCATCAATTGATTGGTCAGGCATTGGGTGGTAAAACCTTCAAAATGAAGTTTGGTCATCATGGAGGAAACCATCCGGTTCGTGACATCCGTAAAAACCGTGTCGAAATCAGCGCTCAGGTTTGTTTAGATTTTATTTATATCTTCTACATTGGGAGAGTATCCGTAAATATAGCTTGTGTGAAGTTGTTCAATTATACAGTGTGGTTACTGGCAACGCTTAATGGAATGATTCAGTGCGTGCGCGGCAGAAGTGTCCAACTACTGCATGCTTTTTTCAATTTCCTTAGCTGTGGTTGTTTATAGATCAAAAAAGGCACCTGGACTTGCGAAAATACATAATGTCCAGTGCACCATAGTTGGACTAGAAACAAGAAGCCCACTTAAATTCCCCCACCCCCCCCCCCCCCCCCCCCCCCCCCCCCCCACCCCCCCACCCCCACCCCCTAGGACAGTAAACTCAGGTGAGCGAACTGTTAGCCTTTAGGTGAGGTCTAGGGACATTATGTACTACATCTATAGATATGAAGAAATGGTTGATGAGTCCGATAAGGTAGATAGTTCCAGGAAATGCAACAAGTAGTAAAATGTATGATTAAAACTTCGGAGTTTGCCTCGTTGTATATCCTTATTGCTAGGTAGATAGTTCCAGGAAATGCATGGAGAAAAAAATAAGAAAACAAAAACTAGAAGACATCATTATTAAGACAGCAAAATTGTTAAGCTCTTAATGTTGACTAATGACACAAAAATAAAATACAGCAGACATAGTTAATTTTTAGAACAATAAACAAGGGTATGCTACACTCTGAGATCACGGGGAGTTTGTAAAACTACAAAATTTAACCATGGAGAGCAGCCATATGGCTCATCTAAATATGATTGAGCTTACCTTATTTTATCAGTATTCAAAAGTATAATAGGCCCTTATATACATGTGGTGTAGGAACCCTTTATGTACTACAGTTGCTGCAGTTTCCAGGAGTGGCATGCCAAAGTCAAATTAATGGCATCTTCATCTGCCAGTGTCTTGCGTTTCCATAGATTTATTTGTGGCAAATATGATGCTGCTGTATTTGAATTCTGTCGTATTATGACTGGCATCATACTCGCATCGAATATGACTTTACTTGCGAATTCATATTTTCTGTTTAATGGCAAAAGATATTAATTGTGCTTCACAATAATTATTTTGTTGTTTGGTTGGTTGGCAGAATCACAATTATGCAGTAGACCCTGAATCGCTTCCAGAAGGTGTACAGGTGACACATATCAATCTAAATGACGATAGCTGTGCTGGCCTCGCTTTCCCTGCGTTAAATATCATGTCACTTCAATACCATCCTGAAGCATCTCCTGGACCTCATGACTCTGATTCTGGTAAGTGACAAGTCTTTCCCTTCCCTGCACCACAGTAATGTTACATTATTACTGTGATTTTGTATAAACAAACAGGATTCAGTTTTATTGTGATTCTTTTGAACCCTGACCCAAGCTGATAATTCTTGCACAGTTTTTGGGGAATTCATAACTTTGATGGAGCAAGCCAAATTATAAGACCTCCATGGTTTCCTCCTTCGAAAAAGCTCAGCATGTAGGTGGAAGTTGACTACCTAGCAGAGAGAGTTTGAATATACTCAAACCATCTTTATATTTTTATGCTCAATTTTTTGTTGTAATCTTTCTTGTCTGTCGTGTTTATAAACTTCGGCAATGTTTATTATATGCGTGTAACGCATGTTATACAAGCAATGACGAAAGGTTATTTGATTTTCTGAGTAGGTGTAGAAACATTAGCAAGGGAA
Source organism: Papaver somniferum (assembly GCF_003573695.1). Taxonomy (NCBI): domain Eukaryota; kingdom Viridiplantae; phylum Streptophyta; class Magnoliopsida; order Ranunculales; family Papaveraceae; genus Papaver; species Papaver somniferum. The sequence continues at coordinate 216,242,661 of NC_039358.1, forward strand.
ATCATCAGATTATATCCTGAAGCCATGAGGCTGAAAAGTTTCCTTGGGCAGTTGCTTTTTAGAAGCTAACACATTAGGGTAAGTTCAGTGGGTTCAGTTTGAAAGAACCATCAGTATAAACTAGCCCTTTGCGAACAGCTTGGCACTCTTTTCATACCATCATTGGTAAGAATGATTTGGCGAATTACTAACTAGGTTTTGCACAAGTGATTTTGAGGATGAAATGACACCCATAATTCGCAAAGATAAATCAAAGATAATGAGAAATAACTAGAAACTCGAACTGTGAGAGGTTAAGCACCAGGTGCTTGCCGTGTGCGCAGTAAGACTTTGGTTTTTTCTTTGCAATCTATATCGTGGTTTACCAAAAAAAAGAAAAAGAAAAACGTGTGCATCAATATCTCTAAGTTCACTGTTTTGATTTTGAACCACATCCTTCTCTCGGAGAGTAGTTTGTTTTTTCTCTTGTGGTACCCCTTTTTCTTATGTTCTTTCAAATGCGTCCAAATGTTGACACAGACAACGCAAAATTTGCAAACCTTATTAAAAAGAGCTAGTAATAATAATGTGCTAAAAATGGAGATACATGTTTGCGGTTCCAAGTGCTGAAAATAAGAACCGACCTTATCTTAATGGTACTATATATATATATTAGCTTGAAAACTATTGCAGGACTAGGAACACTGGAATTGCAAATCACAAGTTTAGACGGATTTCAAATGTCTTCTGCATGTCTTCTAGCTTCTGCTTCTTCTTCTGCTTCTTCAATGAATGTTTTCCAGTTGGGAAATTACACGGTATCCGTATTTCCCGTCAATCCTCAGAGCACTGTTAGTCCTCTAACAGTGCCTCTTTTGATTGGGACGCCAACTGAGGAAGGAGAATTCCCAATACTAGTATTTCTCCATGGTTTTATGCTCGAGAATTCTTTCTATTCTCAACTAATACAACACATTGCTTCTCATGGTTTCATTGTCGTGGCCCCTCAGGTAAGTTAAACGATTCTTCTAACTTCTTTATACCTCTCTTTGCACTTCCCTGCTTAACTGTTTCATTTTCTACCTTTACACAGTTATTCGAAATAGATGAAATGGAGTCGGCAAAAGGAGTAACTGAATGGTTGTCAAATGGACTCGGTTCCGTACTGCCTCCAATGGTTCGACCTAATCTATCCAAGGCAGCACTTGGTGGTCACAGTAGAGGTGGCAAGCTTGCATTTGCTTTAGCTCTATCTTACACTAGTAACCCTCCTAGTAGCAATGGTGATACTTCATTGATCAAGTACTCAGCTCTAGTGGGTATTGATCCAGTTGAAGGACCCAGGAAAGGTATGCAATTGCCTCCAGTCGTTCTAACCTATGTTCCTCGCTCTTTCGACCTAGATATGGCGGCTTTAGTTGTTGGATCCGGCCTCGGAGAGAAAAGGACCAGTGCACTTATTCATGCTTGTGCTCCAAAAGGTGTAAACCATAAAGAGTATTTCAATGAATGTCAATCGCCCGCTTATCATTTTCTCGTCAAGGATTACGGACATATGGATACACTCGACGACGTAACTAGAGGGGTTAAAGGGCTCGCTACTTACCGTGCTTGTAAGAGTGGGAAGTCGAGGGAGCCTATGAGGAGATTTGTTGGGGGGATCACTATTGCTTTTATGAAAGCATATCTTGAAGGTGATCATGGTCACTTAAATGCTATCAAGGATGGGAAAGATATTAGTCTTCCTGTTGAGCTTGAAACTGTTGAGTTTTTAAAGGACTGATTCACAGTTGTTGAATACTATATGTTTCCTAGCAAATATCAATCAAAAAGAACATGTATCCCATTTCAAGGAAGTTTATTTCACGTTTTTTTAATTTGTTCGATGTTTGTATATGGTTAGTTTCAAGATTTAGGCCCATGCTACGGATCAAGTATGTGGTTCTAAACCTTTTTTGTTTTGTTTTGTTTTGTTTTTTTGGGATAATTAGAGTTTAGTACTCAGATTTTGACCAATACTAGACTTTGGTTTAACATTTGTCCAACGTTAGTGTTTGGTATCTGGACCAAACGTTGACCTACATTGACTGTTTATGACTAGACTTTAATGAATTTGTAAAATAAAAATGTAGGAATTACCTATAGGTACTATTATAGTGTTCTTAGTTAGTGGCAGGTCCACCCACTAAAGCCCAGTAACCGGAGGTCCCTTTTTATAACAAATAAAAATTCTAGGAATTACTGGTTAATCCTGTTTACCAGAACCCGCTTAATGTGTAGTCCATCATTAGATATCTTTTAAGCGGTAGTCCGATTTTATGTTTTTGGACCAAAAGAATTAACCCCCAGTCCAAACACGTGTGAGAGTTATGAAGCGTTTTTTCCTAAATGCCTAAAGTGCCCTCGTACGATGATAACATTCTGGATCTAGTTCCTTCTTTCAGTTTCTTCTCCGACGAAGAGCTTTGCCATGGCGATTGATGGAGAAAAGCCATGGCGATTGATGGAGAAAAGCCAAGGAAATCTAATTCTCTGCAAACCAAAATCAGTGACGATGATAATTGTTAATGTTTGTTTTCCTCATCTTTAATTTTATATTTTTAGGGTTTAATTGGCGGCTCCTCGTCGATTTCTTATTGATTGATTTTCCTGATTTTTCTTTTCATGACGCGAGAACTAGGTTTTTCATCATTTTTATAATCTGATAGTAACAAACATATGAAATGTGAAGTATATGAGTCCGTAGACAACTAATTAGCCATGGATTAGTAAGGGATTTAGAATTGGGTAAAATTGTTCAAGTACTATTATTAATTGTTGATTTGATTGAATATTCGGAATTTAGTTCGTTACAAATTCGGTTGAACTGATTTTGGTTTAAGATCTTTAAGTTTTATAGATGTTTATGTTGTTTTTGTATTCTTAGATGTAAGTAACATTTTTAGTGTCAATACGTGTGAAATCAAGTTGTTACACCATGCATGTGTAAAATGCAGAAGTTTCTCAAGGTATATACTATATGATGTTATTGAATTATTTTTTTTCTTTATTTGTATGTTGAACCTACTGTGTGTGTGAAGTGATTTTTTGCTAATTATGCGAGTTGAGACCAATGGTTAAGTAAGATATATCGTTATGTACTAGGCTTTGATTCAGTACATATTAATATGTCCTAGGTTTTCACTAGCTCTAACATGTAGATTTGTATTGCAATTTTTTGTACTTCATTTATCATTCAATGGTTGTTGTGGTTATAAGATTTAACTGTTTGTCGAGCAAGTAACATGGATACATACATTGTCCTAACTTTGCAACCTCGGGAAAGGAAAAGCATTGTTGCTGCAGGTACCTTCGAAGCGATCTATTATTATGTTTTTCTTTTTATTTGACGTAATTCTGGATTCTGTGTGAGAAAGTAAAACATCTAAATGAAGTTGCACTATGTACTTTGAGGCAGTAATATGGCGCGTATATAAATATGAATAGGAATTCAACACATTTTTCTTTCATGATTTATCTTATATAAAACACTCCATAGTAAATTTATAATTCACCAATCTGATGAAAAATGGTATTGAGGTTGGATTCACTTTTCCTATTCGGAGGCCATGGGTAACATTTACATTTGACGATGCAGGGAAATGATCTAACTTGGTACATATTAATATGTCCTAGGTTTTCACTCAGTACATATTTATATGTACTAGCTCTAACATGTAGACTTGTGCTAGAGTTTGCAATTCTTTTTACTTCATTTATCATTCAATGGTTGTTGTGATTATACATATGCTGAGCAGGTAACAGGGATATGTGATTGTTGTTGCCCTGAATTTTCAAACTCGGGAAAAGAAAAATAGTGTTGCTGCTGGTACCTTCTCAGCATTCAATTATTGTGTGCTCTTTTTTTCATTTGACATAATTCTGGATTCAGTGTGAGAATGTAAAACATCTAAACGAATATGAACTATGTACTTTGATGCAATAATATTAAGGGAATATAATATAAATATGGATAGAAAATTTATATGCCCCTTGCAGTGTTCCCATGGAACCGGTGTTTGACTGAGAAATTGTGCCAGAAGTTGTTTACAATGTGGTGAAGGACCAGGAACATTGTGGGGAGATTACATATTAACATGTACTAATTCATTTGTGTCTGTCTATGTGAATTCTTAATGCATTTTTTTCGAATCCTGATGTTTATTTGCTAGATTAATAAGCAAACATTTGTTTACATGATGAGATGTATATCACTTTGGATTTTAATTTGTAATTTTTTGAGTCAGCTTGGATTTTAATTTGTTACTTTTTGTGTCTGTTTTAATAATTGGCAGCTATGTTGGATGAATTGCAAGAGCATGTTGAATTCATTGACATGGAAAATGGTAAGTTGATACCTTATTAATTTGGGATTTTTTTTATTATATAATGTAATTAGTTTATATGTGTGTCACAGATTTGCATACAATTGGTGGTTTAGTCCCCCTTTTTGAACACCTGAAGAATTTGAGTGCAGGCATCCGAGCAAAGGCTGCCAAGGATGTAAGTATTATAGTTCAAAATAATCCTAAGAGTCAGCAACTTCCAATTGCCGCAAACAGTCTAGAACATCTCAATATGTACTAGGTTTTCACTTAATACATATCAATATGTACTAGGTTTTTACTCAGTACATATCAAAATGTACTAATTCATTTATGTCTATTTCTTAATGTGTTTTTATTCTAATCTTGATGTTGTTTGCAGGAGTGTGCTAGATTCTTTGGGTGTTCTGTATTTTTAGCGTTCTCTAGTCCTTAATGGTTAAGTCATTGACTCTTGATAGTTTTTATTACGTCTTTGACAGATGATAGTTTTGCGGAAGGGGATGTATGAAATATAACAAGCTATGGTGATGTTTGAGAAGAAGCTTAAATTCAAAAAACAAACAACAACAACGGTTATGGCCACTGGAGATGCAGCTACAAGTCATTGAGGTTGTAGACATCAAGGATGAGAGAGAGATTGGAGGAAATATCTCATCAACTTGATGAGTTGTTGAGCTATGTTTTTTTGGCAGAATTTTCTTTGCTGCCAGGTTTTACATTACAACAAGATATGTAATGCCACTATTTAAGGCTTCATAATTTTTAACGCCACTTTACTTTTCAATGCCACTATACATTACAAAAAAAATTGAGTTTGTGCATCAGGTTTTACAGTAGATGATGTACTGCCTGTATTCAAGGTTTCCAATATTTTTTTGAACCTTTTCCTAGCCCTGCCTTTGTAGTAGGATTTATGAGTCCTGTACTTTGGAAGATTATTGTATATACTTTGTTTATCAAAATAAAAAGATTTTATTGGGAAATATGAGTTGAACTCACAGTATACAAATGATATGCTATGGAAAAACTACAGTATATAAATGATGTATCCGGAGAAACCACAGTATATAAAACAATGTACTCAGGAGGGGAACTTGCATTAAGTAAACTTTGTACACTGAAACAAAAGGAGAATTTGAAACAAGCAGAGTTATGCCTTGCTGTAATACAATAAGTGACGATCAATGCCTTCAATTCCGAACTTTACAGTCTTTTTAGCACCCGTTTTCTATGCAACACATTCATAATCTCAAGCTTCTGCTGACTTGATAAATTCTAGATATTTGTACACCGCAACATGTGCACATCGCTGCAACTAATAAGTTTTTCCGTAAAAGCTTAATGTTAAAACCAATTTTTGCAACAAATATTTATTGAAAGGGAAATAAAATCACCTAGTTTTTCACGATATAAGAAAATATGTACTGGCAGTTGACACTGTCAAAAACCACCAAGTTTATCACAGGACAACCAGATATGTACTGCAGTTTTTACCAGTATAATCGAATATGTACTGGCGACAGTTGACATTGTCAAAAACTACCCCGTTTTTCAAGCATTACACATCAATATTTCTTATCAGAAACATGCTGGTTTTACATGTTATTTTCCTCTTGCAAGGTAGCACATGTTGATATGACCTAATACAAGTGCAAGTTTTCTACAGTACTAGTCAAGATAAGGAGAAAAGAAATAAGGCTAGTTCTGCGGTACAAAAGAAATAAGGTTCACTGGTTTCACATGATACATATCAGTAACTAATGCTTTTACACAGTACATATCCGTATCTATTACAGTACATATTAATATGGTATATCAATTAATAACCTAGTACATGTCAATATGTACTGTAGTTTCATATTCAAGCATAAACTAGGGTTAAGGGTCTATGCGATATATAATTATATGTACTGCATCAACGAATCACTTTTGGATAAAGTACATATTGATATATAATGATGCTTGTGGGGAGCATAAAAGAGATTTTAGTACAACAATACATATTGATATGCACTGATGCTTACAGAGAACTAAAAAAGAGTTTTACATAGTACAATAGAACGTATTGATATGTACAGATGCATACACACAACAACAAGGAAAACAATACATATTCATATGTACAAAGTAACACAGTACAACATTACATATTTATATGTATTAATGCTTATAGAGAGCATAAAGAGGGTTTCACATAATACAACAACACATATTCATATGTACAAAGTAACACAGTACAACAATACATATTGATATGTATTGATGCTTATAGAGAGCGTAAATAGGGTTTACATAATACAAAAATATATATTCATATGTACTGCATCGTACACGCAACAATAATCCAATTATTCAACATTACATATTAATAAGTACTACCAATATGTAATATGTACTATTAGATCATGCACATAACACTAATCTAACTATCGAACATTACATCTTGATATGTATTGTTCCTTTTAGAAACGAAATTAGAAGTGAATTTTAGATTTGTACCTTCTTTTGGTAAAAATGCTTTCTTCCATTTTGTTGATGAAGGAGTAACAATGTTTTCTCTGTATTTGTTGTTGATGGTGGAGGAGTAACAATGTTTCTCTTCCTTTTTTTTGTTGGTGAAGGAGTAACAAGAAAACGAATAACAAAATCAGATCCAAAACGAATTTCCATCAAAAAAAATAGGAAAATCTTGTTTGATTTCACCGAATCTAGGGTTTTCCCATTGATTTTCTTCTTCTTTGGGTTTTGTGACCTAGATTTTCAGATAAAACTCAAAATCGTGCCCTAGATTTAAAGTTATTACTAAAATAAAGAAGATGAAATTGAAATCAGGAAAAATAAAGAAACTGGAACTCAAAATCGTACTATAGATCTTCAGATTTGAGTGAATACAAAAGAAGATAAAACTGATTTCTGCCGCTGGACTGTATAAGATGATTAAAGTTTTACACGGACTCTTCTCATGGGTAGCTTTGTAATTTTACGTTTTTTGAAACTTTGTTTGGACCAGCCAGCAAATGTTTTATCCCGCTGGACTACAGATTAACCCGGGTCGGGTTTTCTGGACTAAACAGGAAATTCGCCATAAAAATTTTGGACCCAAATTTTTATCCACTAGTCCAACCACACGTGTAATCTTTTTCAAAATACCGAAAAGAACCTTAATATACATGAATAACAGAACTAGATCCTAATTCATTTGTTTTCTCGGTCAGGAAAGCTCTGGCGATGAAGATTCTTCCAAGGTCTTTGATCGATTTGATCAGATTCCGCAAGATTTTATGCCATAAATTTACTCCTCTTTATCTCTTTCGATTGATCCTTTCTAGCACCCCAAAAAAATGGTGAGATTTTTATTTTTTCTTTAGGGTATTAACATTTTCAGTCTATTATCCTTCCTTGATCGAGTTTTGTATTTGTTATGATAGTTTGTTTTTGTAGGTTCTTGCTGAAATCTGGGTGATTATTCTGTTAGATCTATTAGTTACAGTAGTATAGATCTAATTTTGAATGTTTGATTGTTGATCTGTGAATTGGTTTGTATTTCTGATGAATAATGGAATTTTTTTATTGAGCAGTTCATGTGTTCATTACAGAACAAAAATTGTTTAGATTATTCAGTAATTGGTGTGGATTGGGTTTATTCAAGGATGATTTTTGTTGTTATAAACATATGAAAGATTACCAGGGGTGTTATTTGTTGATGTACAAGATGAATAGAGGCCTTTTTTTATTTAAAAAATTGAATGAATTGAGTGTGTATTTGATGTACTGTCGAGAAATTGGGTACATCTTTTATGGACTGGAAATGATTATGCAGGATATTTGATGAATTGAATGGAAACAAATTGAGTACATCTTTTATAGACTGAAAAATGAATTGAGTGTATATTTATTGTGGTTTCAAGAAATTGAGTGCGTTTTTTGTAGATTGGAAATGATTATGGGGGATTATTACTCTTTGTTAGTTGGCATAGTTTTCGAAACGCATAAACGTTTTAAGATTTCTATTGGTAATGGGGGAAGTAAAAGGCATTAATTTTGGGATGGTATTGAACCATATTTTTGAGATACTATTGAACCTTACGTAGCGTACATCACTAATTTATAATTTCATATATCCTTAATTTTTTTTTTTTTTTTTGTTTTGTTTGTTCATATTTTGTGTTTATGATCCATTTCTTTAAAAAAAAAAATCATAGTTTTGGCATGATCCAACAGTACATATATGGCATACTGATAAAAAATATTTTTTGTTCAGTTTTATTCATAGATTCATCACTCATTTGGTATGATCCAGCAGTACATATATAGCGTACTGAAAAAAACTGTATATATTTTGTTATATTCATAGATTCATTCCCTTTTTTTTCTGACATGCAGTTGATTTTTAGTCATGTTTTTTGCTCAGTTTGTTGCTAGATTTAATTACACTAGTTCTACTTTGTTGGTTTTAGGTTGTTTCAGTTTGCTTTTGTGTATGAATTAACAGTACGTATATGTAGTACTGACCAAAAACTAGTTGATTGTTAGATTTTTTTTACATAATGTTTTTTTAGTTGTTAGAGATTGTTTGATCTATTAGTACATATATGCCATACTGAAAAAAAACGGAAGGTTATCTAATTTTATGTATATTGATTTTGTTAGTTAAGAAGAAGCTAATTGTGCGTTTTCGAAGTTGGCAATGTTTTGGCTCAAGGGGTTCGGGTAGATGGTAGTTCCATGGAAGTTGAGATTAGAGGCCATTATAGTGGAAGCAAAATCATTAATTTTGATTGAGCAGGAGGGAACACAAAAGAGGTAAATTAATACGATTCAGATGTATATGTATCTTTTCTGACATCCCATACGATTCTAGTTTAAAACTATATACACGTGCATAGTACATTGTGGTGATGTTAAAAGTAACGTTCTTGGATTCAAAACTACCTCCAAGACAATGACCAAGTGAATGCACGTATCGTGATTATTTAGTGACCAATTAATGTTTAAATGAATTGTTTGTTCCTTGTAGTAACATGTTGCTGGAATATAGTGGTTAGATCATTTACTTTACATTTGTTTATTTATTTTGTTTGTTAATTTAATGAAAAATCAGTATATAAAAGCTGCACCTCAGAGAAAGTCAGTGTATAAAAGTTGTACCATGTTATTTCTCAGTATATAAAACTTATAGTGTGTTATTTTCTCAGTATATAAATGATGCATTCCAGAAAAAAATCACTGTATAAGTACTCTACTGTGTTTTTTCTCGGTGCATAAACTTTGCATTCCAGATAAAGTCAGTGTATATAAATGTTGTATTGTGTTATTTCTCAAATATCTAATAGCAAACTCTTGCAGATGCAGCTGAAGCTTTTTACATTGAGTGGAGGGCATATGTGAGGTATTGTGAGGATTGATTAGAATTTTAGTATGTTATTGGAGTTTATACATTTGTTCATATGGCTATAGTGGACTAGAATTTTTATACTTCTTCGATCTCTCTTTCTGTTCATGGATTACAAGTGTTGCTGCTTCAATTATTGATTAGAAATATGATAATTTCATTGAACTAGGCAATGGGGACATTTTCTTATGTACTGAGAATAAACTGAGTACATTTTTAATATACTGATTTTGATTCACCATATTTGACTACATGAATCCATGTCTTATTGCCACGATGTTGGTATTCCAATCAAAAGTTAGAATAGTGCTCCCTACCGTGCAAATATATGATGTGGTTGACAATGATATCTAGTTTTCTTGATTTAATTCCAGTCAGTTTCGTCTGGCTGGCTGCTTTTAAAGTTTTATTTGAGAGAAAAATATTGGTAATTTGTATGAAAATCTTTTTACAATTGTTCTTTTTGTGTCTGTTTTTGTGTTTGATGCCGCGAATGATAAATTCTTCATTGTATTTGTATTACCAGGAAGCTTGTTAATTGGTGCCACTCAGTAAGACGGTTACTCGCTAAAATAGAGCGCGAAGTGGCTATCTTAAACTGGAATAATTTCTGAGTACTTGACTTCCAAAGAGGTGTACTTGTTTCTTTTACAGATGACTGCCAATTAGATGCTCGACGAACTGTTGTTTTTATTGAGGAATTTTTAGTTCCAATATGGATAAGTAGAAGAGAGAGAGGTGAATATTTTGTAGTGCAACCAATATAGACTATATATTTTTTATGCTGAATTTAAACCAGTACAGATGATATGTACTGAAACTAAACCATGGTCTATTCACACGCTCGACGCCAGGGGCTAAATATGTCTTTTCTATATTTTAAACAAATATTGACCCTAAGCTAAGATTATTCTCCGGTTGGACCCTGCTATAACTAATTTTTTGGTCCTAGGACCAAACAACAAATTTTCCAATAAAAATATTATAAGAATAACGAGATTACAAGTGTACCCTTGAAGTGGGCTTATTCTCAGTAACCTAGAACCCGATGTTATCTATTTCCAGTTCTCTTCTTCTTCTTCTTCCCATACTCTTTGTTGTAGCTTCAAATCGATAACGGGGATGAGTTGTGAATGAATATTACCAGATGTTTGTTGGTGTCACTTCCATGAAGATGGTTGTGTTAATTCGAGAAGAAATCGTCACTGTTTGAATCAGTAAAGAAATGGAAAATAAAAAATTAGGGTTAGCAGAGATTAATAATATGCTTTGATTGAGGAGATTTAGAACAAACAGAGTTTGTGTTAATTTTTGGGGTAAGATTTAGAAGTGATATGAAGAACTGTTGTTGAATCGAAGAAGTGGGTGCTTGATTTGGGAGAAGAGCATATGAGATGTTGATGTTCATGGGTTCATACGAGATGTTACATGGTGTATTCAGAATCAATGAAAAAATTGGCAGTTGGGGTTTGATTTAATTTTGAATTTGGCATTGAGATAGTTTGATTTCGAATTGATGGTGAAATTAGGGTTCTTATAACTTTGAGAAGAACTGGGTTTCTGTTGTATCTATAATTGAATGTTGCATCTGACTTTTAAATGTAATTGGAAGTTCGGCGATGTTATGAGTCTATGGTAATCAGTGTATCTGAGATGAAAGTGTCCCTTCAAGATGAGAAATCAAGCTCAGATGGGTTGTGATGTGTAGAGAGGAGATTCAGAGATGAATTGAGGTGCTGTCTGAGATCGAAAAATCAACGCTGAATCGAGATGAGAAATGAGTAGTAGATGTTATTGATGCTTGAGAAGTTCGGGTTTTGTATCTGGAGATTTTGAACCGAATTAGGTGAAGATGAGATGGACCTGTTGGGTTTGAATTACAGAAAAAAATATAGTTTGGAGCTGAGATCAATGGGGGGTTTGCACCTGTTGCAGTCAAGAACACAAGGTGAAGAAGAATTACAGCTGATGTTGATGTTTGAAGCTGCAGATGAACTGAAGAATTACAGCAGCAGATTCTAAAGATTTTCATGTTGTCTGATTCATGTGATTGTGGTGGATTAGAAGATGACAACATATATGGTTGATTTATAACAAGAGTTAGGATGAACTGAGAAGATGGGTTGATTTGTTGTTGCTGTGATGAGAACTGGTGCAGGTGGTGATTACTTCCATGGATTCTACTAGTTCATACTGGGAAGACAAAATGGTTAGAACTGAGAATGAGTTTGTGGCGTTGGGTGCCTGAGCTATAACAATGGTTATTGTGTAAATATTAATACACTTAAGGGTATAACTGTAATCTCGTTACATAATTACACTATTATATGAATTTATTAATAATTACTAAACAAAAGTTTTGACTTAACCTAGTCAACGCGAGTCAAACGTGCAGTCCAGGTACCAAGCCCTAACGTTGGACAAATGTTAGACCAAAGCCTAATGTTGATCCAAATCTGAGTACTAAACTCCAATTATCCCTTATTTTTTTGAACACGCACTGCGCAAACAACTTTGATCTACTAGCTTTGAGACCGCCAGATTAAGCAGATATGACGACTTCAGCAAACCCTAGGTTTAAACCCCAGTCAAACGAATTCACATCATCAAAAATACCAAAGTGAACAAATATATAGATTTACTTCCAATTTCTGCCAATGTTTTGTACAAGTGATGATTTTGAGGATGAAACCGTACCCAAAATCCCCAAACATAAACCAAATATTATGAGAACTCCGTACAATGATATGTATGATGTATTATAAATATAAGACGGCTAGTTAGTAATAGACGTTCAGCACAACAGTACGTAGTGCATTGTAATTTGGTTGGCGACAAGCTTAGCTTTTTTCATTGTGTTAGTATTTTCTTGTACATTTCTCTCAATTTCTATGCAAATATAAGGTTATTATTTTGAGTGTTTTAAAGTATCATAAAGAAATCAGTTTGAATGTTACTCTTACGATGTTTTATATGCTGGTTGGAGCCAGCGTTGATTTCCTCACGTTAAGATGTACTGTATTTTCAAACTGACCATGCGAGTACTGTTTGCACATTATGCAAAGCACATTGTTTGGAGTACCATGATTATGTAAAGTATTTGGATTATGCATTGTGATTTAGTTGGGAGTGCCCGTGGAGAGAGCACTCCCAACTTCGAATACCAGGCCACTTCCAGTTAGCCGCATATAAATTTTCCCTTTAGGTTGCAAAGGTCGAGCCTTGCTGGTACATGAATTTTCGGAGCCAACTCGAACCAAGGCTCCAAATAGGCAGGTGTAAATCCGGATTTCTCTCTGCCTCTGGTAGGTGCAACTTTGCAGGGCTCATATATCTGTTCCTAGTGGCGACACCACCACCATTACTCTATGAGTTTCCTTATTAAGTTCTTTGTTAGCTTATTTAGTGTCTGCAAGCTACTTGCCTTATTTGGTCGTGATTGCTTGAATTAGAATTTGCTTAGAATTAGGATTCCTTATATACACTATATATAGATTGTATTTAGGATATTCTTGCACTGCTCAATCGTGTCTCAAAACTCAAACCTTCAATGGCGTATATTAATATAGAAGCAGAAATTAATATAGAAGCAGAAACACAGAAGAACAGAGTGATGATGACGAGGAACAAGGAGAACAAAGTTTGCAATGGTGATTCATAAGGACTCAGTAATTCTCTTCGTCATCTTCTGTAGTTGCAGGAAAACCTACAACCACACCCCAATGTATCTAGACTATCACTCAAGTAATCATAATGAATTCCTTATTAACTTTTAAAGATTATAATTGGATATATTGACCTTACAATGATTTTACAATGACTTTACTTGCTCTCCAAATAAACTTTCTCTTTCCTAGTTTCTTTTCTAACACTCACTAAAAGATCTCTCCTCTTTGTGATGACTTCCTTCCTTTATATAGTGATTCCTCATAGTGGATGACAACTAAGAGATCCACTATTTTCGGAATCACTGTGCGATACATTCGCTCATTTACAATCACTCATTCTCGCATAGAATATACCTCGCATAGAACATTGCACTTTACTTGTGATCTTGCTGACATCATCCAATACGTCACTTCATTTTTGACATGTGCGATAGTCCTCGCTTACATCAGATAATCCTTACTTCGCATACTTATTGATATGTGCGATATTCCACTCATACATTTTGCCTCTTCTCATTTCTCTTACATTGTGAAGTGAGCGATATGAGAAATTTCCATCCTATAATATCGTATGTGTATATCTTTTCGTATTCTATCTTGCCGACACTCCTCCGGAATTCAAGTTTTCCTTAATTACGTGTGTATTTTTAACCACTTATTATTTGACAAGTCCTTTTAACCGCCTGTTTTTATCCATTCATTCCTCGCATTAATGAAACCTTGAAAAATGTGACTAACCTTTCCTTATATATCTTCTTTCGTCTTCTTCTTTCTTCTTTCTACTTTCTTGTTTCATCTTCTCTGCTACTGCTTTCTCTAATCAAAGCTAAATTCATTTCATCAAACAACTTATTTTTTTTATTTTTTTAATATATCCATCTCCATTCCCATTCTAAAAATGGCTCCTGCTGGAAAGAAGATGGAGACAGAATTCAACATGTTGAGGAATGAATTCCATTCGAGAGGTTACTCACTTTCTCTTCCCCCATCATCTGACTATTCATCCAAACTCAGTCTTGATTTGATCAATTCTGATCAATGGAATAATCAAAGAGTTATTATTTCATTGGAACAACTTTCCATTCTTCCAATTCCCTTGTTTAACCCAGAAATACCCCTATTCTATGAAATTCTTGCTGCTGCTCGATTCGCACGGGGAATATTCTAACTAAATGGTGATGCGATCAAAATAACATATGAATATTCTCGTCGCGCAACTGGTTTAGGGACTTCTTATACTTATGAGGTGCGAAAAGAATCGCATCGTGATAAGGTCATTGATTCTTCCCAATATACTCTTGATAACTTCTTCAAAAATTATTATGTTGCAATTATGAAAAGCAATATAACTAAATGGGCCGTTCGCCTAAGAAGAAAAGATGGTATCGCTGAAGTTGATAGGATCATGCGAGATGTTGATTGGAATGACAAATCTAACAATTCTGCTCGCAGATCTAATGACTCAAGCTGGCTTAATTTCCCTGTCATTTTAGAGGGTCCTTATATTTCTGGTAAAGCTGAAGATGGTTCTGATATTCCTCTTCCCGAAAAGTTATCTTCTTACCAACCTTGGGAATTTGTATTTTCGGAAGTTGAGACAAAGAAAGTGGTATGGGGCTTCGCATAAATGTTCTCAATTTCACATAATTTCCTTCCAATTTCTTATAGTCGCATAAATCTTCTCAATCTCGCATAATGGTCCCGTTTTTTGTAGGCTGCTAAGAGAGTCAAGACTTCACACCATGCATCAGCTTCGCAGAATAATAAAGTAAGAAACATTCTTTTTGATTTTAACAATATTGTTGCCTCTTTTTCTTATCTTGATTATTCGCGTAGGTGAAATCTTTGGGTGATAAGACTTCAATTAAAGGAAAGAATATTCCCAAAAGTCCTACATCTAAATATTCATCAAAAAGGACATTTTCAATGGATGAACTCTCTAGGAAGCGTAAAAGATATGATTCTTCTTCAAGTTCGGAGTCTAGTGAGGATGATATCTCTGCTTCTGATGATTCATCAGTTCCTTCTTCTTTGAAAGAGTTGTCCAATCTTTTTGCTGGAGATCTTTTGACTGCTGTTGATAATGAAGAATTAAATCGTGCCTTTAGAATGGTCTCTAAAATATGCGATGCTCCTACTTTAGATGATCCACCTCTTCGTGGAGCTGCCTCTGCGATAAATCCAAACCTCCAATTCACAATCGACTCTTTGGTAATATTTGCAATTTTACCTTTTGTCTTCTCTTTAATCTTGATTTATTCATAACCGTAATACCTCCTTTCATTTTTGCAGGGAGCCCGTTTATCTTATGTAATCTCCACGGACTACCAAAGAAAACTTATTAAGCTTGAGAAAGAAAATGCTAAGCTTAAAGCTGAAAATTCGACCAATTCTGATTTGATTCGCAGAGCCCGAGAAAGAAATGATGAACTCATTGGTGTGTAGCCTTTATTTTACTTGTTCTTCTATTTTTATGCGATAATTCACATTTATTATTTTGTTATATTCGCAGACCTGTATAACCTTTCGGATGAGGCTGCCAATCTTCCTGATGGTGAAACCCTTTTAGAACACCTTAATTCTTCTTTAAATAACCATCCCAACCAAATATTTGAAAATTTGAGTTTGGAGGAATTAAGGATGAAATATGCTGCTCTTAGAAAAAGCCATAGATCTTTATTGACTACATTTAATAACTTTAAACATCGTCTTCATGAGAGCCAAGAACAAATTCAAGTTTTGGAAACAAAGAAGAATAAGCTTATTGATGAGAAAGATGAGATTGCTCTTAAGGGTGCGAAAGCACAAGAAAAATTCCAAGAATCCATTGTTGAGGTTCAAAAAGAACGTGATTTAGCTGTGAGCGAAAATAACATACTTGTCGAAGAAAGAAATTTAATTCACTCTCAGCTTCTCATAGAAAGCGAAGCTGAATTTAGTTGGGCTGCTAGGGTTCTGAATGATGCTAGAGAGGGTTTAGCTATAAACGTGAGTCTTCAGGCTGATCATTCCTGAAAAAGCGGGGGTCTAACAACACCACCCAATATTCCTCTTAGCAATCTGTATGGACTAACTCCAAAATACTTTGCTAGAGAATCAACTAGACAGTCAGACTCAATCTAGATAAAGTATCTCAAAGAGTTAATATGTCTCTCTTGATTTGATTTTTACTCAAGCTAAAATCAATAGCGAGTCTTTATCAAATACAAGGAATAACTTGGACGGTGCCAAAGACCAATGTCCAAGGATCATTCAATATCAATCAACAACCAAAGGTTGGATTTCCAATTGATGATCACGAACGCACAACCTGTATTATTTCAATTATATAAAATATAATGCGGAAAAGAAATAACACAAACACTAGAAGTTTTTTTAACGAGGAAACCGCAAATGCAGAAAAACCCCGGGACCTAGTCCATATTGAATACACACTGTATTAAGCCGCAACAGACACTAGCTGATAGACACATTTTTGTGTCTAATTTGTCCTCAATGTCCGTATTGTTGGAACTCTATTTTTGTACTAATATTGTGTTTTTATGTATTTTTAGGAAATAAACATTTTTGGAAAATTCGGCTCGAAAAGTTGATTTTGGCACCCGGAGGACACGTGTTATTTGGACTCCCAATTTTGGATAAGGGGTAACCTAATTACTAAGGGGCACCCCCAGGTCACCCAAGGCATCTGCTATTCGGACACCTATACAGGATAGGGGGAGGTCATCTTCTCAAAATTCAAAATCAATTTTTGGCGGGAAAAGAAAGTTATTCTCTGGCAGATTTTTGGTTCGTGATTTGGAAGTGTTTTAGCGAGATTAAATCGCTGTAATTCTTCGGAAAGGTTTATTTGGGCTTAAAAGGCGTCATATGGGTGTTGGTTTTGATCCAAATTGGCTAGTTAATCCGAGAGAAGAAAAACAGGGAAAGCACGTCACATGGAAGATATTCTCGGGATTTTTAGCTATCTTTGGAATGATTTCGTGTGTATACAGCGTGCGTTACTTCATCAGAGACGCGTAATAAACATGGTGGTAGAATTTCAACACCATGCAGACGCGTGAACAAGGTAAAGAAGGAAACAATTACGTAACTCTGATAGAAAATATTTTCCGAGAATAAAGCTCATTAGTGGAAGATTATTCGAATTGATGGCGGAGATTTGGAGGTGATGTGACTATATAAATGATTCTGGGATGTCATAGAACGGTTGTCGAGAGTTGGGAGGAGAAGAGAGGAAGTTGCAGAGGAAGAATCACGAATTCTCTCTGCTGCTGCTGTTCGTGATGAAGATGAAGAACATGAAGAATGGACTCGCAAGAGCAGTGGTTTATCAACAGTGACAAAGACTCACAGGCGTGGGTCGTAGTGTGGGTCATAGTTTGGGTCTTGCAACAGCATCACATTTGTATCGTTCTTCTTGTAACAGTTGAACAGCGCCTTTGCAACAGTTATTTCTGTTACAATTTTTCTAGTTCAATTGTTTTACTCCCTTTAATCAACTTTTGAGCTTTATACATGTATTTTGAGATTATGATTAATATGAGGAGCTAAACCCCAACACTGGGGCGACGGAGGAAGCCTTAATTCATCCATGTGGTAATTTTATTTAATTCTTTATTTAATTTTTGCACCAATTTTAATTGAATTAAGATTTTAATTAATTATTTGTGATTTCATTTGATGGTTTATGCTTAGTCCTAGGGATTTTTGATATGCCATGCTTAAGAAATACAAGTAATATTTTATAAAATCTACTTTGGCAAAGAATAGAGTTAATATTCATTTTGTTTTGAATTATAATTGCCTAGAATTAATTTCTGAACCATTTAAGAAATGAATTTGGCCGAATCCTAAGCCCCAGTTTCTCGCACCAGTGTTAATATTTTTTGTATATATTTTTATTTTTTAAATCTTTACAAGTCCGAGCAACGAACTTTTACTACCACTTTAAAAACTATAACACTAGCCTACTCCATGCTACTTCAGACTGGACTATAGTTGAACCACAATCAGTCTCCCACCGATCTAAGGTACAGTTGTACTCCTACGCCTCTGATCCCAGCAGGATACTGCGCACTTGATTCCCTTAGCTGATCTCACCCACAACCAAGAGTTGCTGCAACCCAAAATCGTAGACTTGATAATAAACAAATCTGTCTCACACAGAAAAGTCTATCAAAGGATAAATCTGTCTTCCACAGATAAACCCTAGGTTTTGTTCCGTCTTAAGATATGAAATCAAGGTGAACAAGAGCTAATTGATAATCCGGTCTTATATTCCTGAAGAACGGCCTAGATTAATCAATCACCTCTCTACAGTCCTTCCTGACTACACAGGCGGTTTGTCGAGGAATCACAAACATTGATACGAAGATGTTTGTGACTTCTTTATCTTTCCTATCGGAGAACTCTCACGATCTCAAGCCAATCAAAGATTGTACTCGTACGATAGAAGATGAAAGATCATATCACACAACTACGATAAAAGTAGTATCGGCCTGGCTTCACAATCCCAATGAAGTCTTTAAGTCGTTAATCTGGTTTTAGAAAAGAAAACCAAAGGTTAAAGGAGAATCGACTCTAACGAGCGCACTAGTATCACACAGAGGTGTGGGGATTAGTTTTGCATAATGCTAGATGTCTCCTTTATATAGTCTTCAAATCAGGGTTTTGCCTTAGTTACAAAGCAATCCATATTCACCATTAGATGAAAACCTGATTTAGATTCAAGCTAATATTTATCAACCGTTAGATCGAAAGCTTAGCTTGTCACACACACTTGGGTAGACGTTTACTGGGTTTGTGAAAACCATGCCCAAACGTGTACGTGTATGTTGGTTCAACATAGTAACCCAAAAGGTTAACCATATGAGAATTTCATATTAACCTTGTTCTTCTTCACTATAACTAATTCAATTGACTCAAATGAACTAGTTAAAGAGTTGTTCAATTGCTATGAGATCTTATGTAACTACACAAGACACAATTGCAACAAAGATGATTCGATTCGATTGAATCGACTCATGAACTATATAGCCACGGTTTGCATAAAGAATTCCTTAGTAATTTAAGTTTCATGTTCAGAGCACATCTTTAGATCATAACCTCTTAAGCTCACAAACAAGTTCACGGACTTAAGACAACCGATGGAGTTTTCTAAACTCAGCAGAAAATCTCGGCAAAGAGACTTTCGCCAGTTCGCGAACTAGGTTCGCAGACTTACACGCAAACGAGTTTTTGGAAAATCCCAACAGAAATTCTCGGTACAAGAACTTCCGTCATTTCACGGACTTGGCAAAGCCAATTCCTCCGGTTTCTCTCAATTAACAAAGTTCAAAAACTTCGGATTAAGGAATACATGGTTATGTAATCTAAACTCTCATTCCAATCATTAAGACATTCTCAGAGGACGTTATATAACCGTTATTCACAGACCGTTTCGCGTCAGAGCAATTCTCAAAGTAATTGAAACTTTTCATGACTTTCGTCACTAGGTGAAGATAAACTTGATCAAAGCGAAACGCTTTACCAACACATGATTTCGAGATATAGATAGGCGAGATATACTCTGCTCGAAATATCAAATGTGTATGATCCAGTCTATATGGCATACGACTTTTGTCTCATAAGAAGTAGGAGATAGAAGAGATAGACTTTTGAGTGATAGATAAGTTCAAGTCTCCACATACCTTTTTGTTGATGAAGTTCCACGGTTCCTTGAGTAGATCTTCGTCGTTGTATGATGAATCGCCATGAAGTCCTTGAGCTCAACTACACTCTTCAATCCTAGTCCGAGACTTAGCAATGTAGGGTAGAAATCAAGACTCATAGTTTTGATCACTAACATTGACAAACATGCTTGAGATAGCAACGCATGCGAGGTCGACCAAGCTATGCTCTAACAATTCCGCATTGGTTAAAGAAATTGTTTCCAATTATGAAGGTCAAATATTGCTCTTTTAATACTTGTCTTTTCTTTGGGAATAACATCTTCTTTTATATATCCTAACTCGTTTATTCATATTTCGCAGATAAGGAGAAGAATTATCTTCAGAAGATTGAAGAATTAGAAACTCGCTTAGCTTCTAAGGAAGAGAATAATAATCTTCAGAAGATTAAAGAATTAGAAACTCGTTTAGCTTCTGAAGAAAAAGATTTATCTTCTCGCGACTCTAAGTATCAGCAATTGAAGAAGAACTTCATCATCATGGTTTCGAACAATAGAAATGATGCTAATCGTGCTCGCGAAGCTGCTGTTAAGAAAGTATGCGTTGAGAATAGCATCCCTCTTACAAAGTATAAATTTCCAGAAATTCCTGAAAATGAACATATTTATGATATTTCAGACAGTGAGGGAGAAGATGAAGAATCTGAAGAAGAAATAAGTGGTTCTGAGGCTGAGCGAGATGAAGATTAATCATTTTCACTTGTTGTAAATTCTTTGTAAATTCTTTGCCTTCTGAATATTTTCATGTAACCTTAAAAACATGCACTTTTTGAGCATTAATTTTCACTCCTTTAATATAAATTCCCTTTGTTCGCATTCACGTCCAAAATATCATTCTCTCGCATGTATATGAGTCTATCAAATGGGGAAAATTACATTCCCTTTGTATTCCCATTCTTTCCTCTGTTAATTGACACATCTTGATAGACTTAGCATGATTAATTTTATTTTATAGTTCTTCATCCATTTGGTGCGAATACGTTCGCAGTATTCTTTTTTCCCTGTAAATTCCTGCAAAACAAAATTAGTATAAAATTTTATGTTTCTCACAAGGTCTTATTTTGCCTTCCTATGTAAAGGTCTTATTCTTGCCTCAATTCTGTGCGATGAGATCGTAGGCGGTCTTTACACTGTAATGTATCGACCCATTGACCTCATTTTATTTTTTTCTTGTATTATTTTCTCTTCAGGTTTTATCGCATAAATATGATAAGTCTTAATACTCCCTTGAGTAAAAAGTCTTATGACATTTACGTCTTTTGACACAATTCAGCTCCCTAATGGAGGGTGCCGTCCTTATCTTCCCCCTGATTGCCCCTTCAAGGAAGCTTACCTCTACCGGGTTAAGGTTATGGCTCTTCCCATATGGTTAATTCATCAACCAGTTGATTTCGCAGTCTCATAAGTGGGGTATCTTCGGAAGGAGTGCATCATAGTCAGGACTTGTCAAGAGTGGCAAGGTACGCTCCAGACGCCCCATGCACTCTTGACTCAACCGTGTACCTCGGCGCCCTGATTGAGTTTCTGCACTCCTTAGGAGAGACTTTCTCACCTTAGGCTCTCAATTTAAGATTATTATCTTAGAATGAAAATTTAAGGTACCTCTCCCGGATGGGCATTTTCGTTTTTTCTCACCCCAAATCTCCATGACTCAAGTTCCAGGGTCGGTATAGCTTTCCCTTGAGTCATGCTTTCTAGGTTCTCCTACTATGACGTGCGATATGTCTTACTTTTTTTCCTCTTTCATGTATACGAATTAGGTTGCACGCCACATCTGAATTCCTATCCAATCTGATTAAAATCACTTCTGGTGTCTTTTAATAAGGTCTTATTATAAAGATTTTAATTTTTCTTTTCTCAACATGGTATCACTTCATGAAACTAGAATTTGTCATTCCATTTTCAAATTTTGAGTTTATATAACTCTAGTACATGGATTTCTTATGAATTTGTTTCTCATAAAGAAAAACATATGCATTCTACATATTACTCATTTATCCCCTTCATTTTGTATCTTTTTAAGCTCGCAGATACTGTTCAGAATACTATTTCGCATACCCCTTTCAATCTTCTCTGTGCGGTAACTATTGCACCCTTTATTTTTGTCTTGAGAAAACAACTTCTGCCTCTGCATTTTTCCTCCTTCAGTAGGAGTAATAATTCTGGTTCGTTTAGTATAATTATCCACAGAAAAACTTGTTTCAGTACTCTGCTTTTCTGTTTGTCCAACTCTCAACTATACTGTATCCACTATTAACCTCTCAGCTCTTTGATTTGCGACATGTTTTTTCCAATTTCTTCGCTACTCTCTCTTTCTTCGCATTTGTCAATGTCAATTTCTTGACAATTTCTACTTTCAACTGTGTCTCCTCTTATAATACCAACACCCTGAGGTAAAAGAAATTTTATGCACTGATGAAATGTTGAGGCCATACCCAAGATACTATGCAGCCATGGTATTCCAATTAGAGCATTATAGGGAGATTCGACATCTACAACACAGAAGACAATATCTGTAGGAATATTATGAAGAAGAATCCTCATAATCACCTCACCTTTTGGCTTGTTCGCAGTTCCATTGAAGCCATAAATTTTGTACGTTCAAGGAATCAATTCGTCGTCCCTTCCACCCATGGTTTTATATGTAGAATAAAAGAGAATGTCAACAGAATTTCTGGGATCTATAAGTATTCTATTTATTCCCCAAGTGTTTGCTTCATCTTCTTCATCATCTTCTACTTTTGGCTTCAGATTAATTCCTAATCTCACTACTAATGGACATTCATGCGACTCCCCTCCTCCTGGTGTTTCTTCCGCACTAAACGAGATAGTCTGTTTTTTCCAATCCTTTAATGGTGATATTTTTCAAGATTAAGAATTTCCTTTCCATCAGCATCTCTCACATACACCCTTCTTAAGAATGTCATGGAAGCCTTCTATACTTCTGAATGAATGTACAATTGAATTACAATATAGGTTCTTCGCTTTCGCGCCTACTTCAATTACAAATGTACCCTTCCCTTTCTCCTTTGCATATACATTTCCTCCTGGTGGTGGTGGTGGTAAATTCTTTGGTTGTTGTGCTAAGAAATGATCCAATTTTCCTTGTTCAATCATTAACAATATGATTTTCCTCACATTTCTACAATTACTTGTTGTGCGACCATGAAAGCGATGATATACACAAAATTCTCTGCTTCTCCTCCCTGGTGGTGGTTCATCCCCTACATTATGTGTTTATTTGATTTCTTCGATTAGGATGACATCTTCCCATACTTTATCTACTGTAGTGTTCAGCTTCGGCAGAATTATCTGTTCCCATACTATCCTTCCAGTTCCTTGTCTGTTATTATAATATGGTTGTTGACCTTCTGAACTTTTTGGAGGATTATCCACTCTTTGAATCTTATTACTACCTCCATGATTTTGAAATTGTCTATTTCTATACTCTTTGTCAAATTCTGCTTGATCTGCACTTCCCATGGCTATTAGCTTTTGTTCCATTTCTGTAATACTCCTTCCTTGGTTTCCCTGCGATGTACTCGCAACAACATTTGTCAGTCTTGGGAGTAAACTTACATTTTCACCTCTCGCATCAGGTACCGCAAACGGGTATGACTCCATATCTCTTTGTTTCTCCTCAAGTGCTATGTACTCTTCTTGAAATTCGCGCAGCTCTGGCATTGTTATTGTATCCTTTATCCTAAAGATTTGTGTATATAATAAATCTGTAGCGAAAAGAGAATTAATAAATGCAAGAATAAGGTGTCGCTCATCCACTCGTCTTCCCATTTTACTACACATGGTTCTCGAGCGTGTTTCAGATGACGCAAGCTCTCATTTGTTCTTCTGCGAAGTCCAAATGCCGTCTCAATCCCTGGTCTTGACATATTATTGCTGATATATTGTCCTAAAAAGACGTTCTGTAAGTGGTGTAATGATATAATGGATTCTATTGGTAGTCCTTCAAACCATTTCAGAGCTTCTCCTGCCAGGATCGCATCAAAATATTTACACATTACTGCATCATTGTTCTCCCACTGCAAAAAAGATCGTGTGTAAGCTTTTACGTGTTGTATCGCACTGGTGCTTCCATCAAATATGCTAGTGAATGCTGGTAAACTGCACTTAGACGGTATCATTGCACTTTGAATCTTCTTTGTAAAGGGAGTTTTCCCAGTTTCCTCCACTGCTTCTTCTAAATGTCTCCTTCCACCATTTCTTTTCGCAGTCATCATTTCTCTTAATTCCGCCATTTCTTTAAGAATTTCTTCACTGAAGCTTTGATCTATATCTTCTCGCATAGGTCTTTTTAATCTTGCTTGCCTCAGTCTATTCTCATGATTATTCTGACGTATTGCTTCTTCTATCTCATATTCTTCAGTTTCTTCTCTCTTTCTCCTACGCCTGTCAGTGTTCGTTTCAATCTGTGCTCTATCATGTCGTTCCTCTTCACCTATGATATCATGTCGATGTCTTGATATTTCTCTTTCTTGTGGTGCAACCCATCCTTGCTCTATATCATTCATGCGATGACGTTCGCGCCGCCTTACTCGATTATCATGGTTATTTTGACGTAATGCTTCTTGCAATTCTCTCTCTTCAATTTCTTCCCTTCTTCTTTGTATGTCTCTTTCGTTCCTCACACGTGTAGCTTCCCTTTCGCGTTCATTCTCTGCTCTCAACATTTCTATTCCATGCAATATCATCTGTCCTTGCTTTCGATCCTGTTCTTCTCTTTCAAAATTATTATTTGTGTGATGTAGAAGTTCACGCGGATGCTCATGTCGATTATTTCCCAAATCCCGAGCTACATTCCTTCCCCTTTGTTGGTCCTGTTGATTATCATCTTCTTGCATGTTTTCTTCAATAGATTCCATGTGTTGTCTTCCCCTAGTATCTTCTTGATTAGATCGACTTTGTCTTGATGAACTCCTGCTTGATCTCGACCTGGATCGTGTAGCACTTGTCGATCTCTGTTCTTGCAATCTAAGATTCTCTTCTCTTTGTAGTTGTAGGAAATCCTACACTACACCCCTCATATGATTTCATTATTACTCAACTCATTTTTAGATTTACACTCTTAATTTTATTGATCAATCTTTGAATGTTCTTACAAGAAAAGATAAAGGAATCAAGAATGACCTCTTCTCTAGACTTTCTCTCTCCTATTTACTTGTTTCTTACTCAAAAAGATCTCTTCCTTTCTTTACAACTTGAACGCCTATTTATAGGGAAATACATAGTGGATGACAGTTAATCTGTCCTTTATTTTCGGTTATGGTCTGCGACATTCTCGCAACCTTACAAATGTTAATATCGCAAGCTCTCTAATTTTCGCACGACTATCACATCTTTCTCGTGATTCTAGCTGACGTCGTTTATTATATCATTTCTGAAATTGTTCTGCGACGCTGTTGTGTTGTGTTGTAGATAATTTCGCTAAGACATTATCCTTGCGAGATTCTGATCCTACATCTTGCCTCTTCCCATATCTTCTCTGCAAAGTAGAGAATGATGTGATAAATGCCGCAGCTATTCATCTCTTCATATTCTGCATTTATCACACGTATTCTTTCTTCCATTTGTTTCTTGACATGTCTTTTGTACCGCTGCTTTTCAACCGCTCACGTCTTTTCGTCTTAATGGTGTTTATTTCTTCGAGTAAAAAAATCTCCTTTATATACTCTTCTTACTCTTCTTTCCACTTTCTTTTTACTTTCTCTTCTCTTTTTATTCTCTCATCTCTGCAACTCTGTTATTCTTCTGCAAGTTCTGCTACTGTAATTTTTCCCCCTTCAATCTTCTTACTTTTTATTCATTCCCATACTCTATATTCAAATATGCCTCCAAGTGGTCATAGACATGAGAAGAATTTAAAAGATGTCTAAAAATATCTTGCTGAGAAAGGTTTCACACTCTCTACCATTCCTGGTGAAAGTGCCAAGTCAATTTTTTCTGTCAAACTTTTCTATGATCAGTATTGTGATGATCAATCAATCACAATTTCTCTATGTCATATTCTCGCAGGTCTCCCCATCCCTCTTTATGACCTAGATATTCCTATATTCTATGAAATTCTCGCTCACTCAGGATTTTCGCGAGCTATTTTCCAACTGAGTGGGGACTGCATCCATCTGATGCTAGAGTTCGCTAACCGTGGTGCTGGTAAAGGATCTCTGTATTCCAAAGAACTTAGGGATCCTAAATTCGCAGACCTAGAGATAATTGCTGATAAATACACAGTAGCGAGTTTCTTTGAGAACTATGAACTGATCTCCATGAAGAAAGAGAATACTCGCTGGGGTATTCGCTTAAAAAGGAAAGATAACATTTATGAAGCTAAAATTCTCATGCAAGACATTGACTGGCATTCTGGTAAGAACACAACTCCTCGCCAATCCAAAGATGATAAATGGTGTGTTTTTCCTTTAATGCTAAAAGGACCTTACATTGCTGGTCAAATGTTCTTCCTGCGAATCTCGCTGCTTATCAACCTTAGGTTTTCTCTTGGACCGAGAAGGAGGAAAAGGTATGCTTCTTACCGTTTAGCTCACTTTATATTTATGTATTTTTCTTTATTATTTTGTTCGCTAACTCTTGCGACATTCTGCAGATCCAAAAGCTGAAAGATAGTTATAACAGGACTAGGAAAGCTAGTACTCTGTTAGCTCTTCGCTCATACACATATGAGGTAAGAAATGTTTTCTTATGATTTTAAACAGTATACCATTGCTTCCATTCCTTATTTCTATCTGTGTGTGAAGATTATTGCTGAAATAGAAGAACCTGTCGATGTTGCGAAGACTGGTAATAAAGGCAAAGGTGCTCTTCGCAGGGAAAAATCAACTGGTCCTCCTTCAAATAAAAGGAAAGTCCATTCTTCTTCTCCTTCAAATATTCATTCTCATGAAAATTATTAAAGTCACAAGGATGATGAGGATAATGATGACCTTGCCGCAAGTGAAGATTTTCCACCTGAATCTTCTATGGCTAAGCTCTCTGGCCTCTTTTCTGATTCTCTGCAAGGAATGGGAGATAGCCAATTCGCTAATACCTGCAAAGCTCTCGCTACAATTTGCGATGTCCCTTTATTGGATGGTGATAGTTCTCTTCGTGGAGTTTCTAGATCAGTGACTCCCGACTTCTTGCATTCTCTTAATAGTCTGGTATACTTTCATCCTTTTACTTCTTCATTGTCATAACTCAAAATATCTTTCTATATTAATATTTTTTATATTTTCTCGCAAGCTGGAAAAGCTTATTTAGTTGTTGCCTCAGATCTAGAGAGGAGACCCAAAAATCTTGAAAAGAAGAATCTTCAATTTCGCACAAAGAATGAAGAATTGGAAGCTGAAGTTAAAGGTCTTCGCGAGAAAAATAGACAACTAGAAATTGATTCTTCCTCGTATAAGAACAAAATCTCTAGTCTTCAACAAGCTAATAGGTATGTTACTTTCTCTTTTCCCTTCATTCATTCATCCTGTTGTTTTATCTTATTTAAATGATCCTTTTTGCAGACATTTATGGTCTTTCTGATGAAGCTACCCTTCTTCATTCATTTCCTAATGCCTTAGATAATGATACCCTTCTTGAGCGTTTTAATAATTCCTTAAATAGTTTCTCAAATGATAGAATTTCATCTCTTTCTCTAAATGAGATTAGATCTAAATTTCGCCTCTTAGAAATTGACCATAGATCTAGTTTAGGCTTAGCCAACCGATATAAGCGTCTCTTTCTTGATTCTAAAGAGAAAACCAATGAGTTAAGAACCAAAATTAGCGGTCTCATAGATGATAAGGATCGCATCTCTGATCAAGGTGCTAAGGCTTTGGCGAAATTCCAAGAGACTCTTATTGAAGTTCAACTTGAACGAGATGAATCTAGCCGCAAGAACATCGAGCTCTGCGAAAGGGAAAACCAAATTTGTTCTCGTCTTCTTATAAGTAATGAGGATGAATTTGTTTGGGCTGCGAAAACCTTAGATGATGCCATAAAAGATTTAAGTGTAAATGTTAGTCTCCAAGTTGAGAATACAACTTTGATTAGAGATATGATTTCTGACAGAGAAGGTTGCTAACTGCTCTTCTTTACTAATCTTTTGCTTCTTATGAATTTTCATCAAGTTAATAATTGATTGTCTTTTGCTAGCATATTCTGAAAGTAGATATCGTGAAAAGATTGAGGAACTCGAAGCTGAAAAGGAGGAACTCACAAAGAATCTTTCTTCTCGCAACGACAAGTATTCTAGATTAAAGAATCAAATCAAGATCACTGTTGCGAATTTTAAGAATGATGTTATGCTTTTTCGCAATCAAACTATCCAAATGGTTTTTGACGATCATAATATCCCTCATTCTTATTATCCTTGTCTCTTGGAAGAGATCCCACAAAATACTCCCAGTCTGATTATTTCTGATAGCGAAGCGGATGATGAAGAATCTGATGGTGATGAAGGTTCTGATGGTGATGAAGATTCTGACGCAGACAAAGAAGGGAACAAGTCTGATGAAGATAATGAAGGATCAACTAAGAAGTAGTCTTTGTTTCTTTATTTGATTCTCTGTAATGCTTGTACATTTATTCCTTTTTTCTGTATATTTGTGTTTCTTTCATTTTGACCTGCATTCATTAAAACAATTCTTCCTTGCAACACAGTTAATCAATATAATCATTAATTTTTGAATCTTTGTGTAAATCTATCATATGGAAACAAATAACATTTTCTAATTCATTCATTCCCATACCTTCCTCTGTTATTTGTATCCAAATGAGAAATTTTATAAATTTTTCTTATTTTATGCCTCAATTTCGCAGTTAATTATGTATAACTTCGCAATCTTATGCGAAGTGAATTTTGATTCTTATCAAAATCTCATCCTGTGTGGTCTTATTTTGCCTTCCTAATTAAAGGTCTTATTATGCCACCTCTTGTCATTGCGACAAAATCGCAGGACGTCCTTGCACTTTCATGCAAAAACCCATTGATCTTGCCTTAACTTTTTCTTTTGTATTGTGTCCTCTTCAGGAATGTTGCGACAATATGACAGGCATAAATATTCTTGCGAAAAATAAATCCCCATGACATTGCCGTCTTGCGACGAAATCGCGGGACGTCTTCGCACTTTCATGAGAAAACCCATTGATCTCGTGTTATCTTTTTCTTTTGTATTATTGCCTCTATAGGATTTTTGCACAAATATGACAAGCCTTAATACCCTTGCGAATACAAAGCCTCATGACATTTGCGTCTTTAGACACTTATCAGCTCCCTAATGGAGGGTGCCGCCCTTATCTCCCCCTGGTTGCCCCTTCAAGGAGGCGTACTTCTACCATACAAGGTTAGCTCCTATCATCCAGTATTAACAACAACCAGTTGTTTTCGCAGCCTCTTATACCTTTTACCTATAGGTCTTATGGTTACGAGACTGCACCCTAAGTGGGGTTTTCTTCAGGCCGAGTGCAGTATAAGTCAAGACTTGTCAAGAATGGCAAAGTACGCTTCAAACGTCCCTGGCACTCTTGACTCAACCGTGTACCTCGGCGCCTTGATCAGATCTGCACTCCTTGGGAGAGTCCTTATTACCTTACTCTTCCAACCTAAGTCATATGCTTAAGCTGAGAATCCAAGGTGCCTCTCCCGGATGGGCTTTATTGACCCCAAAATCTCCATGACTCAGGTTCCGGTGGCGGTGTAGCCTTTCCCTGAGCCATGCAACAGGTACCCCCTTATATGACGTACTTTAGGTCTTACATTTTCCTCTTGCGAAATTGCATTCGGGAACTAGGGTGTACGCCATAAAGGTTCGCCTCTTTCTCCTTTGTCATTTTTCTCTGATTGTCTTCTGTAAAATTCATTATCTCTGCGAGAGTCTCGCACATCATCATATTGTATTTGGATTTCGCAATCTCAATTTTTTCATTCAATAAAATGTATTTTTGAGAATCTTACTTATTGCGAGAATGTCGCAACAACTTAATCATTCATAATTTCTTGTTTTTATTACCTTTGCCATCCTCTGCTTCTTTATTATTTTCTGCTACTGCTTCCTTAGTAGTGGTATGTTTATCATTTTTATTCTGAGCTAGCATTAGTTTTGCAACATCTCTTCTTCTATTCTTTCGATTGCATCCACCATCAACCTCTCACTTCTCTGTGTATCTTTGATTTTGTGTCGCCAGTTTTCCTTCTTGTTTGCTCTTCCTTCGCAAGATTCTATCTCAATTTCGTAACACCTCTTTCCTTCAACCCAATCTCCCTTTATGACTCCTACACCGCTGGGGTGAGGGAATGTGATGCACTGGTGGAAAGTTGAAGATACACCTAGAATCCCATGTAGCCAAGGTCGACCAATTAACGCATTGTAGGGTGATTCTACATCAATGACACATAATAAGATTTCAGAAGATATTCCCTTCAATGGAATTCGCATAGTAACCTCCCCTTTAGGCTTGTTAGCAGTACCATTAAAACCATATATCTTATATGTTGATGGTATAAGATCATTATCTCTTCCTCCCATAGTTTTATAAGTATGATAAAATAAGATGTTCACAGAGCTTCCATTATCGATTAGAATTCTATTAATTTCCCATGAATCTTCAGCTTCAGCTTCATCATCCTCATCTTCTTTCGGTTTTGGATTAATTTCTAATTTTACTACTAATGGATTATCATGCACCTCTTCTAGTGGCGAGATTTTCGCAATATTCATAATTTCTCTTCCATCGTTATCTCTTGCGAATACTCTACTCAAAACATTGTCATGAAAATCTTCGATTGTCTTATATGAATGTACGATAGAGTGACACAATATATTCTTTGGTTTTGCACCAACTTCTATGAAGAATGTTTCCTTTTTTTCATCGTGTTTACTTTGTGATGCTCTGGTGGTGGTGGTGGCAATGGTTGAGATTGTGGATGCCCTACCAAAAAGTGGTTTAGTTTTCCTTGATCTATCATTCTCAAAATAATTCTTTTTACATTTCTGCAATCATTTGTTGTATGTCCATGAAAATGATGATAAGAACAAAACTCACGTCTTCTGTGGTTTGGAGGTGGTTCTGTTCCCATGTTCCATGGTGTTGGTATATTCTCCATCAAAATTATAGCTTCCCATATTTTCTCCACACTTGCATTTAAAGGTGGCATCTTGATTTCTTCCCATATTACCTTGTGACCTCCTTATCCTCTATTATAGTTTTGTCTTTGACCTCCATAAGTTTCTTGTGGTTGATCGAGTCTTTGAATCTTGTTATTTCCACCAAGATTGTAGAAATTTCTTTCTCTTTCATACTCCTCTTGATCTCGGCTTCCCATAGACACCAGTTTCTGTTGATTGTTACCCGCCACCTTCTCTTGTTGTACTTGCGAAGTATTCGCTACTGTGTTTATTAGCTTAGGTAATAAGCTTGCATTCGCTTTTTGTGAGCTGGTGTTCGCAACTTGGTACGACTCCATTTCATTTTGCCTTTTCTCTAGAGCAATGTATTTTTCTTGAAGTTCTCGCAATTCAGTCATTGTGATCGTATTCTTGACTCTGAAAATTTGGACATACAATAAGTTTGTTGCAAACATGGCATTGATAAATGACAATATAAGATATCTCTCATCTACACGGCCAGCCATTTCGCTACACATAGTTCTCCATCTTTTAGTCAGGTGTTTCAGACTTTCCCCAATCCTCTGTTTTAATCCAAACACGTCTTCTATACCAGGTCGCGAAGAATTATTACTTATATATTCCCCTAGGAATGTAGTCTGTAGATGATTGAAGGATGTTATTGTATTCTTTGGTAGACCTTCGAACCATTTTAACGCCTCCCCTGTTAAGCTGGATGTGAAATACTTGCATAATACAACATCATGATTTTCCCATTGCAACATGCACCTCACGTAGGCTTTAATGTGTTGAATTGCACAAGTTGTTCCATCAAAAATGCTGGTTAATGCGGGCGAATTGCATTTCGGTGGTATTCCTCCTAATTGTACTTCCCTTGTAAATGGAGTTTTCGCAGCTTTTTCTATAGATTCATCCAATTGTCTTCTGCCTACTTCTCCTCTATTATTTAGCATTCCTCTCATTTCTTTTAACTATTTCAAGATTTGTTTATTTACACCTGAATTTTGATCCATTGGTCTTTTTAATTTCGCCTCCCTTCTTCTGCGTTCATATCTTTCTTCTCTCTCGAAATTTTGCATTTCTTCTTCATTATCCTCATCTCGTCTTCTTCTGCGAGTTTCTTCTTCATCTCTATCTTGAATTCGCATATGATTATGTCTCTCACTTTCCCTTTCATGATTTTTTTCATTTATTATTGATTCCATTCGCTGTCTTTCAGCCATCCTCTGTATTATCATATCTTCATTGATATTACCGTTATTCGGTTTTGTACGCTTCTTTTCGATTGTCGTGATTGTTCTGGCGAATTGTCTCCTGAAGCTCTTGTTCTTCCATTTCCGCTCTCAATCTTTCACGTTCGCAAATTAAACGTGTGTTTCAGCATAATGTCTTTCAATTTCTTCTTCAATTGTTGTTGATTTCTTTGAGTTTCTCTCTCATGTAAAATTATCCTTCCTTCCTCTCGATTTCCTTCGCCATCTTGATCATTTGTCCCTGACGTTGTCCATTCTCTTGATTTCTACCATTTTCCTATCATCAAAAGTTTCATTTTGTGGAACATAACGATCATCAGCTCTTTCTCTATTTTCGCGATATTCTTCATTAGGATTTGATATTTCTTCTTGAATAACATTAATTGTGGGTGAGTTTCGCCTCATCTCTCTTCTAGTCGATCTTGAATATGATTTTGTAATACTTCTCGATCTTCTACTCTGTAGTCTCATATTTTCCATCTCAATTCGTGATTTTGCCTTGTTAGATTTGCACGTTCTTCTGCCTCAGCTCTTCTTTCTTCATGTATTCTTCGTCTCAACGTTTCTAACGCTCCAATTTCCTCATCTCCATGAATTATTCCTTCATCTGCTTCTTGATTTCTCTCTACCTGTCTATGGTTCTGGTTTGTGCTCTTCTTCTACTTCTTCTGCTGAATTTGATTGCCAAGTGTGTATACTCACCCTATCATAATCTGATTCCTCCTTGTACTAGTGTTTGTTGAATTGGGTTGAATTTGATTTTCTCTATTATTCTCATTCTAGTAGATTCTCCCATTTCACTTCTTTCTCTTCCAGCAATTCTCTTGCTTCTTCTAAGTAGTCGGTTGTTCAAATGTATTTATTCTTCTAGCCATTTCTTCAATGTTAACAAATTGCAAGAAATTATGTAAAATTCTTAATCAATCACTCTAAATCTTCACAAATCTCAATATTAATCTTCATTTTTTTCTAGAATAATCTTCAATACGTCCCTGTTTCTAGCGCCATTATGTAGTTGCAGAAAATCCTACACTACACCCCTCATATGATTTCATTATTACTCAACTCATGTTTAGATTTACACTCTTAATTTTAGTGATCAATCTTTGAATGTTCTTATAAGAAAAGATAAAGGAATCAAGAATGACCTCTGCTCTAGACTTTCTCTCTCCTATTTACTTGTTTCTTACTCAAGAAGATCTCTCCCTTTCTTTACAACTTGAACGACTATTTATAGGGAAATACATAGTGGATGACAGCTAATCTGTCCTTTATTTTCGAGTATGGTCTGCGACATTCTCGCAACCTTACAAATGTTAATCTCGCAAGCTCTCTAATTTTCGCAGGAATATCACATATTTCTCGTGATTCTAGCTGACGTCGTTCATCGTATCATTTCTGAAATTGTTCTGCGACGCTGTTGTGTTGTGTTGTTGATAATTTCGTAAGACATTATCGTTGCGAGATTCTGATTCTACACTCTTAATTCATCATTTTGACGTATCAAATTCGCACGCTCTTCATCTTCTCTTTGTCGTTCTGTAAGCAATCTTTGTCTAAGCTCTGCAATTGTCATATTCTCATCATTCTCCTCAATTCTTCATGTATCTCTAGTTCTTTGTATTTCCTCTTCAGTCGAACTTGTTTTCGAAGTATGAACGCTCACTCTATCATAATTAATATCATTATTCCGCTCTTGTTCACGCTGAGGTCCAATTGGATTTTCGTTTCCTTGATTTTCTTTTACTCTTTCTTCTTGTTGATCAATATTTGTAATTCTTCTTCTTTCAACAATTCTATTGCTCCTTCTGGATGCTGTTCCCTGTTCAATAGTAGATCCAAGTCTTGCCATCTTCAATTTCCAGATCTTATTTATTCCAAGATTCTACGAATTTACTACCAGGATTTATCACCCAAAGCTGTTTCTAGCGCCAAAAATATAGTTGCAAGAAAACCTACAACCACACCCCAATGTATCTAGACTATCACTCAAGTAATCATAATGAATTCTTTATTAACTTTCAAAGATTATAATTGGATATATTGACCTTACAATGATTTTACAATGACTTTACTTGCTCTCCAAATAAACTTTCTCTCTCCTAGTTTCTTGTCTAACACTCACTAAAAGATCTCTCCTCTTTGTGATGACTTCCTTCCTTTATGTAGTGATTCCTCATAGTGGATGATAGCTAAGAGATCCACTATTTTCGGAATCATTGTGCGATACATTCGCTCATTTACAATCACTCATTTACAATCACTCATTCTCGCACTGAATATGCCTCGCATAGAACATCACACTTTACTCGTGATCTTGCTGACATCATCCAATACGTCACTTCATTTTTGACATGTGCGATAGTCCTTGCTTACATCAGATAATCCTTACTTCGCATACTTATTGATATGTGCGATATTCTACTCCTACATCTTCGATATGATATTATCATATATGATATACTAACAAGAGTACCCATTGATAGTTTAATGAGATTCAAATGTGTATCCAAATCATGGTATAATTTAATCATCAATAATCCGGAATTTATCAATTTACATCGTTGTCGTCAAACTTATAATAGTAACCGTGGATTTATCAGTCTTTATAAATATTGTACCTATTATGATAATGGTTTTGATAAAGATGATGATTTTCCTTGGGATGACAATGGTGGTGACGGTGATGGTCATAGTGATGATGATGATGACTCACCTAAGGATACCACACCAAATAGTATTGTTTTATTTGATTTTGATAAGAAAGAAGAAAAATATTTTCAGTTTAGACCAGAAGTGGTTTACTTGATAAATAAAGTTATTTATTCAAAGTACCCTATATGGTTTACTACTTTTATATGCGGAAGATGAAGCATCCAGCAGTCGTCATGTTTATAATCCAGTTACAGGTTGTTCTTATGATCTTCCTGAATCCAATGCGTTTGTGTCAAGAAATAATGAAAATTATTATCATCATTTAGTATTCGATTCAGTCAAGGAAAAGTACAAGGTTCTCTGTTATGTTTGGATCTTCGTTGCCCACCTGATCAGTGCCAGTGGTCCTTGAAGATTGTCACTGTTGGTCCCGGAAATGATTCATGGAGAGATATTGATTTTCCGAAAAGAGTTTCTTGTTTGGTAAATGGTTTTACAAAAGTGTTCGCAAATGGATCTTTTAATTGGTTAACTTATAAGAATGAAATACTT
The DNA here is from genome assembly GCF_003573695.1 of Papaver somniferum. Taxonomy (NCBI): domain Eukaryota; kingdom Viridiplantae; phylum Streptophyta; class Magnoliopsida; order Ranunculales; family Papaveraceae; genus Papaver; species Papaver somniferum. Next base: position 216,278,380 of record NC_039358.1, read on the forward strand.
AGTTTTGATGTTAGTGACGAAGTATTTTACACAATAAAGTATCCGGAAGGAGGTTCACATAATAAACCCGGGATACTCGAGGTTGAAGGATCACTATGTTTCCTAAGCTACACGGATGATTCTATGCCAGTTCGTCTTGAAGAATCAGTCGAGGTTAAAGGATCACTAAGTTTCGTTAGTTACACGTATAATTCTATGCTAGTTCATCTTGAAGAATCAATCGTATATAAAGGGGAACTTGAAATTATGGATTTTGAAGAAGGATGAGGAAAAGAAAAAGAATGGGCATCAACATGAATGGATACAAATGTATAATATTGTTGATATGTTTCATAACACTATTGTGCAAAGAACCTTCATTCATTCATTCATTCATTCATTCATTCAGATTCTTCTCTTTTTATTGTAGCTGTTGTCATGCATCCAACACCTAAGATCATTTTTTTTTGTGATTACTGGAAATCCAGCAACACACCCAAATGGAGAATATGCAAGATCTAAGACATAATAAACACTAGAACTTGAACTTATTTATTAATCTCAAGAGAAATACAAGTTACACTCGTGGGTTACAAGGAAACCCTAATCCCTTCTCCCATCCTATGAATTACAAGGAAACCCTAACTCTCTCTCTCTCTCTCCTATGCTAGACCTTACCCTCTCCAAAATATCTCTACCTTTACATTGTCCAAAGGTCTCTATTTATAGGCTTAAGCAACCTTAGTGGCATACAACTCATATCATCTCGCGGAGGTTACTTTATGCTTCGCCCGGAGCACATTCCATAAAGTTTTTCCCCTTCTTTTGCTGACTTCACGTGGTCTTGTCGGGACACCTGTCCTTTCTCTTGCGCCTTACTGTTTCTACTTCGCGGATTATCTTCTTCGCCAAGTAATCTTGTCGTGACTTCGCCTTAGTACTTTATTCGGGGTGGAAAGTTATCTCGTGCTTGGGATTTGTATTTCGCCTACTGATGTTGACTGATTTGACAGGTCACTGACACAGATCTTTGACTATGATTTCCTTACCTTACTTGGTATGACACGTGGCAATCCTATTTCGTGTACCTACATTTTGCCTTTTCTTATTCTGTCCAAGTTGCTGCGAGGATGGAATAAGAACCGTTTCAGTTTCCTTAACCGTCACGTTCTCCATACCCATAATTCCACGTGGCCACGTTCCCTAGGTAACCGTCCGTCATCGGTCACCTTTACTTCGATCATGCCGCTTTCCGTTTTTGCCGGTCCCTTCTTCTTGCTATAAATATACTTCTCCACTCTTACTTGAGTTTCTTTTCTGCCTCTTCCAATCTCTGCTCTTTTCTTGTTTGATCTCTGCTCTTACTTTTACCTTATTTTCCCGAAATCCTCTACTTTCTTCATCACCATGTCTCCTAAAGGTGTTTTTGCATCTGCTTCGCTTAAAACTCTCGAGGAATTTCAAGCCGAGCTCCAAGAGTGAGGTTTAACCTTAACTCCAGCTGTTGATTCTTCCCCAGATCCCGCTGTTCTTGCTACCCAAGAGATGGAACTGAACTACCGGTGGCTTGGTTCAGACACTTGGTCTGCTGATAAGGTGATAATCTCTCTAGGTCAGTTGAGAGAGGGACTATCTTTCCCCTTGTATGATCCTTCAAACCCCATTTTCTTGGAGATTCTCGGTAGGCTGCATTGCGGGCTTTTCTAGCTTACTGGTAATGCGATTCGGATTGCCAACGAGTTCAAAGTCCGTTCTCGCGATGGTATCTCGCAACTCCCTTCTTCAGCGGACGAATTTGATTCCTTGGATTTCAACATAGACTCTTTCATGGATAACTATTCAGCTGTGTTTACAAGCACCAGGGAGCATCAGGAGTGGGGTCTTGAGCTTGTTAGGAAGGTGGTTTCTCCACCCCCCCCCCCACCTTAAGTAGCTTTTACTGGATGTGGATTCCCAACTTCATCTCTCTGTTGATGACTGGGCGAGGTTTCCTATAGTAGTCGGCGGTCCCTTCGTCTGGGGTTACAACGAAAAGGGCTTTCCTCGCAATGGTCCCCTTCCCAGACATTGTTACCTCGCGGGATGTGAACCTTGGAGACTTCGCTGGACTGTTCCTAGCGAGGTATGATTTTTCCTACTGCGATTTGTATTATTTGGAATTATCAATTGTACTTATGTTTCTCAATTCGTTTTAGTATGTGATGCCTGCTGCTGGACTTGTCAAGGCGCGACAGGATAAGAAGGTTTCTAAGAAGACTCCCCCTGAACAAGTATCATTTTCGTCTGTTGTTAGCGATTTTGTGATAATTATCTATCCTGATGTCATGCCTCTTCTCAGGGTGAACTAGCCAAGGGTCACAATAAACGTTCTCATCCTACTCCTCCTCCTTCTTCTCAGGTACCATCCTTATCGCCTTTTATTTGTAAATTTTAGCCTTTTTGGTTCGTAACTTTTGATTTCGCAGACAAGTGCTCCTCCATCTGGTGCATCTAAGAGGTCGTGAAAGACCCTGGATGTGGATGCCTTAGCTGCAATACAGCCCGCCGTTCTCCTTGGTTGTCCCGTTCGCACTAAGCAACAGTCCCCTTCAGTTAGTGATCCTGCTCCTCCGAAAGAAGCTGATTCTGTTATCCGTCCCAAGGTCGCCGATTCCCCTATTCAGCCAAGATTTGAACATCCTAAGAGTTCTTCGGAGGTACCTCCTTCTGGCGAGAAGGGAAAGCAACCTGTCCGGCCTGTAATGTCAAATCCTCTCTTCGACCCCGATATGCAATTCCTTCGAGGTATCTACCACAAGGCTCAGGAAGATCCGGCTATGAGATCTCGTGCTTTGGAGTCTTTATCCTCCTTTGTTTCTGACGACTTCCTATCCCAAGACTCGTCAGCGCTTTTGAGTGCTTCAATGAATCTGTCTCTCCAGCAGCACTCTTCCTTGATGAACCAGGTGATTTCTTTGTGCCTCTTCTGCCATTTTTTCTTTTCGTCTCCGAGATCTATTTTCCGAGTTAAAATTTAATTCGCAGGAAGTCTACCGTCACATGGCCACCCTCGTGGAAATTCGGCTTATTCGCGAGATGGCTAGGAAGGATGAAGCTAAAATCAATGCTTTACCGGAGGACCTCCAGAAAGAAAAAGATCATCCCTGCGAGCAAGACCAAAAGATAGAGAAGCTTTTGAGTAAGTTATTTTTTCTTGGACGTCCCTCTATTGTTCTTGCCTTTGCTTCCATTATTTTCTTATTTTATGCTTCGTCAAGCTCGATGCATGCAACGTCAAATGAACGCCGACGAAGCTTCCTCCTCGCTGGAAGATATTCGCGCTGAGATGGTGAACCTTACAACTCAAAATGATATTTATGTTTCTGAGAACTCCATCCTTAATGAAAAGGCCGAGACCCTTTGCTTGCAAGTGGACCGTCTGTCAGTTGAATGCTCCCGTAACGAGGAACTGAACCTCCATCTCCACAATGACAACTTGCGCCTTAAGTCAGAGCTTCAACGGGTCTTTAATTCTCTTACTACCTTGCGAGCCTCCATTTTTCGTCGATAGCCAATTATAAGAAACTGGAGGAAGATTACGATCGAGTGATCAAAAGCAAAACCGAGCTCGCAGCTACTCTTCGTAGGTCTTGGAACACTGTGGATAGTCTAAACGAGGAGGTTGATTGTTTGAAGATAAAGGTGGAACTCCTGCAAGCTAAATTAGCAACTTCCTCTCGTCCAAAACCTGCGAAATCCTCCCCTCCGATCAAGCCTGCAAGTCTCCGTGGAAAAGGAGCTCTCGCCATTCAGTCTGACAAGAGCACTTTGAAATCCTCTCACGGTGAAGGTTGGGATAGAATGTATCATGAGTTATGTGTTCAACTCGAAGATTCCAACCTCAAAGTCGCCAAGCTCGATCATCTATACTCTGATGCTCAGAGTACTTTAAATACTACTATCCTTCAGGCAGAAGGTAGTTTTTAGGTGTATTATTATCTTTGTTTGACCCGACTTACTTCCTTGTTTCTAATGTAGTTTCTCTTATCTTCGCAGAATCAGATGAGCGTCATGAGAGTCAGGTCCTTCGTATCACCAGGGATAAAGATGAAGCTCGTGGTGATGTTTCTCTTCTTAATGAGGAGATTGAGAGTATAAATGATAATATGGACGAGATCATCGATTCTTCCAAGAAGGTATCCAAGACTATTTACTTCCACTCTTCAATGACTATTGTGCTGAGCATGGCATTCCTCCTCCTTCTTTTCTTTTGGAGGTTTTTTCTGATGATGAGAAGCCTCAGGATGAAGTAGCTGATCCTACCAACAAGTAATTGTCTCTTGATGACGACGAGGAACCAGAAGTTGACACCGCGAAGGAAAACGAGGGGTCCAAGGGAGCTTCTACTTAACATTACCGAGGCAGGCGGCAAGATCCCTGAGTCAACCATCATCGATGGTGCGATTCTTTAGTAGCAGTTTTAGTTTTGTCTTCTCTCATCTCAGATTAGTGTTTTATAACTAATAATTTTTTATGGGCGCTCCCAAGCTTGGGGGGCAAACACTTTATCATGATATTATGCTTCTGTTTTATCAAGCGTGTGTTTATTTGATTTCCGCCATTTGCCTCAAGTATATACTGACCATGGAAACTCTCAAAAGAATAGCGAAGCCTTTAAGTATATACTTGCTTCTTATTATTTTGCGAGTTTTCATGTCCGTTTCTGCCTTTATCTTTCAAATCACCCTTAGTTACGTCTTTCTTTCTTCACTTATCCCTGCTGCCTTTTGCTTTTCGGCGAGGTTGAGAATGCTAAAAAAGAGTGAGGAGCACTTGTTGCTAAAGCATGCGCCTGGTCTTAGTTTTTTGCTTCTGGTTCCTTCTTGCCCTGTCCTGTAGCCTTAGATTGTATCTTAAGCGCTTTGTAGTTTCGTGCGGATAATGCCAAAAGAAAAAATAAAATAAAAGTATATACTTGCCTCTTGTTATTTTTGGAATTATCCAATCGAGACGAGATGGTTCTGAGAATGCTCTTTATAACTTCGTTTTTTTAGTAGTTGTGTCTATTTCTTGCTTATGAGGTCTTATTGCGCCTCCTAATTAAGGTCTTATTGCGCCTCACCCTGTTTTTAAGGGTATTACTTCGGTGAAGTCTCAAGCGCTTGCTATTTTTGCGAATAGCAATCCATCAACCTCGCCTTAACATTTTTGATAAGTTTTCTTTTTGCGACAATATGACAGGCCTATCTATTCCCATGAATAGCATCCCCATGACATTGCCGTCTTTTTTGGTCACACAACTCCCTAATATGGAGGGTGTCATCCCTTTATATTCCCCCCGAGTGCCCCTTCAAGGAGGTTAACCCTAACATGCATGTTGTTCTCCTCCCATTCGTTTATTACGACATTCATTTGTTTTTGCGACCTCTTATCCTCTTCGCCGATAAGGCTCGTAGTTACGAAGTCACACCCTAAGTGGGGTTTATTTGGTATAGAGTGCATCGTAGCCATGACTTGCCAGACGGACATGGACGATAACACTCCAGACGTCCCAGGCACCCGCAGCTCAACCGAATACGTCGACGCCTTGGTCATATTTTTTCATCCTTTACCGAAGGCCATCATAAAAGGGACCCTCGGCGGATAGGTCTTATCATTTCCCCTAGCTTTCTGTCTGAGAATTGTCCACGACATGCGTTAGGTCTTTGCCTCTTGCATTTTCATGCGAACTAGGGTGCATGCCGTGGGTTCCCAGCCTTCCTAGGCGAAGGTTTTAAGTTTCCCTGGAAACTTTTTATTTCATATTCATTATTTGCCTCCTAATATTGAGGTCTGACTATCTTTGGTTAATCGGCGAATATTTATTTCATCAACATTTCATCAAATTCTTATTGCTATGCTCTTGAAAATTGAGTACATCGATCATTTCATTTTTTTTCATCAAAATAAAGCGAATACATTTATCTTATCTCATTGTATCTTTCCTATTCTTCTTCCATGCGAATGTGCTCGGCTTGGTCTTTTTTCAACTCCTCCATTCGTACTGCATTTCTTATCTTGAATAGTGCAGAAAATAACGGCTGCCCGGTTGATAAAGCATATATGAATGATCGCACCAACTCCTCTTCCGAGATTCTTCCCTTCAATTATTTGCATACTGCTTCCTACCTTGCGACGAGACTTCGCAAGCTCTCATGCTCCTTTTGCCTTAACGAGAAAAGCGATGTTATTTCTGGCTTGCACGGTTCATTCCTTGAGCATTTGTTTACCATTTGTAAATCACTTTCTCTCCTTTCCTTGGGGATATTGTTTCTTCCTCGAGTAACTGCTATTGATTGTTGCATTCGATATTCCCTTTCCCTGAATTTTCTTCTGCTGCTTTCTATGGCCTTCTTCAAGTTTTCTCGCTCCTTTTGATCACCTCGTCTTAGGCCTTCTCGTTTTCGCGTGTAATGTTTTTCTTTAGCTCGTGCTTCTCCCAATATCTCCTCCTGCATATTACTATCTGCCTGCTTCCTTTTCAAATTATTATTTCTGATGATCAACTTCTCATTTTCCCTTTCTAACCTTGTAGGATCAAAATCTCGCAATGATAATGTTTCAGCGAAATTATCAATGACACAGCATAACAACGTCGCAGAACAGTTTCAGAAATGATAGAATAAATCACGTCATCTAAAATCACGAGAAAGATATGATAGTCCTGCGAAGATTAGAGAGTTTGCGAAATTAAAAATTGTAAGGTTGCGAGAATATCGCAGATCATATCTGAAAATAAAGGACAGATTAGCTGTCATCCACTACGTATTTTCTTATAAATAGTCGTTCGAGTTGTAAAGAAAGGAGAGAGATCTTTTTTGAGTAAGAAACAAGTAAACGGGAAAGAGAAAGTCTAGAACAGAGATCATTCTTGATTTCTTTATCTTTTCTTGTAAAAATATTCAAATATTGTTCAATAAAATAAAGAGTTTAAACCTAAAATGAGGTGATTAATAATAAAATCATACGAGGGGTGTAGTGTATGATTTCCTGCAACTACATAATGGTGCTAGAAACAGGGAGGAGTTGAAGATTATTCTAGAAAAAGCTAAAGATTGATATAAAGATTTGTGAAAATTTAAAGTGATTGATTAATAATTTTTCATAATTTCTTGCAATACTGTTAACATTGAAGAAATGGCTAGAAGAAGAAATACATCCGAACAACCGACTACTATTAGAAGAAGCAAAAGAATTGCTGGAAGAGAAAGAAGTGAAATGGGAGAATCTGCTAGAATGAGAAATAATAGAGAAAATCAAATTCAACTGCCAATTCAACAAACACTAGTTCAAGAGAGGAATACAGATTATGACAGGGTAAGCGTACACACTTGGCGATCAAATTCAGCAGAAGAAATAGAAGAAGAGCAACAAAATATAAATTATAGACAGGAAGAGAGAAATCAAGAAGCAGATGAAGGAATAATTCATGGAGGTGAGGAAATTAGAGTGTTAGAAACATTGAGACGAAGAATACATGAAGAAAGAAGAGCTGAGGCAGAAGAACGTGCAAATTTAACAAGGCATTATCACGAATTAAGGATGGAGAATATAAGACTACAGAATAAAAGATCGAGAAGTATTACAAAATCATATTCAAGATCGACTAGAAGAGAAATGAGGCGAAATTCACCCACAATCAATGCTGGAAATAATATTCAAGAAGAAATATCAAATCCTAATGAAAAATATCGCGAAAATATAGAAAGAACTGATGATCGTTACGTTCCACAAAATGAAACTTTTGATGATGGGAAAATTGGAAGAAATCAAGAGAAAGGAAAAAATCAGGGACAAAATAACCAAGATGGCGAAGGAAATCAAGAGGAAGGAAGAAGAATTTTACATGTGAGAGAAACTCAAAGAAAACAACAGACAATTGAAGAAGAAATTGAAAGATATTATGCTGAACAAGCACGTTTAATCTGCAAACGTGAAAGATTGAGAGCGGAAATGGAAGAACAAGAGCTTCAGGAGACAATTCGCCAGAACAATCATGACAATCGAGAAAGAAGGCGTATACAAAACCGGAATAGTGATAATCTCAATGAGGAGTATGATAGAGTAAAGAGAATGGCTGAAAGACAGCGAATTGAATTGATAAGAAATGAACAAAATAATGGAGGGGAAAATGAAAGGCATCATCATTTGTGAATTCAAGATAGAGATGAGGAAGAGAATCTCAGAAGAAGACGAGATGTAGATAATGAAGAAGAGATGCAAAATTTCGCGAGAGAAGATAGACGTGAACGCAGAAGAAGAGAAGCAAAATTAAAGATACCAATGGATCAAGATTCAGGTGTAAATAAATAAATCTTGAAAGAATTAGAAGAAATGAGAGGAATGCTAAATAACAGAGGAGAAGTAGGTAGAAGACAATTGGATGAAGCAATAGAAGAAGCCGCGAAAACACCATTTACAAGGGAAGTACAATTAGGAGGAATACCACCGAAATGCAATTTTCCCGCATTAACCAGCATTTTTGATGGAACAACTTCCGCAATTCAGCACATTAAAGCCTATGTGAGGTGCATGTTACAAAGGGAAAATCATGATGCGGTATTGTGAAAATATTTGGCATCCAGCTTAACAGGAGAAGCGTTAAAATGGTTTGAAGGTTTACCAAAGAATACAATAACCTGCTTCAATCATTTGCATACTACATTCTTGGGAGCATACATAAGTAATAATTCCTCACGACCTGGTATAGAAGATGTGTTTGGATTAAAACAAAGGATTGGCGAAAGTTTGAAACACTTGACTAAAAGATGGAGAACTATGTGTAGCGAAATGGCTGGCCGTGTAGATGAGAGATATCTCATATTATCATTTATCCATGCTATGTTTGCAACAAACCTATTGTATGTCCAAATTTTCAGAGTCAAGAATACGATTACAATGACTGAATTGCGAGAACTTCAAGAAGAATACATTGCTTTAGAGGAAAGGAAAAATGAAATGGAATCATATCCAGTTGCGAACACCAGCTCACAAACAACGAATGCAAGCTTATTACCCAAGCTAATAAACACAGTGGTGAATACTTCGCAAGTACAACAAGAGAAGGTGACAAGTAACAATGAGCAGAAATTGGTATCTATGGGAAGCCGAGATCAAGAAGAGTCTGAGAGAGAAAGAAATTTCTACAATCGTGGAGGAAATAACAAGATTCAAAGGTTCGATCAACCGCAAGAAACTTATGGAGGTCAAAGACAAAACTATAATAAAGGACAAGGAAGTCACAAGGTAATATGGGAAGAAATCAAGATGCCACCTCTAAATGCAAGTGTGGAGAAGATATGGGAAGCTATAATCTTGATGGAAAATATACCAGCACAGTGGAACATGGGAACGGAACCTCCTCCAAACCACATGAGTCATGAATTTTGTTCTTATCATTATTTTCATGGACATATCACAAATGATTGCAGAAATGTAAAAAGAATTATTTTGAGAATGATAGATCAAGGAAAACTAAACGACTTTCTGGTAGGGCATCCGCAATCTCATCCATTACCACCACCACCAGAACATCACAAAGTGAATATGATGAAAAAGAAAGAAACATTCTTCATAGAAGTTGGTGCAAAAGCAAAAAATCTGTTCTGTCACTTTATCGTACATTCATATAAGACAATTGAAGATTTTCATGATAATGTTTTGAGTAGAGTGTTCGCAAGAGATAATGATGGAAGAGAAATTTTGAATATTGCGAAAATATCGCCACTAGAGGAATGGCAGAAACAGATCATTTCTTTTATTGCAAAAGAAATTCCCGAAGGAGAAGAGGTGCATGACAATCCGTTGGTAATAAAATTATAAATTAATCCAAAACCGAAAGAAGATGAGGATGATGAAGATGGAGATTCACGGGAAATCAATAGAATTTTAGTCGATACTGGAAGCTTTGTGAACATCTTATTTTATCATACCTATAAAACCATGGGTGGAAGAGATGATGATCTTATACCGTCAACATATAAGATATATGGTTTTAATGGTACAACTAACAAGCCTAAAGGGGAGGTTACTATGCGAATTCCATTGAAGGGAATATCTTCTGAAATTTCATTTTGTGTCATTGATGTAGAATCACCTTACAATGCGTTAATTGGTCGACCTTGGCTACATGGAATTCTAGGTGTAGCTTCAAATTTCCACCAATGCATCAAATTCCCTCACCCCAATGGTGTAGGAATCATAAAGGGAGATTGGGTCGAAATAAAGAGATGTTACGAAACTGAGATAGAATCTTGCGAAGGAAGAGCAAACAAGAAGGAAAACTGGCGACAAAAAATCAAAGATGTACAAAGAAGTGAGAGGTTGATGGTGGATACAATCGAAAGGAAAGAAGAAGAGATGTTGCGAAATTAATGCTAGCTCAGAATAAAAAGGATGAACATACCACTACCAAAGAAGCATTAGTAGAAAATAATAAAGAAGTAGAGGATGGCAAAGGTAATAAAAACAAGAAATGTATGAATGATTAAGTTGTTGCGATACTCTCGCAATAAGTAAAATTCTCAAAAATAATTTGATTGAACAACAAAATTGAGATTGCGAAATTCAGATATAATATAATGATTTGCGAGACTCTCGCAGAGATTATGGATTTTACAGAAAATAATCAGAGAAGAATGACAAAAGAGAAAGAGGCGAACCTTTATGGTGTACACCCTAGTTCGCGAATACAATTTCGCAAAAGGAAAATGTAAGACCTAAAGTACGTCATATAAGGGGGTACCTGTAGCATGGCTCAGGGAAAGGCTACACCACCCCCGGAACCTGAGTCATGGAGATTTGGGGTCAATAAAGCCCATCAGGGAGAGTCACCGTGGATTCTCAGCTTAAGCATATGACTTGGGTTGGGCGACTAAGGTAATAAGGACTCTCCCAAGGAGTGCAGATCTGATGAAGGCGCCGAGGTACACGGTTGAGTCAAGAGTGCCGGGGGCGTTTGAAGCGTCCTTGCCATTCTTGAAAAGTCTTGACTTATACTGTACTCGGCCCAAAGAAAACCCCACTTAGGATGTAGTCTCGTAACCATAAGCCTTATAGGTAAAAGGGATAAGAGGCTGCGAAAAAAACTGGTTGTTGTTAAGACTGGAAGGGAGGAGTTGTATGGTAGAAGTACGTCTCCTTGAAGGGGCAACTAGGGGGGAGATAAGGGCGACACCCTCCATTAGGGAGCTGATAAGTGTCTTAAGACGCAAATATCATGAGACTTTTTATTCGCAAGGATATTAAGACTTGTCATATTTGTGCAACAATCCTGAAGATGCAATAATACAAAAGAAAAAGATAAGACGAGATCAATGAGTTTTTGATTATGATTTTTGATGTCATTGTAGTAGTAAATAAGATTCGTTTCAGACTTGTGAAGGAAATAAAATTTTTAGATTTAATAAAATTATATATACAAAAATATTAACAAGATGAAGAGAGTTACTGGCACTCAGGATTCCACCAATTCTCACATTCATGCAGTTCAATATTTAATTCCGGACAATTAAAGCTCATAAAATAACAAACATCGACTCTAAATCTTTGCCAAGGTATATTTTATAAAGAATTATATGTAAATCACAAGCATGACGCATCAAAAGTACCTAAGACTAAGCATGCGACGTCAAACGAAATCACAAATAATCAAGAAAAATCATAAATCAATTATAATAGTGCAAATATTCATAAAGAAATTAAATAGAATTACCACATGGGTGAAAAACAACTTCCTCCGTCGTCCCAATGATGGGTTCTAGCTCCGCATATTGAAAACACGCTCAAAATTCATTTTTATTGCTCAAAGGGTGTTTACAAGGATGAAAATGGAGACGAAATAATAAAACAGTGAATGTGCGACCCACAGAAAGCGTCCAAAATAAACGACACAGAAGAAGTGTTATTTTTACTGTAGCTCTAAGACCCGCACCTACGACCCACACCTAACCCACGCTTGTGAGTCTTTCACTGTTGATAAACGACTTTCCCTGCGAGTCTGTTATTCGTGTTCTTGGTGTTCTTCATCAGCAGCTGCAGCAGAAACAAAGTTTCATCAACTCTTGATTTCTCGCTCCTGAGCTCTACTATCGACCCCAAACTCTCGACACCCTTTCTAATCAACCCCAACAACCTATTCATTGCAACTAAACGCTTATATGTCCTTTCAATCCGTTGTTGGGTCTCTTCTATAGAAGGAACAGGTTCAGAAATATCATAATCAGGACTAGTTTTTAAGTGATTTTCCAAAAACGCGTAACTAGTACTATAATGTTCTTGATTTTCTTGCTCGTAAGACCAATTCGCGTGTGGATAGTAATTGGTCTCACTATGGTATGAACCATAACCTTGAAAAGGTTGACGTTCCCAACTACTATTCGCATCATGGTCATAAAACCGATGATGTCCATATTCAAATTCAGGTCGATACTCGTTGTATTGGATTCTATCATACCAGTTCGACATCATATCTGCAAGGGAATTCTACACAAGCACAAAGAAGGCTGACTCGACCACAACAAGCCTATTTTATCTAGCAAACAAAAAGCATGATGGCTCCCTTAGATTGTTTCTAGACCAGCTTCTAATCCTTCGAAAGGGAATTCGTTACAATTTAAGCAAACCCCTCTGGAATCAATCCGAGTTAAAGTAAGTTGAATCGAGGCGAGGGAAGATCAGTGGAGCTTTGATACCCAAAGCCTCACCGGTATTAAGAGGCGGCGCAGTCACGCATTCAACTTACAGAAACTATCAAGAAATTTGAAGTATGCTTAACAGAGTAACCAATATTTTTCGAATGAATTTCCTATTAAGCTCGTTACCTTATCGGTCTCGTTCCAGTCCAAATTTTAAGGCTTAGGTTCGCGTTGGTTACGTGTTCCTAAGGAGGGCAAGAAGGAAACGGTGATGAAATCCGAGTCCTTATCTTGATTTGTCCAGGCCTTTCCCTTTACTAGAAAATTAAAACAGCCGTATTCAGTTCCTCGACATATATCCACATGAAGGAAGACAATAACTCGCTGACAGGAGATTCGCGAGTGTTTCGACCAACTTACCTCCCGTACCAGACGGGCGAAGAACCGTTGTAGTCGACTGGGGCCACGACTCCTATGTCATGTACGAACCCGAGGGACCGAGACGATATGGTAATCGTCGTCCTTCCCTGCAAACAGTGTATACTTAATTACCCTTTCGTAGGGTTTAAAAAATTAAAGTCCAAATGTCCAGTCCAAAGTCCAAAATAAAAATAAAAATAAAGTTCAAAAGAAAAAGAAAAGTCTAAAAAAATAAAAAATAATATCTAAAAAAAATAAAAATGTCTCTCTTTTTTTTATTTTTTTTTATTAAATAAAAAAAATCTTCTTCTTTCGCTCCTTTCGCTTTGCCTTTTACTCCAAGTCTTTAAGTATTCACCAATAACTTTGGCAAAATATTCTTTCGCTCCAATTCCAAATTCTGTAAGGAAAAGACAAAAACCCTAAAACGTAAAGAAGAACAAATAAAATAAAACAAATAAAAACCTAAAAAAGAAAAAAAAATCTAAAAACTCTAGCCTAAAGACAAGTCCCCGTCGGCGGCGCCAAAATGATTATGATTTTTGATGTCATTGTAGTAGTAAATAAGATTCGTTTCAGACTTGTGAAGGAAATTAAATTTTTGGATTTAATAAAATTATATATACAAAAATATTAACAAGATGAAGAGAGTTACTGGCATTCGGGATTCCACCAATTCTCACATTCATGCAGTTCAATATTTAATTCCGGATAATTAAAGCTCACAAAATAACAAACATCGACTCTAAATTTTTGCCAAGGTAGATTTTATAAAGAATTATATGTAAATCACAAGCATGACGCATCAAAAGTACCTAAGACTCAGCATGCGACGTCAAACGAAATCACAAATAATCAAGAAAAATCATAAATCAATTATAATAGTGCAAATATTCATAAAGAAATTAAATAGAATTACCACATGGGTGAAAAACAACTTCCTCCGTCGTCCCAATGATGGGTTCTAGATCCGCATATTGAAAACACGCTCAAAATTCATTTTTATTGCTCAAAGGGTGTTTACAAGGATGAAAATGGAGACGAAATAATAAAACAGTGAATGTGCGACCCACAGAAAGCGTCCAAAATAAACGACACAGAAGAAGTGCTATTGTTACTGTAGCTCTAAGACCAGCACCTACGACCCACACCTAATCCACGCCTGTGAATCTTTCACTGTTGATAAACGACTGTCCCTGCGAGTCTGTTCTTCGTGTTCTTGGTGTTCTTCATCAGCAGCTGCAGCAGAAACATAGTTTCATCAACTCTTGATTTCTCGCTCCTGAGCTCTCCTATCGACCCCAAACTCTCGACACCCTTTCTACTCAACCCCAACAACCTATTTATAGCCAACAGACCCATCGAATCTCGCTCATTCACTCCATATAATTCTCTTTAACTCGGCAGTAAAGAAAATATTTCTGGGAATATTTTCTTTCCTGTTTCATCTTCTCACGCGTTTTCAAGCCTCCAAATTACCATATTTAACTCCTTCACGCTCCAACAGGCTGTGAGGGTCTTCCATGCACGCACAAAACACGTTGAATCTTCTCCAAATCACGTGAAACCCGTGATATACACGAACTGCCCTGTTTTCAACCCGTGAATTGTTTAGCTGATTCTATCCAATTCTGGTCGAACCAAATGCCCACAGTGTGTTTAATAGGCCATATCACAACTATCTACCAAAAATCAGCCATTGAATCTCCTTAGAACACGTTCAACAATTCGATCAAAAATCTGCAGAAGTGTTCTCCATTTTCCCGCCAAAAAAAAAATTCAAATGGAGAAGATGACATCCCCCTAATCCTGTACTGGGGTGCGAATAGCAGATGCCTTTTGGGGTGACCTGGGGTGCCCCTTAGTAATTGAGGTTCCCCTTATCTAACGGTGAGAGTCCGAATAACACGTGTCTTCCGAGGCTTTTACCAACTTCCAAAAAATGTTTATTTTCCAAAGGTGCCTACAAACACATAAAACACCAAAATTAGTACAAACTCGAGTGCCAACAATATATAGTATTGAGATCAAATTAAACACAAAAATGTGTCTATCAGTTTTCGCATGAAAGTGCGAAGACATCCTGCGATTTCGTCGCAAGACGGCAATGTCATGGGGATTTATTTTCGCAAGAATATTTAGGCCTGTTATATTGTCGCAACATTCCTGAAGAGGCCATAATACAAAAGAAAAAGTTAAGGCAAGATCAATGGGTTTTTGCATGAAAGTGCAAGGACGTCCTGCGATTTTGTCGCAATGACAAGAGGTGGCATAATAAGACCTTTAATTAGGAAGGAAAAATAAGGCCACACAGGAATGAGATTTTGAAAAGAAACAAAATTCACTTCGCATAAGATTGCGAAGTTTTACAATAAGAAAAATTTATGAAATCTATCATTTGGATTCAAATAACAGAGGCAAGTATGGGAATGCATGAAATTAGAAAATGTTATTTGCTCCCATATGATAGATTTACTCAAAGATTCAAGAATTAATGATTATATTGATTAACTGTATTGCAAAGAAGAATTGTTTTAATTAATGCAGGTCAAAATGAAAGAAACATAAATGTACAGAAAGAAGAGATAAATGTACAAGTATTACAAAAGATCAAAGAAAGAAATGAAGACTACTTCTTGGTTAATCCTTCATTATCTTCATTAGACTTATTCCCTTCTTCGTCTGCGTCAGAATCTTCGTCACCATCAGAACTTCCATTACTATCAGATTCTTCATCGTCAGCTTCGCTATCAGAGATAATCAAACTGGGAGTATTCTGTGGGATTTGTTCTACAAGACAAGGATAATCATAATGTGGGATATTATGATTATCACAAACCATTTGGATAGTTTGATTGCGAAAATGCATAGTATCATTCTTAAAATTCGAAACAGTGATCTTGATTTGATTCTTTAATCTAGAATACTTGTCGTTGCGAGAAGAAATATTCTTTGCGAGTTCCTCCTTTTCATCTTCGAGTTCCTCAATCTTTTCACGATATCTATTTTCAGAATCTGCGAGCAAAAGACAATCCATTATTAACTTGATGAGAATTCATAAGAAGAAAAAAATTAGTAAAGAAGAGCAGTTAGTAACCTTCTCTGTCAGAAATCATATCTCTAATCAAAGCTGTATGCTCAACTTGAAGACTAACATTTACACCTAAGTCTTTTCTAGCATCATCTAAGATTTTCGCAACCCAAAAAAATTCATCCTCACTACTTATAAGAAGACGAGAACGAATTTGATTTTCCCTTTCGCAGAGTTCGATATTCTTGCGGTTAGCTTCATCTCGTTCAAGTTGAACTTAAAGAAGAGCCTCTTGGAACCTCGCCAGAGCCTTGGCACCTTGATCAGAGATGCGATCCTTATCATCTATGAGACCACTAATTTTGGTTCTTAACTCATTGATTTTCTCTTTAGAATCAAGAAGGAGACGCTTAAATCGGTTGTCTAAGCCTAAACTAGATCTATTATCAATTTCTAAGAGGCGAAATTTAGATCTAAGATCATTTATAGAAAGAGAAGAAATTCTATCATTTGAGAAGCTATTTAAGGAATTGTTAAGACGCTCAAGAAGGGTATTATCATCCAAGGCATTAGGAAATGAACGAAGAAGGGTAGCTTTATCAGAAAGACCATAAATGTCTGCAAAAAGGATCGTTTAAATAAGATAAAACAACGGGATGAATGAATAAAGAGAAAAGAGAAAAGTAACATACCGTAAAGCTGATTATTAGCTTGCTGAAGACTAGAAATTTTGTTCTTATACGAGGAAGAATCAATTTCTAATTGTCTATTTTTCTCGCGAAGACCTTTAACTTCAGCTTCCAATTCTTCATTCTTTTTGCGAAATTGAAGATTCTTCTTTTCAAGATTTTCACGTCTTCTCCCTAGATCTGAGGCAACAGCAAAAGAAGCTTTTACATCCTGCGAAAAAATAAAAAATATTAATATAGAAAGAAATTTTGGATTACAACAATGAAGAAGTAAAAGGATAAAAATATACAAGACTATTGAGAGAATGCAAAAAATCGGGAGTCACTGATCTAGAAACTCCATGAAGAGATATATCACCATCTAGTAAAGGAACATCGCAAAGGGTAGCGAGAGATTTACAAGTATCTGCGAATTGGCTATCTCCCATTCCTTGTAGAGAATCAGAAAAGAGGCCAGATAACTTAGCCATAGAAGATTCAGGTGGAGAATCTTCACTTGTAGCAATACCATCGTTGTCCTCATCACCCTTATCACTTTCAGAATTTTCGTGAGGAGGAATATTTGAAGGGGAAGAAGAACGAACTTTCCTTTTCTTTGGAGGAGGACCAGTTGATTTTTCCTTGCGAAGAGCACCTTTCCCTTTATCACCAATCTTCGCAACATCAGCAGATTCTTCTACTTCAGCAATAATCTTCACACACAGATAGAAATAAGAAATGGAAGCATGGAAGAAACAGTAATATTTAAAATCATAAGAGAAAATTTCTTACCTCATCTGTATATGAGCGAAGAGCTAACATAGTACTAGATTTCCCAGTCCTGTTATAACTATCTTTCAGTTTTTGGATCTGCGGAATGTCGCAAGAGTTAGCGAACAGAATAAAAAAAAATCAATGAAGAAATATAAAATGAGTTAAAGGGGAAAACATACCTCTTTTTCCTTTTCAGGCCAAGAAAAACCCAAGGTTGATAAGCAGCGAGATTCGCAGGAAGAGTATTAGACCCAGCAATGTAGGGTCCTTTTAGCAGTAAAGGGAAAACACACCATTTATCATCTTTGGATTCGCGAGGAGTTGTGTTTTTACCAGAATGCCAGTCAATATCTTGCATGAGAACTTTTTCTTCATCAATATTATCTTTCCTTCATGGAGATAAGTTCATGATTCTCAAAGAAATTCGCCACTGTATACTTCTCAGCAACTATCTCTAGTTTTTCGAACTTAGGATCCCTAAGTTCTTTGGAGTACAGAGATCCTCTACCAGCACCACGATTAGCGAACTCTAGCATTAGACGGATGCAGTCCCCACTCAGTTGGAAGATGGCTCGCGAAAATCCCGAATGAGCGAGAATTTCATAAAATAAAGGAAGACCTGGATTATAAAGAGGGATGGGGAGACCTGCGAGAATCTGACCTAGCGAAATTATGATTGATTGATCATCACAATATTGATCAGATAAAAGCTTGACAGAAAGAATTGATTTGACATTCTCACCAGGAATGGTGGAGAGTATGAAACCTTTATCAGCAAGATCTTTTTGGACATCTTGTAAATTCTTCTCATATCTATGACCACTTGGAGCCATGTTTGAATATAGAGTATGGGAATGTATGGAAAGTAAAAGGATTGAAGGAAGAAAAAGTTACAGCAACAGAACTTGCAGAAGAATAACAGAATTGCAGAGACGAGAGAATAAAAATAGAAGAGAAAGTAAAAAAATAAATAGAAAGAAGAGTAAGATGAATATATAAAGGAGATTTTATTTACTCGAAAAAATAAACACCATTAAGACGAAGAGACGTGAGAGGTTGAAAAGTTTCGGTTACAGAAGACGTATCAAGAAACAAATGGATGAAAGAATAGTGTGATAAATGCAGAATATGAAAACACAAGCAGCTGCGGCATTTCTCATATCATTCTCTACTTTGCAGAGAAGATATGAGAAGAGGCAAGATGTAGGATCAGAATCTCGCAATGATAATGTTTCAGCGAAATTATCAATGACACAGCATAACAGCGTCGCAGAACAGTTTCAGAAATGATAGAATAAATGACGTCATCTAAAATCACGAGAAAGATGTGATAGTCCTACGAAGATTAGAGAGTTTGCGAAATTAACAATTGTAAGGTTGCGTGAATATCGCAGATCATATCCGAAAATAAAGGACAAATTAGCTGTCATCCACTACGTATTTTCTTATAAATAGTCGTTCGAGTTGTAAAGAAAGGAGAGATATCTTTTTTGAGTAAGAAACAAGTAAACAAGAGAGAGAAAGTCTAGAACAGAGATCATTCTTGATTCTTTATCTTTTCTTGTAAAAATATTCAAAGATTGTTCAATAAAATAAAGAGTTTAAACCTAAAATGAGGTGATTAATAATAAAATCATACGAGGGGTGTAGTGTAGGATTTCCTGCAACTACAAACCTTATTCGTTTCCTGACCAGATCCTCTTTCCTTCGCCTCTATTAGTAAAGTTATTCCTCTAACTGGGCCATCCCTCGTCTTCGCGACTTTCTTTCAATTTATTCTGTGAATTTTGTATTTCAACGCTTTCCTAGGCCTCTTGTCCCTGTACCCTTTTGCCTCTTGACCGGTTCATTTTTCCTCCTTCTCGTGGAATTTGCTTCTCCTTTGTCGTTGGAGTTTCCTTTTTATTCTTTGTCATTTCATTTCCTTCAGCAACCTTCCCCTTCTTGGCCTTTCCACCTTGTTTTTGATTGACCTGGACTCCTTCCTCTGGAATTGCGTTATTACCTTCCTTGATACGAATTTTTGCTTCATTGGTTTCCTCCTCATCCTCCTGCGTTCCGCTCAATTCTTTGTTAGACTCTATCGTAAACACCATCAGCTGTTCGGCTCTTTTTTCTTCGCTGACTTTTTTCCTTTGTTCCATCTTCTTTCTTAACTTCTTCTCGTAGTTATGCACGTCTTTTGTTATCCATTCTTTTGCGTCTCTCAGATCTCCACTTATCTCACCGATTCCACTTGGCATTGGGAACCGGATCGCCTGGTGATATGTCGACGCAACTCCCTTTATTCCATGTATCCAAGGCCGCACTATGAGAACACTGTAGGGAGAATCGACATCTACGACACAGAATGTGACCTTCATCTCTAGTTCGCCAGCGAGAATCTTCACGGTCAGTTCCCCATTCGGCTTAGACGCTACCCCATTGAACCCATATATGTTATATGTAGAAGGTACCAGATCCGAGTCCTTGTATCCCATGGTTCTAAAGGTATGGTAAAAGAGGATATCGACTGAACTCCCAGTATCAACTAAGATTCTGTCTATTTTTCAAATTCTCCTTTCCTAAGCTTGCTCTTCCTCCCATCTGGAATATTTTCCGAATCCCAAGGTCACGACCAGAGGATTTGTGTGCAAAGTTTCCCCATCAGGTGCATCCTTCGCCGAGAAGGTTATCTCCCTCTTCTGCCATTTCTCTAGCGGCTCTTTCGTCATGGCGCTGAATATTTCGTTTCCCTCGAAATCCCTTTTGTGTACTCTTTTAAGCACATTGTCATGAAAGTCTTGGAGACTTCTTGCCTCGTGAATTATCGAATTACAGTTTAATTGGTGCTTTCCCCGGTCTATCTCGATCCGGTATATTGGCTGATTCTCACGAGGTGGCGGGGATGGAACATAACCCTCTAGGAAATGCGCGAGTTTCCCTTGGTCTATCAAGCGAAGTACAATTCGCCGAACGTTCATGCAATCACCTGTTTGGTGTCCATGGAAGCGATGATACTTACAAAATTCATGACTTCGAAACCCTGGCGGGGGAGGGATTTCCTCTGTCAGCACTATTGCCTCCCACACTTTTTCCACAGTTGTGTTAAGTCGTGGGAGTTTCACATCTTCAAAGATTGGTCCATTGGACCTCCTTTCCCCGTATCTGGCTCCTTGATTATTCCTAGGTTGGTATCCCGTATTATAGCTTCCTGGCTCATGATTTCTTCGTTTTGACTCCTCATACCTTTGTTGATCAATCCACTCCTGATCTCCACTCGAGACGGACACAAGCTTCGCTGGGACGGGAACTACTGGCTGTCCCTTTCCTCCCCTGAGTTTATCCTCCACTGCGTGCACCGCTCTTGGTAATAGCCTAGAATTCCCTTCTTTCGCTGGGGCCAACGTCATTTCGCTGACCTGTCTTTGCTTTTCCTCCAAAGCTATGTATTCCTCCTGGTACTCCCTCAGCTCATTCATCGTTATCGAGTTTCGAATAATGAATATCTGTGTGTACAGTAGGTCCGTTGGTATCAAAGCATTCACGAAGGCTAAGATGAAGTTTCGTTCATCAACTCTCCGGCTAACTCGCTGCACACTATTCTCCATCTCGTGACCAACCCCCGCAAGCTTTCTGTTGGCCTTCTCCTCAAGTTGAACAATGTCTTTATCCCAGGTCTCAACAAGTTTCTTCTTATGTACGTCGTCAAGAATATCCTCTGCAAATCTTTGAATGATGATATTGACTTTTCCGGGAGTCCATCAAACCAGGCTAATGCCTCCCCTGTTAAGCTCGCGGGGAAATATCGACAAAGTATTGCGTCATTTCGTCCCCATTGCATCAACGAAAGGGTATATTATTTCAATGTTTCACTGCACTTTCCGATTCACTGAATATGCTTGCAAGCGTTGGTAATACACATTTCTCCGGGATGTCCGTATGCATGATCTCATAGGTGAATGGCGATTTATATGCTTCCTCTATTGCTTCTACTAACTGTATTCTTCCACCTCTTCGTGAGTTATTAATTAAAGCCCTCATGTCTCTCAACTCGTTCAGGACTTCTTGGTTCAAGTTTCCTCCATCCTCCTCATGGTGACGGCCTCTCATCACGCTAAGCCTCCCTTCGCCTGGTCGTCGCCTTTCCTCCTCGTCTCGGATAAGGTTCGCCCGACGTTGCAGTTCGTCATCCTGCCTTTGTTCCTCCTCATGTCTCCGCCTCTGATCTTCCCATTGTGAGACCTCCAGTGCTCTTCTCAAGTCTCTTTCTTCGTATTCGTTCGCTCGTCGTCTTCTTCTTCGTCCTCCTTCATCTTCCTAGTGGTCATATCTCCTTCGCCGCAGTTCATCTTCCTCCGAAGATACAGTGTTTCCTTCCGAATCTATGACATTCATCTCCACGTTTTCGTTAAGCTGCCGGTTTTGTTGCCTCAACCTAGCATTATGCCTTTCCAACTATACTTGTTGTTCCGCCAAGACCCGGTCCCGTTCTCGTTCACGATAGAGCGTCTCCCTTATATGGTCCAACGTCATGTTTTCTTCTCCGATATTCTCTTCCATCTCCTCGAGAGTCATCTCCTCCTCAACAACGGTGTCTGTATCGGATGTGTGCACTGAACCTTCCCTGAGGCCATTTTCCTCCGTCTGCCGCTGGTTCTCTTCTCGTCTGTCTCCTACAGCTGATATTCCGGCCCGTTCCATCCTTCCTCTCCTCGCCTCTATACGTTGGCTTCTTCTTGTTGCTATCACATGCCTTGCTCGATCTGGTGTCATGGCCATCTAACAATCTTCAACCTCCACGATCTTTCTCTGCTCTCCACGCGAAATTCCAAGATCTCTTCCTATTCTATTTCTCTAACCTTGTATACAAACGTAAAAACTCAAGATCTACAACCCTAACTTCAAACAACTCGCTAGATCTATAACCTCTACAATCTCTAAGACAACTTATTTCCTTTTCTAACTCTTAGATGAGGATAAATCCCCAATCTAAGTTCCCTGTTTCTGGACACCAAAATGTGATTATTGAAAATTCAGCAACACACCCACATGGAGAATATGCAAGATCTAAGACATAATAAACACTAGAACTTAAACTTATTTATTAATCTCAAGCGAAATACAAGTTACACTCTACAAGGAAACCCTAATCCCTTCTCTCAGCCTATGAATTACAAGGAAACCCTAACTCTCTCTCTCTCTCCTATGCTAGACCTTACCCTCTCCAAAACATCTCTCCCTTTACATTGTCCAAAGGTCTCTATTTATAGGCCTAAGCAACCTTAGTGGCATACATCTCATATCATCTCGCCGAGGTTACTTTATGCTTCGCCCGGAGCATATTCTATAAAGTTTTTCCCCATCTTTCGCTGACTTCACGTGGTCTTGTCGGGACACCTATCCTTTTTCTTGCGCCCTACTGTTTCTACTTCGCGGGTTATCTTCTTCGCCAAGTAATCTTGTCGTGATTCGCCTTAGTACTTTATTCGGGATGGAAAGTTATCTCGTGATTGGGATTTGTATTTCGCCTTCTGATGTTGACTGATTTGACAGGTCACTGACATGGATCTTTGACTATGATTTTCTTACCTTACTTGGTATGACACATGGCAATCCTATTTCGTGTACCTACATTTTTTGTCAAAATACGAGGGACGTGGAATCGATGAGTTCTACAGTTACGATGTTAAGTTGGAAATGTTGGATTCTGTCATCAAGACAAATGGTAAGCATTTCATGTGGCATGTAAGCAGCCTTGCCCGCCTGTAATCAACCTTTACTGACATGTTTCGAAACTTTCTACTGTTTTTATTATCGAAATATTATGTTTCTAGTTTTTATCGAAATAATTGCCTTACACGCATTATTAGTTTTTGTTTCCTTAACTGACGTGCTATCTTATGTGTAACTCAAACAAATTCGCATCATCAAAAACTTGAAAATATATAGATCTATTACCATTGTTTTCCAAGGTTTCGTACAAGTGATTTTGAGGATGAAACAGTCCCCATAATCCCCAAAACTAAACCAAAAATTATAAGAACTACATTGAACGCTAGAGCTATCTTTGATAACCGAGGCCTAAAGATCTTAATGTAAACAGCACAAGGGTATATTATTGAGACACTAATGCTAACTAGTGAACCAGTTAAGCCAAGAACGTTTTCAAAATAAGGAACCGCGAGGGCTAAAATTAGAACAAATATGAGCAGTAAGGATCCTACAGTACCCCTAATGAACATTTTCATTTTTACACTCATTGAAGAAGGTAGTTTCCGTTCCACTGCCGATGCTACTGGAACAAGTTCAAATGCATATTTTGTCAATGGTGTCAAGACTACTGCCCACAATGCTATTTTTGTGATAATGAGATGTCTTGGCATGCTAAGCGTGATTTGTGAGCTCACTCCAGACCCGAACAACTTGGCACCCATGAACCCCAATGCCGTGTAGAATATTGTAACCAAGCCAAAGCTCGCAATGGATACCTAAATTTCCAGGAAATGAGAAATATTAGTAATTATATGTATATGTTCAAAATATAATCGATATATTTAAGTTGTCAGAGAAAAGTAGCTAGATGTCTATAAGAATCAAACTAAAAAATGTAATTAGGTACACACCTTAGTGAATTGAGAAGGATCTTTCATGGATTTGTAAATATCTGGGAAGAGGACATGAGAAGCAAAACTGAAGATATATAAACCAGATACTGCAGGTATGTTTCGTAGTTGAAGCACTGGTACAGATTGGTTAGCTTTGACACCACCAAATGCAGCAGTACATCCTACCGTGACAAAGATAACAAGCGACATGAGTATACCCGCCGTAGAAAGAAATGATATCTTCGAAAGATCCCTTAACCATACAGTGGGTAATGCTATTACAATTGCAATTACTGTCAGAGCTTGAGCTGTATTGATCCATGACAAATCTAGGAGTTTAGCTCCAAGAAATACTTGACCCAAATTATCGTGAAGCGAAATGGTGAATGAAACTAGCGACATAAAGATTTCCATGTACATGAAGATTGAAGCTATAAGCCTTCCTTTCTTCCCAAAAGTATACTGTGCAATGTCTGGATAGTTTCTTAACTTGACGTTGTTTTTGAGACATTCGGCTAATAGATGTGAAGTATATGCACATATTATTCCAAATCCTATGAGAAGGAAAGCCGAAGCCCATCCACCATTTTGTACTGCGTAGGGTGTCGATAGCTGTCCAAGACCTGTTTAATACATACAAAGAAAAAGAGAATTTTGCTTCATTAGAACTAACCACACCTATATACAACTAGCTGGGTCTGGAGACGTGTATTAATCATGGGATTGCTAGAAACTCATCAATAGATGCCCAGGTTGCCTAGTCAATGTGGAACTATTCCAACACATGCCAACCTGAATTCTAGTTTTTCTTTTTTTCTTCTCATTTTGAAACATAGAAAGTGTAGCCAAGTAGTAGAACATACCTATGAGAATTCCAGACATGTTGAGAACTGAATGAAGAAAGGAACTATCAGCCTTGGCATATTGTTGTTGATCCTTAGTCTCATGAACATCATAACCATTACCATGGTCATTTGTAGAGCTTCCTCCTTTGTAATAATTAATATCAACGATGATTTCCTTTGACTCTTTCTTATTCTCCGGAGAAACAATACCGGATAATGCATCTCCGGTGGTCTTCGTATCGGATTCACCCAAAGTAGAACTTGTGTTTTCCTCCAAGCAATAAACTTGACAATACGTAACCAGATTTGATGATTTTTTTTTCACTTGATTTCAATATCCAGCTACCTCTCTTTCTTTGCTCACTTGTGTATATAAATGGAGAGCAAAGATGATTAGATGAGTATTTGTACATACATGAAATTTGAAGCCTATATATATATTGCTATTCCAGGATTCAGATTTCGAAAAAAGATGTTGACTTTCTGTCGATAGTAACTTGCATATAGACTCTATATCAACGATGAAAGGATGTATAGGATGTAATTGAAGAGCCGCATAATCTAAATTAAGGTAAGCGTTTTCCAATTTTTCTCATACAATACTGAAATTGGAAAAAGTTTATTCAGCGACTGCTCTAGCCACTTGGTCTCAACCGAGTCGCGAAGACAGTTTCTGACTGACATCATTAAAGTCTGCAATTTCGTGGGAAGTGGAACTATGGAGAAATGATGGACCTTCCGGGGACTCTCTGTTAAAGCTAATAAAAATAAGCTACAACATTTCTTTTTAATGAGCCCATTTGGCCTTCTTCTTGATGGTTAATTATCTGTTCGGAGTCCAACCATTGTAATCAGATGCCATCAAATTTTATTTGTGTCTCTGGCAATCTGCTTTCATATGAGACCCATCATTCACCCTCGAATAAAAAAAATGGTCATGGATTATTTATAGGCTTACCCCAACCGTCCAAATTGGGTATGACAGTATTCATTAGTATGAAGCAAAACTACAAAAATACGGCAAGTTGCTTGAAGTTTATTGAGTTGACTTTAAAATCCTACTCGGTTTCTAGTCATCTTATCATTTTTTATTTTGTTTTTTTCATTTCAATTCAACTCGGTTTCTAGGCCATTAATGATTTCATACACTTACACATCTTATAAACTCCAAATAAATGCATGAGGAAATGCAAGTTACTTGGCAGATTTGCAACTTGGATGAGCCATTTAGTGTTGGATACAGAGAACTAGTTTAATATATCAAAATACACGTCTGTTTGTATTCATCTCTAGAAATAGCCAACTACCCCCTCCGTACCTATTATTTAGGGGAGATTTTCATTTTTCCTTGTATACTATATAGGCGGAGTCCAAATTTCGAAACGATTTTTTACTTATATTATCCTTATTTATTTGCTTGGAAATCATCACAATTTAGTGTCTCTAATATTGGGAATATAATTAAGGATAAAATAGTCAAAATAATTAGAAATGTAAAAAATCAATAAAAGTATCTTAATCTAAGGGAATTGGTCCCTTCGCCTATATATGTGGTAGGCAGGGAGTAGTTTTTTTTGGTATCGGAGGTCAGTCCATTAATTTGCAACTGTAATAGTACATATTTTGAGTAAGGAAACAAGTGCCCCCCCTCTAGCTATTCTTGTGCCAGATGCAATGGCCGGCCAAGGAGTCCAACATTATAGAGTTCCCAATGGAGTCAAACAGAGGTAGCTCCACTGACATAAAAAGACCGACTTATCTAACACTTTTATCAATTTTTTTTTAATGAACTTCTGCGAACCAACTTGGAGGGTTATGGAACTAACAAACAAATACACATCAACAAAAATTCCAAAATGAGCAAATATGGATTTATTACCATTGTCTTCCAACGTTTTGAACAAGTGATTTTGAGGATGTAATGGTACCTATAATCCCCAAAAATAGACCAAAGATAATGAAAAATACATTGAATGCTAGACCTAGCTTTGATAACTGAGGCCTAAAGATCTTAATGTAAAACGCACAAGGATATATGATTGCGACACTGATACTAACAAGTGAACCGGTTAAGCCGAGAACGTTTTCAAAGTAAGGAACCGTGAGAGCTAAAATTAGAACAAATATTAGCAGTAAGGATCCTACAGTACCCCTAATGAACTTTCTCATTTTTGAACTCATCGAAGAAGGAAGTTTGCATTCAACTACGGATGCTACTGGAACGAGTTGAAATGCATATTTTGTCAATGACGTTAAGACGACAGCCCACAATGCTATCTTTGTAATAATGAGATGTCTCGGCATGCTGAGGGTAACTTGTGAGCTCACTCCAGAACCAAATAACTTCGCCCCCATGAACCCCAATCCCGTATAGAAGACTGTAACCAGGCCAAAGCTCGCAATGGATACCTAATTTCCAGGAAATGAGGGATATTAGTAATCATATATATGTTCAAATATAATCGACATTTGTATCCCGATATATTTAAGCTGTCAGAGGAAAGTAGCTAGCTGTCTATAAGAATCAAACTAAAAAAAATGTAATGAGGTACACACCTTAGAGAACTGAGAAGGGTCTCTCATCGATTTGTAAATATCAGGAAAGAGGACATGAGCAGCAAAACTGTAAATATATAAACCAGATACTGCAGGAATTTTGTTGAGTTGAAGCACTGGTATAGATTGGTTAGTTTTAATACCACCAAATGCGGCCGTACATCCTATTGTGACAAAAATTACAAGCGACATGAGAATACCCGCCACAGAAAGAAATGATATCTTCGAAAGATCTCTCAGCCATACTGTGGGTAATACTAATATAATTGCAATTACTGTCAGAGCTTGAGCTGTATTAATCCATGACAAATTGAGGAGTTTAGCTCCAAGAAATACTTGACCCAAGTTATTGTGAAGCGAAATCGTGAATGAGACTAGGGACATAAAGATTTCCATGTACATGAAGATTGAAACCATAACCCTTCCTTTCTTCCCGAAAGAAAACTGTGCAATGTCTAGATAGTTTCTTAACTTGGCATTATTTTTGAGACATTCTGCTAATAGATGTGAAGTATATGCACATAGTATTCCGAATCCTATGAGAAGGAAAGCCGAAGCCCATCCACCATTTTGTACTGCGTAGGGTGTCGATAGTTGTCCAAGACCTGCTTAATTTTAAGGAGGAAGTGCAAAGAAAATGAGAATCTTGCTTCATAGAACTGCATAACATATAGCCACACCTATATACATACATCTAGTTATATCTAGATTAGTAGTAGAAAATACCTATCAGAGTTCCGGACATGTTGATAACTGAATGAAGAAAGGAACTATCTGCCTTAGCGTGTTGTTCTTGCACCTTCATTTCAGGAACATTATCATTATTACCATTACCACTACCAATCATAGAGCTTTCTTCCCCGTAATTGATGTTAATCATGACTTCATTTGACATTTTACTATTTTCCCTAGCAACAATGCCGGATACATCTCTGATGGTCTTAGTATTGGACCCACACAAAGTACTCGTGTTTTCCTCCGAGCCATTAACTTGACAATTCATAACTAAATTTTGTGATTTTTTCTTAAGTTAGGAGATGATTTCAATCGAGTCCCAATCCAGCTACCTCTCTTTCTTTACTAACTTGTATGTAGACATAGATAAAAGCATAGTTTATTAAGAGACTGCTCTAGCTGCTTGGCCTAGAACAACTCGCAAAGACAGCTGCAATTTCGTGGGAACTGTGGAGAAAAAGAATTAATCGGCCTTTTCGTAAAAGATCAAGTTCTGCTATTCAACTTATTTCTCGAATCAATGCAACAAAGATAAAATAAGCTAAAGTACAAAAGCTAACCCTATCGGGAGTTCGGGACCATTGTCATGTCAGGTGGCATCAAATTTTATAAGTGCCTCCTAGAATGCTTTTTTATTTTTTGGTGGTGCAAGAGCAAGATGCTTATATGCATCAACTGCGTGGTGTATTGTATTTTGTTCTTGCTTTAGGCTTCTGGGTTGGCCTTTTGTTTTTCCCATTTTGGTCAGGGGATGTATTAAGTTTACCGGTCCCTTGATAAACTATTCACACGTACAGGATGTTGTAAAACATATTAGTTCTCCTATTTTTATGTTATAACAACTGCTAGTCTTCCTATTCTTTAGCTAGGTTTAGTCTCCCTTGATTTCATTATGGTATACAAGAGCTAGGTTAGTTTTTTTTCACTGCATCCTCATCCCCATGGCTATTAAAGACGAGCCTACCTCTTCAATGGTTTCTGATAAGGATTCTGGTCTTTCTCCAACTAGCCCTTACTATGTTCACCCAACAGACAACCCAACCTCTGTCATCTTCACACCTCTTCTTAATAGTGATAACTATTGCACTTGGGGAAGAGGCATGACCAAAGCCCTAAGCGCCAAAGGGAAGACATGCTACATTGATGGTACTGTGAAGAAACCAATTAATCCAGCTGATCTCCTTTATTGGACACACTGTGATGATTTAGTTGGCAGTTGGATCTACAGAGAAATTCGACCCAGCACCATGAACTTTCCATCTGTTCGTGAACAATGGATGGAGATCAAGTCTCGTTTTTCACACCATGATGCATCTAAACTTTGTGCGTTGAAGCAAGCAATCACAACTTTGAAGCAGGAAAACTTGAGTGTTGCGATGTATTATACCCGTCTCAAATCTCTTTAGGATCAATTGGATGCTTTCAGGCCAATTGAACCGTGTATTTGCGGAGCAGGTAAAAATTATGCTGATCATCATAATCAGGATAGATCAATGGAGTTTTTGCAGGGCTTACATGATAGATTTTCTCCCATGCGAAATCAAATTCTCCTCATGGAACCTATCCATCCTATGCAAAGATCTACAACCATGTCATGCAAGAAAAGGATCAACAAGGTATCAATTCTTCTCTTGTTCCTTCAATTGAATCAGCAACTTTCAATGTTTCTCGTGGTGACTAATGGTGCCAATACGGGAAACAAACGTCCCAGACCATTTTGCGAACACTATAATAAACATGGCCACACAAAGGCAACCTGCTGGAAGCTCAATGGTTATCCCAAAGATTTACCCAGGCCCCGTGCCATGGATTCGCATACTGCTGCTGCTATTACCACTCCTGCTGCACCTGTTGCGCCTGCTGCACCTAACATTTCGCTGCTCAATATGCTCGTAAACTATCTTTACTTGAACCAGACAATGGAGGCCATGATGTAGCTCCATATGCCAACTTTGCAGGTAAGGTTTTATCATGTTCAAATAATATATGGATAGTTGATAGTGGTGCTACACACCATATCACTACGGACAAACATACTTTGACAACCCCCACAAGTGTCGTAGTAGACCTACGACGACACTTTTCGATAGGTTGTGGAGGGGGTTGCAGAAGGTCCCCGATTTACTACGACTTCGAGCTAAGAGTCGTAAACGTAGTTGTGGTTCACGTTTGGACTACTTTGTGGTTCAGTTGTGATTCTCTCTCGATTTTACTTTGGAAGCCTAACACAACTCTTATTTATGTTGTAAGACCTGATTTCACAACATTTAATCTGTGTAGTAAAATTCTATAACACAACTTCTCTAATGGTTGTGAATAGCACTATTGCTACATTTGTTAAAAGTGATTGAAAAATATCGCACAAATCTTATTTATATTGCTATACTTTCTTTCACAACCTTTGTCTAGTGTTGTCATAGTCTCTACCACAACATATTTAAAGGTTGTAATATTTGAATTAACAACTTCTAATTTCAGTAGATGAATGTGTATCTACAACTTTTATTTGGAGTTGTGTGCATAAAAATATTTTGAAAGAAAAAATTAGGGCTAAAACTGAATTGCCGAAAGTATTTCCCATTCACATTAACCTGCCAGTGTAAGACATTTACATTCATTCACCTAAGCATACATTTCAGCTTTAATTTCAACAGCTCAGGCCATTACATTCAGTGTCACCATTTAACACTTCCATTTCCAACTGCAGCTCTAGCACCATGTACCATTGCTTGCATCTCAACACCAATTCTTCCATTCTATTGCACCACCACCTCAGACAGCATCACTACCATCTGTAGCTTCCGTACAACAACTGCAATCATCAGCTTGTAATCACCACAGTTACCTTGTAATCAACTTTAACAGCTTTATTCTCCAAATCCCTGCATCTTGAACTCAAACTCGAGCAACTCAGCACAAAGCATTTGCACACCAGCAACATAACCTGCACTACTGCAATGTCATCTTCTGTAGATTCCAACCACCTAGTCCATGGCAACAACTCACAGAGAACCACAAAAACTACCTGCAACTTGAATTACACGGCACCTTCAGTTCAGCTGCAGCAGCAACCATTTCCCTGCAATGACATTCTTACAACTAAAACCCTGAATCCCGGAGCTTCCAATATTACAGCTTCTCTGTAAAACCATTCACAGACTGCATATTATAGCTCCTAACATTCATCAAATTCCTTCTCAAATTCAGCCATACCCGAAACTGATTCATTCCCTTCTCAAATTCTTTAAGACAATATATTTCAATTGCTCATTCAGATGGGACTGGTCTAACCATAAAACAACGGGAGCTGAAGAGTTAGACATCAGAGAATTGCCAGTAACTGTGCCAAAATCCAACATGTCTAACACATAAAACCCTGCTTTCCCAGTACCATCTAGATACTTGAATTGGTAACTACACTGAGAATTTTCAGAACAACCAGCCTCAGCAGTTTGAACAGAGCTGCATACGCTGTCGGTACATGATATTAGAGAAGATGCCGATGAACTGCCAGAATCAAAGAACTGCATCTCTATCTGCAATCCAGAAATACACAATATTTTTACTCACTGATAAATAAGATAAATTATACTTTCAGAAGACAAGTTAATCAAGAAATATAACTTCATAAAGAAGCTGGCAAGTTTATAAACTTATATACCTGTATCAACTGGTGCAGCCCGTCCAATTGCCGCCTCTCCAAAGTCAGGATCCAAAACTTCTACAGTGGCCAATTCATCACCATGGAGTTGAACTTTTTTAACCTTGAAGCGAGCAGGCATGATCCTTGACCAGGATTATGGTATTCCATGGTTTTCCCCCAACTCTATCAAAAACATGAAAAACAATCTATTGAAAACAAAGACTGCACAAAAACAATCTATTCGGAGCAAAAGTTGACTCTTCAAAAGGCTTCTGCATCTGTCCTCGGCCAAAAGGGCCTGCAACAATCCACAGTCAACAGATATTTAGAGATATATAAACAAGGACAGTTATGAACTTCTAAAACAATCAAAGTGCACAAGTAAGAACGCATGTTCCAGCTTAGACAGTACAATTCATCCATGCTTGAATTCACACATTTCACACAGGCATCAGATTTTAATTACAAATGTAACATGACTACCTGCATGGGGAGACATTAGAATTGAAAGCAAATGGGAAATATATAGAATGGAAAACACTTCATTACCTGCAACTGAAGTGTATGAAGGATGAAATCCTAACAATGTCATACTCACCTTTCAATGAAATCCTAACACAATTCCCTTTCCGACTTATAATGTCATACTCGCCCTTCAATAGAAAGGCAATACCTCTTAAACTCACTCTAGCTTGGTGATTGGATGGCAAAGTGGTTCCCTCTCTGCCCTTGACAAGCTTTTAAAGTATGGATCAGCCAATGCCTGGCCAAAACATGGTATTCAGACAATTTACAAGAAACAAAACAATAAGATATGAGATTTTGGGGCATCACCAACAAAGCTAGCCAGCAAAATCCAGATGTCATTAAAAGTAAGCTTAAATTTAAGAACTGGATAATTATCTCTATGAGATTTTTGAGACTAAAAGTGCAAAAAGAATCATGTTTACGTCTTCTGCAGTTGGTCTATCCTTTGGATCAAACGCTAAGAGCCTTTCTAAAAGTTTGACAGCAAAAGGATCAGCATTTGGGAGCTTCTGCGCGAGTGACACCGGCTGCTTCTTCCTCATGCTGGTAAGGTATTTCCTGGCCTTGTCATTGCGGACGTACACATAGAACACAAACCTATTCACATCAGAATCATCTCTAAGAAAAGAGTACAACTCAAACAGTAAGATAAGAAGAAAAAAAAAATATATCATACCTGAGAAATAGTATCCAACGAGGGCGTACCAAGCAGGTCAATCATCAAATCCAACTGGTGAACAACATTTTTACCAGGAAACAGAGGTTTCCCTGTTAATACTTAAGCAAATATGCAGCCGATACTCCTAATATCTATCACTGGAGTATACTGTTGTCCAGAAGTATAGAATAAATAAGGCAAATCAACTTAGAAATTAGTTCTACCCAAAACAGAGCTAAAAAAAAAAATCATTAAATAAAAAAAAAAGGGTTAGGGATGATATGAAAAATCATTAAATCAAAAAAGGGGGCTTTCACCCCCATCAAGAGTAGCAAATATTATCCATACATCACTGGCTTTTCATACCTAAACCCAAACAACAAATCTAAAAATTGAACAAAACCAAAACACGAGATTCAAAATTGGGCAAAACAATTTTCATGAATCTAACTAAAAACCCCAAATCCAGTCTGGGTTTTCAACAAATCTAATCAGAATATACAAAAATGAAAAACAAATCTCGGTTTCATGTAAAGAGAATTGACTAAATACAGTGAAAATGAAAAAGAAATCACAATCTTAGCCTTTGTATTATCATTACAGATTCAATGATGCAATCCCATAACAGAAGATTTGATCTTAACCTTAGGGTTTTTTCGGAGGCGGAAGTTTTATGAGGTTATAGACGAAAGATAAGAGAGGAAAGTGAAGAAAGTGTGGGAAACTTTCTTTTGATCTTCTATATACCTATCTTTGAACGATACGGATTGATTTAAAGGATGGTCATACGGATTAGGGATATCTTTGGACGGTAGAGATTTGATTTAAGACTATCATACGGATCAAGGAAAGTGTGTTTTCTTTGTGCTTTCTCTATGTGCTTCTGTTAAATTTTGACTAGTCACATAGGTCGTGAAGTAATTTCGACTAGTCATACAGGTCATGAAGTAGCTTTAGTTCACACTAGAAGACTCGGGGTTAGCAGGATACACCATTGAAATCGATAAATACGAAGCTCTTTGTGTTTTCTTTGTGTTTTCTCTTTGTGTTTTTGTGCTTTCTCTTTTTTCTTCCGGTTTTCAACTAGTAACATAGGTCATGAAGTAATTTTGACTAGTCATACAGGTCATGAAGTAGCTTCAGTTCACACTTCAAACGTAGCATGATATATCATCGAAATCGATAAATATGAAGCTCGGAGTCGATTCAAACTTCAAATATGGTATAACGACATAGAAACTATGAACGAAGAAGCTCTGAGAGGGTTCTGACTTCAAAAGTAGCATGATATATCATCGAAATCGATGAATATGAAGCTCAGAGTCGATTTGAAATTCAAATATGGTATAAAGACATAGAAACTATGAACCAAGAAGCTCGGGGAGGTTTCTGACTTCAAACGTAGCATGATACATCATCGAAATCGATAAATATGAAGCTCAGAGTCGATTCGAACTTCAAATATGGTATAACGACATAGAAACTATGAACCAAGAAGCTCTGGGAGGGTTCTGATTTCAAACGTAGCATGATATATCATCGAAACCGATAAATATGAAGCTCACGGTCGGTTCGAAATTCAAATATGGTATAACGTCATAAAAACTATGAACCAAGAAGCTCTGAGAGGGTTCTGACTTCAAACTTAGCATGATACATCATCGAAATCGACAAATATGAAGCTCAGTATCGATTCGAACTTCAAATTGGGTATAACGACAAACAAACTATGAATCATGAAGCTTCAGGAGCGCTCTGACTTATTGACATGATACATCATCGAAATTGATAAATATGAAGCTCAGAATCGATTCGAACTTCAAATATGGTATAACGACATAGAAACTATGAACCAAGAAGCTCTGGGAGGGTTCTGACTTCAAACGTAGCATGATATATCATCGAAATCGATAAATATGAAGCTTGAAGTGGATTCGAAATTCAAATATGGTATAACGACATAGAAACTATGAACTAAGAAGCTCCGAAAAGGTTCTGACTTCATACTTAGCATAATACATCATCGAAATCGATAAATATCAAGCTCAGTGTCGATCCGAACTTCAAATACGGTATAACGACAAACAAACTATGAATCATGAAGCTTCGGGAGGGTTCTGAGTTTAAACTTGGCATGATACATCATCGAAATCGATAAATATGAAGCTCAGAGTCGAATCGAACTTCAAATATGCTATGAACCAAGAAGCTCTATGAGGGTTCTGACTTCAAACGTAGCATGATATATCATCGAAATCGATAAATATGAAGCTCGAAGTCGATTCGAAATTCAAATATGGTATAACGGCATAGAAACTATGAACTAAGAAGCTCCGAGAAGGTTCTGACTTGAAACTTAGTATGATACGTCATCGAAATCGATAAATATGAAGCTTAGTGTCAATTCGAACTTCAAATATGGTAAAACGACATAGAAACTATGAACCAAGAAGCTCTGGGAGGGTTCTGAATTCAAACGTAGCATGATATATCATCGAAATCGATAAATATGAAGCTCAGTGTCGATTCGAACTTCAAATTAGGTATAACGACAAACAAACAATGAATCATGAAGCTCCGAGAGGGATCTGACTTCAAACTTGGCATGATACATCATCGAAATCGATAAATATGAAGCTCAGAGTCGATTCGAACTTCAAATATGGTATAACGACATAGAAAATATGAACCAAGAAGCTCTGGGAGGGTTCTGAATTCAAACATAGCATGATATATCATCGAAATCGATAAATATGAAGCTCGAAGTCCATTCGAAATTCAAATATAGTATAACTGCATAGAAACTATGAACTAAGAAGCTCCGAGAAGGTTCTGACTTCAAACTTAGCATGATACATCATCGAAATCGATAAATATGAAGCTCAGTATCGATTCGAACTTCAAATTCGGTATAACGACAAACAAACTATGAATCATGAAGCTTCGGGAGGGTTCTGACTTCAAACTTGGCATGATACATCTTCGAAATCGATAAATATGAAGCTCAGAGTCGATTTGAACTTCAAATATGGTATAACGACATAGAAATTATGAACCAGGAAGCTCTGGAAGGGTTCTGAATTCAAATGTAGCATGATATATCATCGAAATAGATAAATATGAAGCTCAGTGTCGATCCGAACTTCAAATTCGGTATAACGAAAAACAAACTATGAATCATGAAGCTATAAGTCGGAAACTTGATAAGAACGATGAATCCATCCATTTACATGTAAGATTCCTTCAGAATATTCCCCGAAACTTTAGACAAACCCTATTTTGGCATATTGTATGCATAACTTGGCTCCGAGATTGAAACCTGGCCTTGAGTGACCATTATAAGCCAGAAACTTGGTAAGAACGATGAATCCATCTGTTTACAGGTAAGATTCCTTCTGAATATTCCACGAAACCTTAAACAAACCCTATTCTGGCATATTGTATGCAAACCCTTGCTCTGAGGTCGAAACCTGGCCAGGAGTGGACTACTATAAGTCGGAAACTTGGTAAGAACGATAAATCCATTAATTTACATGTAAGATTCCTTCAGAATATTCCCTGAAAAATTTAAACAAACCCTATTCTGGCATATTGTATGCATAACCTGGCTTTAAATGTGGTTCAAGGGCATACGAACCATGAACCCTCAATGTCCGAAGTGGTTCTCACTCCAAATTTAGAAGGATATATCATGAAAACTCGTAAATATGAACCATTTACAGGTAAGATTCCATCAGAATATTCTCTAAAACCTTAAACAAACCCTCTTTTGGATATTTCTACCCAATCTCGAAACGCCTAAATATCTAGAATTTAGTAGGGGGTGTTAGAGAAAATAGTTTTTAGCAGAAGTGAGAAAAAATTAGCAGAACCGGAGACTAGAATATTTTTTAGCAGAAGTGAGAAATTTTTTGCAGAAGTGAATGAAATTTAGCAGAAATGAGAAAAATTTAGCAGAAGTGTTTACCTCTACGACAACTCTTATAAAGGTTGTGAATAGTGATGACAAAAAAATTTAACAGAACTGAGAAAAATTTAGCAGAAGTGTTTATACCTCTACGACAACTCTTGTAAAGGTTGTCAATAGTGATGACAAAGAAAAGCACAAAACGACCAATATTGTGAATCCGGAAGGCTGGTTGATGACTTGCACTGACACATAATAGACTTCGATACTGAACCTGGTTCGAAAATTTTTGTCATAAAATTTTGCAGAAGTGAAAAAAATTAACCATCCATTACAAAAATTTAACAGAAGTGCATTGTCATTGTAGAATGTCTGTGATTGTTTACAGAGAAGGCTTCGCGCTGTTTGCGGCTCAGGTGAGTGTGACTTATTTTTGAACATCATATTTTGTTATTACAATTCTTATAAAAGTCGTCAAAGGTTGACATGATGTTAGTATAAAAACAAAACCAAAAACCTTACAAAATTGTGGTAGTGTAGGCATGGTTGATGGTGTGGACTTCCACGTAGGAGGCTCAGAATCAAACCCCTACAACCTCATTTTCCAACATCCTATATTTTTACTTAACAACACAAAAAACTCAAACTTGTGAAGTCTAAGGATGGTTGATGGGTTAGACTAACACATAGTAGGTTCATGTTCGAATCCCCCCAAAACTATTCTTTTTTTCCCATATTTTGCTTATCTTCAACGACTGGTTGTGATAGGATTATGAACTACATATCCGGAAAAAGGTTGTGAAAGCTAAATGGCGTCACAACTGTTTTGCTTAAAGGGTTGTCGTTTGTTTTTTTGTCGCAACCCTTTGGTCATGGGGGTTAGTACTGATGCCATTCTACGACTCTTCCTTTGAAAAAAAGTTGTAAAACATAGGATGTTCTACGACTTTTAGTAAAGAGTTGTCGAACTCCAGTTGCAGATGTATATATTTCCTGTAGTGTATTTGTTCTAAACTTTCTCTATTTTCATCTTATATATTGGTTTCTAAACCGATTACAGTACAACTTCCAGAAGGATCTAATACATCCGAGCAGCGGAAATGTTAGGTGCGGCAGGAGCGGAAATAACAGCAGCAATATGATGATAATCCATGTCATGGGGACTGGGTAAATCTTTGGGATAACCATTGAGCTTCCAGCAGGTTTCCTTGGTGTGACCATGTTTATTATAGTGTTCACAAAATGGTCTAGGACGCTTGTTTCCCGTATTGGCACCATTGGTTCCAGTTTGTGCAAACGGCCGTGGATGTCTATAGTCACCACGAGAAACATTCAAACTTGCTGATTCAATTGAAGGAACATGAGAAGAATTGATACCTTGTTGCTCCTCTTCTTGCCTGACATGGTTGTAGATCTTTTTAGAGGATAACACAGGTTCCACGAGGAGAATTTGACTTCGCAGGGGAGAAAATCTATAATGTAAGTCCTGCAAAAACTCTACTGACCTATCCTGATTATGATGATCAACATAATTTTTACCTGCTCCGCAAATACACGGTTCAATTGGCCTGAAAGCATCCAATTGATCCCGAAGAGATTTGAGATGGGTATAATACATCGCAACACTCAAGTTGTGATGCTTCAAAGTTGCGATTACTTGCTTGAACGCATGAAGTTTAGATGCATTATGGTGTCAAAAACGAGACTTGATCTCCTTCCATTGTTCATGAGTAGATGGAAAGTTCACGGTGTTGGGTCGAATTTCTGGATCTATAGAGTTGGAGATCCAACTTCCAACTAAATCATCACATCGTGTCCAATGAAGGAGATCAACTGGATTAATTGGTTTCTTCGTAGTACCATTAAGAAGAGGTGTGAAGATGACATAGGTTGGGTTTTCTGCTGGGTGAACATAGTAAGGGCTGGTTGAAAGACCAGAATCCTTATCAAAAACCATTGAAGAGTGTAGACGGGGAAAAAATATTTGCTGGTTTTTAAGGAATTGAGGAGACGACCGTACGGAGGAGACTCCTCGAACCGAGCGAAATGTTAAACCTCACACAGATGCACCGCTGCAAAGGGGGTGCTTTGAATTCGAGAGATCAATATGTAGTACTCCGGCCTAAACCAAGACAATGGTCGTTCCAGAGTAAATTCGGTCACAAGAGAGGATGGGTTGATCTGTAGGAGGGAAGCTGAGAAATGTGTGGAACCAATGGTAATCAAAGATTGTAGGTGTGTTGTGAATTCTGAATATGATAAGTTCTGAATGATTGAAATTGCTCAGTTTAGAGTAATTGCTCGATTGATGAGTTGTTGATCTCGTGTTGTAAGTTTGACATGAGATTGATGATACTGTTGATGTCGATCATTCAATCATGATTCAGAGACTTATTTATATTGCTGGAATTTTAGACACCATGATTCCATGAAGTGTGACAGTTGATGGAATCAAGGAGTGGGGAAGTGGAGATCGTGTTTGAAACCAGTTGCTCAACGTGTGGAGACTTGGTCGATTTGACACCCACTACCTCGTGAATTCCTTCAGCCGATTGCACGACTTGCTCACATTCCATCGTGTGTTTGAACACATGTGCCGTAGACCGCCAGACCAAAAACCCTAAGTGATATCCCCCCAAGTGACACGATTGACGTCTCGTGGTTTGTTATTCAATTGATGACTTTGTGGTTTGATGGGACGATGAGTCCATGTAGTTGTTGAGTTGAACATGATGTTCTGAAACTCATGAATTGAACATGTCATGAGACAGAGGTATAGTTCTTACGATGAAGTGAGCAAGTATTGCTCATTCGATGGATCGTTGAATAAATATTCCTTGGTTTGAGAAAATATTTATCATCTGAGCAAGTGTTGCTCATGTGATGAATTGTTGAATATTTGATCGTCTGAGCATGTGTTGCTCATCTGATGGCTTATTGGCAGCGTACCAAAAATATTAATTAGAATACTGGTCGTTGAACCGAGCATAATTAATAAATTTAATGACCATGAGGCCGTCGTAAAATTATTAAGGTTGGAATCTGGAATGATGATCCTTGGATTCAGAAACCCTAATTCGATCAGTTCATGGTTCGTCAGAAGTTTAACCATGGGACGAAGGAGGGAGCGACTACATGGGACCGTAGATCAACCATGTAGTGTCCATATGCTCTCGCGAGCAAATACGAAGAACTCCTGAAGAGTTGACGATTTGTTGGTGTAAGAATGATTAAATGCTAGCTTAATCATTTATTCAAAAATGCTCGTCTGAGCCTTAGGTGAGAAAACCTAATTAATTATGACGAGGCGAGGGACCGACCGTGGAGTCACAAAACCGGCCCTGGGTTGTCACGTGACCGCCTGACGATCACTTCATAAAAAATCCAAAGTGTTTGGAAGAGTTTTGGACCTAATACGAGCAATTGTGCAAATTAGGTCAAAACTGTGAAAATTGGTGGGATCGGCTTCCGTGAGCCAAATAACCAATCTTGGTAGGTCAAGATAGCGTGATCGTGTCCCCAAGGCGTCCGCGTCTCAGTCCTGATAATTTTGATATTTTCTGGCGTGCAATTGAGCATCCATTCGAGAAAATATGCCAAAATTAGGGTTTCGACGAAACTGAGGAAAACACCATGAGATGATGAAAAATAATTATAAAATAAGGAATGAGGAGGCGTGGGACCGTCGTGGTCAAGGCATGGTCGGACGGTCGTGACCACGGTCCCGTGGTTCCTTTTCCTTAATTTTATAATATTTTGATGATTTTATGGAAAATTCATGAATTTTGAGAAATTTGATGAATTTAGGGAGTTTCCATGAATTGAAGGAGTTTTCATGAGTTCAGGGAAGCAAAAAAAATTAAAATAATAAAACAAGGGCGTGTGGCACCGTGGAGGCATGGCCGGCCGGTTATGGACCGGTCCCACGAGTTTTTCATAATTTTTTAATATTTTTAGGTATTTTTGATGGTTTGAGGGAATTTTTCCTAATTTGAGAGAAATACCATAAAATCAAGGAATTTGATGAATTCAAGGAAAAATAGGATAAATAACTATAAAATAATAAAGCAAAGGGCGTGTGGGACCGGCCAGGGCATGGCCAGCCGGCTAGTGGCCCGGTCCCACAAGTTTTCATAATTTTATTTTATTATTATATGATGATTTGTGCAAAAAATACCATGAAATCAAGGAGTTTTTTCATGAAATTAGAGAAATAACAATAACAATAAAATAATAAGAAACCGTGGGGTGTTGGGCCGGTTGGGACCACGGCATGTCTGGTTGGCCAATGGTCACGCCCCAAACTCCTTTTCTTAATTTTATATTATTTTTTATGGATTTATGGAAGTACCATGAAACCGAGGAGTTTCCTCGAGACGAATGAGATTTTATAAAATGAGAGAATTTTCATCAAATCATGGAAAATAATAAAAATGCATTAAAAGTATAAAACTGGCGTGGGATTGACCACGACACGGTCAGTCGGTCGTGTGTCCGTGCTCCCAGCATCCTGGTCAATATTTTTAATTATTTATTATTTTCTTCTCTATTTTGCATAGGTTCATCGTTTCGTTGTATTTTTGAAATACTCGTTCGTGCGGTGAATGTTAGTGTATCGTCGTTGAATACACCTTCACCATTTGAATCGGGGTTTACTTAGAGGTAGCTCAGACGCCCGGTTGTTGATTATTCATTACTAATTGTGGAATTCGGTGGAGAATAATTCACAAAACTGAGCAATAAGATGTTTATTATTAATTCATAAGATCAGCTGAGGATTCGACTACAAATTCAGAATAATAAAGTGAGCATTACCATTCCATGGGATCGTAGATTCGACCATAGAATCAGAGTACTTAAGATTTATCTATTACCATTTATGAGACTAGTTGTGGATTCGATCACGAAACCGGAGTAATATAGTTATTGCTATTCTATAAGATC
The DNA here is from genome assembly GCF_003573695.1 of Papaver somniferum. Classification (NCBI taxonomy): domain Eukaryota; kingdom Viridiplantae; phylum Streptophyta; class Magnoliopsida; order Ranunculales; family Papaveraceae; genus Papaver; species Papaver somniferum. Next base: position 216,320,308 of record NC_039358.1, read on the forward strand.
AAGCTGTGGATTCGATCGTAGAATCCGAACAATTGTTTATTGCTATTCCGTGGGTCCAGTCTTGGATTCGACCATGGAATATGAGCAATTTTTATTGCCATTCCATGGGACCAGTCGTGGATTCGACCATGGAATATGGGCAATGATAGATTATTCTGGGAATTCAGTAGTGAATGTCACGACAGAATTAATCTTAATTAGGAATAATTAACTTTGTGGCTCTATACTAGCAGAGCAGGATGTCTAGGAGCATTAATTATCCCGATATGAGCTTGTCGGTAAGTCATATCCTTTATATATTCAGGGTAAACTTGTTGTTTGTTCCTGAAGACGTTATCTCTCTATACTAGCAGAGCAAGCTATCTAGGAGCCGTCCATCTCGTGATACTATATAGAAATAATCACTGAAAGTATTCGGTATTCATGAGATATGCAGTTGTCCAGTCGTGAGACTACATATCTACACGTACTCTGAGAAAAAGTACTCTCCGTTGAGAATTCGATGAGAGACTCGTGTCTCGATACTCACGTCTGATTGCTGAATCAGAGCTTCGTATAATTATGAGTTTACGATTTTAACCTTTGTCGAAAATCCACCATCTACAACCCTGAGAAAAAGTATTCTCAGTCAGAGAATTCGATGAGAGAACTGTGTCTCAATACTCACGTCTGATTGCTGGATCAGAGGTTCGTATAATTATGGATTTACGATTTTAGCCTTTGTCGAAAATCCACCATCTACATTAAGTCCCCTGCTTAGTGAGGAAAGTCGTGTTCCTCAGTCAGCATTGAATGGTGATTTTCCGGTCCTAACAATATAAGTAATTGAACTTAGTCGTAAGTTAAGACGTTACCGAATTTTGATAGTACGAGCAAACCACGACTTGAATGAAGATCCCAGTGGCATGATAGAGCATCCTTTGATGAGCATAAATTGGTGCTGAACCAGTGGTCTGGACGACGGGACCTTGGTCGCTTAGGATTCGCGGGCCGAGCCCATGAAAAGAAATCCTTGTTTTAGGAATAGATGCTCGTTCGTTCGTTAGTGTAAGGAACAAACAAAATAGACCTGAGTCTAATGATAAAACTTTGTCTATGAGCTTTTATGAAATTTTTTATTTTCGGATATGTGAGCGTTCACGAATTTTTGAAAATATACTCTCGCTTCAAAGACAGATGCTCGTGCGAGGGAGCAAAAATATATAGATATATTTTTCAAATTTACGTGAGTTTCACGTTAAATATTTACATATCATGTTTTGATTTTGAACAACTATTGAAAGTAGACAATTATACATGGTGAAATAATGTCTGTGAGTTTTCACAACTGTAGAATGGACGTTTGTCCAATTTTGAAAAACAAGTGGATGTTCATTCAGTAAAATTTTTACGTGGGTCGTCCACGGTTTCATGAAAATCAATTTATGATTTTTGAGCAATTGCTGAAAGCAAGCAATTGTATACGTGATGAAATTATGTATGTATGAGTTTGGAGATTTTATAGCGTATGCACACATGTAGAAAATCAGCGAATGTTCACATGAAAGGGTATGCGAATTATTCATAGTTTCATGAAAAGTCAGGTGTTGACTTTAAATAATGAATTTTGCTCGTCTTGGAAAGTTTGAAGAAGCGAGCAAGTTTTTCGAGGTTTTTACGTTATTATCACTAAGTTCGTGAAACCGTAAATAGGTAAGAGTTGAGGATTACCATTATTATTGCGTGTTTGTTATTGGTATATCCATGACTCCATATATTTCGCCTTAGATAGTGGTGACTTATGGTTACAACCACCCTTCTGGATCTTCCGGAGAACGTTCCAGAAATATCAAGTCAAACATGAAGACTTTTGCAGATGTTCATCCTGGGATGAATCGACCTTTCAGAGACGCGGGAAAGCTGATACTTTGTATGTCTCTCAATCATCTGTAAGTCGTCCCTTATCAGCAGAAGCACTGCCGACTTTAGGAAATGAGACTATCGGCTGACGATGAAGTCAGGATTTGCGTTGATGGTGTATATCCTGATTCATATGTGGATGAACGAAGAATTTCTCCATAATTCGTCATCAGAAAATTCAGAAGTTAGGTCTTCATTGAAATTGTTGTAGAATCTTCGTTCGATGTTGGATTTTCGCGGTCTACCCATGTATCCTCATGCCCAAGAAATTTCCAAACTTTGTAAAAGAATCTTTGTGAGTTTTGAGCATGTCTAGGATCCGAAATCGACCAAACAGTAAACTTCCAGGAGACCTTCAGAAAATTTTCAGCTGGCATGTGGTCCAATGTTTTGGCCACAACTCTTCGCTCGTTTCTTCAATTATTGTGAATTTTGGATATGTTGTAGAGGACATCCGTACGAAAAGAATGGTGTACGACCCGTCACAAAATTCTTCACCAATTTCTCCCAGATCTTCGGTTTGCACATAAACAGTGTAAAATCATCTCAGACGAGCTTGCTGTAAAACACTCATGTTGTGTCTTTAGACCATTCGTTTGTGTCTTGAACGGTTGGTGAAGGCTTTTAATGTCATTCATTTGTTTGAGATCAGGATCCCTTGATTAATACATGATCATGGTGCTTGCAGTGCCATCTTGCTTCTGTCAGTGGTGGAAACATCACTTCTGAAACCCTGGTCACGGGACCATAGCTGAGGATGCTCTCGAGATGGGATGATGTAATGACCATGGTTTCATGTCCCGGTGGTAGAATTACTTTTATGATGAATAATTAGAACATGAGAGTCTGGTGCCACGAGTCTTGGACTGTGAAACTGATCGTCATGATCAGTGGACCGTCAGTCCCCAGTATTTTGTTAAATCTCTCCCTTTGTTTTCTCTTCTTCTGGAAAGACTTAGATAGAGGACTCGGGTGGAATAAGTTGGAGGTACCTTGATGAAGGACTTAGCGAAAAGACCTGGTGGACATCGATCGACTGTGGAAGTTATGAATCCCGTCTAAAAATTGCTGCTTGCATGTTGTACGCTCTGTAAGATGTAGGAACCTCATACGACGTCAGAATTTGATGCTTGACCCCAACTTTTGAATCTAGGAGACTGAGTTATCTCATGAGACAAGAATCACTCAATTTGGAGTTGTAGAGGTCATCCAACGAAGAGTTCAAATTTGTAATTTGTAATCCCGTACAAATTTTTCAGATTTCGTAGACCTGACGGTAGAGGTCATATCTTTCAGCTCGTATGTCCGATTGATGCGCCCTTTTGGTATGTTTTAGAAGAGACATACAATAACATATTTCGTTGAGGAAGCATTGTCCCATTCCTCACCCATTGGTACGTTTTTTCAAACCCATGGCATGGAGTGTGTTGTATCTCATTTGTATAGGTGATAAGAACATCTTGTAGAAGACTTTGGGTTATGCCCACCAGTCGTTCCAGCTTTGGGAATACTTTCATGTGAGCATGTCATCAGGTATGCACATCTTGATATTAATCATTGGTTCTTAGAGAAGTCCGCTTCATGTGTAACACTTCAGAGAATGATTAGTTGATGAAGCCCTGAGGATGTTGCTCCTGAGACCGTTGTTGGTGCTGAGACTATGAATGATTATGATCCAGAGATCCTTGTCGATTGTGAGATCATGGATGGTGTTCCTCTAGAGATTATTGTTAAACTTGATACCATGGTTGAAGTTGCTCCAAAGACCGAAAAATCTAGAACCATGATTATAGATATAATCTTTGCTCCTTCATCCAGTGAGCCTTTTACATTTATGAACTAGTTGATGAGTTGAGCATCCGTAAGATGAAGGTGTACTGAGAGTTCAACATGAATGCTCCTGAAAGGATAACTTTACCATGAACTGGCTTTGTCAGTGAGTCGACATATTTGCGGTAGATAGCATCAGCATTTTTCATACTAGATGTGATTGGTGAAGAGAGAAAGTTCCTCAATCATGCAGGGGCTGTGATGTAGAGCAATCCCGTTGATGACGTTTCATGGAATCACCTCAGGTTGCCTAGTGTATGTTGAAGGAGTTAGCGCCATTCATGTATGAATGATGTTGCGTCTGCTTCAGAAGCCTTATCATGGGATAATGAAGACTTATTGATTGTAATTTAGCCACACTTTGATCGTGTCGGTGTTGAACCATTGTGTCACCGTCAAGATACTATGGTGAAGCTGGAGGCGCTATTATCGAAGTAGTACTCTTTGATTGGGAGTATAATTCGATGGCTTCTTATATGCTTGAGAGATGAAGCGTCGAACGTCTTAGGATTGATCGTCTCGGTCCCGTGTATCTGCTGTTGATTTGGCATCTTACTGCGATAGTAGGATTCAACATTTGTGTAGACATCTGGGATTTATGATTTTGTGGCACCCGTGGTCATTCTTGCAAGTCTGTGGAGAAATTCCCAAAGTGTTCTTTGCCATGCTTCCGTCATCTCTTAGTAGTGAATGTCTCAGTGAGATGCTCGATTCGAAGCGGTGTCAGATTCAACCACTTGGTAAAATATTAATGCGGTGAAGCTACTATTCATAACGTCTTGTAAAGTTGCTAGCATAATTAAGTCCCCAGGATAGCATGTGGGGAAATAAATGACATAAACATGGAATGAGACTTGCTTGAGTGCGGAACCTCTTGATGAATGTCTATGCATCTTTTGCAGGTTTTTGCTTCAACCTCGTCAGAGTTTGAAATTCCTCAAAGTACTCTGATGATGGAATGTCCGTCAAATCTTCTGGATCAGAAATTTCTTCATTCGAGAGATGTGGAACCAAAGGCGCTTTGTCAGCATGGATCCACGCTCGTCTGAAGAACATATCATATTCTGGATCATCCTGATTATGTGAAACTTCGTTCTTTCCAGGTTGAGCTTATGTTCACTTTGAGTGATGTAGCCAAAGGTATCTCTGAGCGTTCCTTCATGGTTTCTGATGGGATCATGAGTAGCTTCTCGTCGAATGATTCATATGACTGCATCTAAGGGTTTTCAGTGAAATGATGTTGATGGCGGTGTTAGCAGCGATCAATCATTCTCCTGAATTCATTTCCTCAGAGATGGACCGTGGTAAGAAGTCCGTAGTCTTGCATCTTCTTTTCCATGAATGAAGGTTCAAGGAGTAGTTCCGGAATGGACATACGTGACACAATGTAATTCGGTGTTGTGAACATGCATTTCCTTTTGTGCCTTTGATGGATAGAGAAATTCACAGATATGCTCGATCAACAGTTGAACTGCTTCTTTGACTATTTGTTCAGAGAGTGTAAAGGCTCTGATTGAGAGAGGATCCTTGTGTACTCCTTCAGTCCCCATTTGAAGCCATGGTGGATAAACCTTCTATGTTGCAGATACTTGTTGGATGATTGATGAGTCTATGAATATGACAGTACCTTGGATTCTCCATTTTTTTCTTCAGTTGGCCCTCTATGATGAATAGTAAATTGCATCATCTTGAACCCATAATTCCAGTAACTCGATCACTTCTTCGGTGGGAAGATGGAAGTTTGAGTCCCAGATCATTTCCCCATTCGTTGATATCGTGTCGAGGTTTGTGCATTTCAGGATTGGTTATCCTTTCTGAGAGATTGGATATATATGCTTCTGTTGTGGTGATTCGGCTTTCCTTTTGCTTCCTTCAGCAACAACGGAAGGTTGGAGGTTGTATTGTCTGTTGAAGAGACGTTGAGTATCACGAGGTTCTCATTCTAGGTCTTTTTCTTTCTAGTAAAGCATGTGTGGTAGTTGCTGACTGCTCGGCTGCTTCATGAAATTCTGAGAAAGTTTGGAATCGCAGATTCTCTAGCAAGGCTCTGTAGATTGAGATCATTCCGTACGCTGAGGAGGAGATTGCACGTTATCCTTCTTTTGCGCCTTTGAAGGGGTGGAGGAAGTAGGTTTATGCTGTGGTTCAACTTTCCGTTTTCTCCCTTCCGCGACAGCATTTGTGGAAGGATGCAGGTTGTACTGCTTGTTGATCAGACGTCTTCTTCCTCGAGTGTCCCGTGATTCTTCAGTCTTTGTGGGATTTTCCCTTTCTAATAGAGCGGGTGCAGTGGTTGCCGATCTCTTCGCGGCTTCATGAAGTTCTGAGAAAGTCTGGAATCGAAGATTTTCAAATAAAGCATTCTAGACTGGGATCATGCCGTTGATACACAAGTCTACCAGTTGTTGCTCTGCGACGTTTGGATCATGACAGTCCAGGGCATGGACTCTGAATCTTTTCACGTAGTCATAGGGATTTCACTGACCCTCTGAAACATTCTTCCAAGGTCAGAGAGAGTGACTTGCTCTGACACGAAGAATTACTTCCTGTAGAATGCGTTAATCATTTCTCCCCAATTGTTGATAGTCCCTGGTGCGATGTTGTTGTACCAGGTGTATGCCCTTCCTTTCAGAGATTTTGAGAATTCCTTGAGACGAACGACATGATTATGTTCATGTTTTCCCAGGGCTTCGAGAAAATGAGAGACATGTTCCCGAGCATTGCCAGTTCCATCATACAAGGTGAAAGTTGGAGAAACGTAACCTTTGGGGAGTGGAATCCTCTGCGTAGCGGCAGGATAAGGAGGTTGATGACGATGGACATGCGATGTTTTGTCTTTTCGAAGGTTCTCCAAGAGGTTCTCCAGATCCTCGCGAGTGATGAAATTCGATGATCCCTTCGCTGACGAGTTGTCTGCAGCATATTGCGGACTTCGTCGTCTTCTACTGTATGGATTGAAATTACTTCAGGATCGTCGTATGAGATTTCTCCTTCTATTTTCCCTTCTCTTGAGTTTTCTCTGACATCTTGTCAGTAAGAGTTTTGAGATAATTACACAGCTCCTTCTGTGTAGCAGCCATGTTAGTCTGATTCTTTGCAAGAGTCTCCTGCGCTTTGATAAGATCAGCAATGGTAGGTGGTGGATTTCCTCTGACTTCTTCAGGGTGTCGTCCGGACAGTGGATGACCTTCGGCGTGAGGAGGAATAATATCACCACCATCAGTGTTGGAGGTCGGAACCGTCTCCGAGATATTCTGATTGTTGTTGTTGCTAGTGCTAGCGCGGTTTCCATAGGGATTTGTAGCTGAGCCTGACCTAAGATCAACCATCTTATGAAATTGTTAGATTGCAACCGAGAGATTAATCTCCCACTGTGGTCGCCAATATGTAGATGGGGAAAAACGATTTTCTGGTTTTTAAGGAATTGAGGAGACGACCGTACAGAGGAGACTCCTCGAACCGAGCGAAATGTTAAACCTCACACAGATGCACCGCTGCAAAGGGGGTGCTTTGAATTCGAGAGATCAATCTGTAGTACTCCGGCCTAAACCAAGATAATGGTCGTTCCAGAGTAAATTCGGTCACAAGAGAGGATGGGTTGATCTGTAGGAGGGAAGCTGAGAAATGTGTGGAATCAATGGTAATCAAAGATTGTAGGTGTGTTGTGAATTCTGAATATGATAAGTTCTGAATGATTGAAATTTCTCAGTTTAGAGTAATTTCTCAATTGATGAGTTGTTGATCTCGTGTTGTCAGTTTGACATGAGATTGATGATACTGTTGATGCCGATCATTCAATCATGATTCAGAGACTTATTTATATTGCTGGAATTTTAGACACCATGATTCCATGAAGTGTGATAGTTGATGGAATCAAGGAGTGGGGAAGTGGAGATCGTGTTTGAAACCAGTTGCTCAACGTGTGGAGACTTGGTCGATTTTACACCCACTACCTCGTGAATTCCTTCAACCGATTGCACGACTTGCTCACATTCCATGTGTGTTTGAACACACGTGTCATAGACCGCCAGACCAAAAACCCAAAGTGATATCCCCCCAAGTGACACGATTGAAGTCTCATGGTTTGTTAGTCAATTGATGACTTCGTGGTTTGATGGGACGATGAGTCCATGTAGTTGCTGAGTTGAACATGATGTTCTGAAACTCATGAATTGAACATGTCATGAGACAGAGGTATAGTTCTTACGATGAAGTGAGCAAGTATTGCAAATTCGATGGATCGTTGAATATTGATTGTTGAATCAATATTCCTTGGTTTGAGAAAATATTTATCATCTGAGCAAGTGTTGCTCATGTGATGAATTGTTGAATATTTGATCGTCTGAGCATGTGTTGCTCATCTGATGGCTTATTGGCTGCGTACCAAAAATATTAATTAGAATACTTGTCGTTGAACCAAGAATAATTAATAAAATTAATGACCATGAGGCCGTCGTAAAATTATTAAGGTTGGAATCTGGAATGATGATCCTTGGATTCAGAAACCCTAATTTGATCAATTCATGGTTCGTCAGAAGTTTAACCATGGGACGAAGGAGGGAGCGACTACATGGGACCGTGGATCAACCATGTAGTGTCCATATACTCACGTGAGCAAATACGAAGAACTCCTGAAGAGTTGACGATTTTTTGGTGGAAGAATGATTAAATGCTGGCTTAATCATTTATTCAAAAATGCTCGTCTGAGCCTTAGGTTAGAAAACCTAATTAATTATGACGAGGCGAAGGACCGACCATGGGGTCACGAAACCGGCCCTGGGTTGTCACGTGACCGCCTGACGATCACTTCATGAAAAATCCAAAGTGTTTGGAAGAGTTTTGGACCTAATACGAGCAATTGTGCAAATTAGGTCAAAACTGTGAAAATTGATGGGACTGGTTTCCGTGAGCCAAAGAGCCAATATTGGTCGGTCAAGATAGCATGCTCGTGTACCCAAGGCGTCCGCGTCTCAGTCCTGAGAATTTTGATATTTTCTTGTGTGCAATTGAGCATCCATTCGAGAAAATATGCCAAAATTAGGGTTTCGACGAAACTGAGAAAAACACCATGAGATGATGAAAGATAATTATAAAATAAGAAATGAGGAGGCGTGAGACCGTCGTGGTCAAGGCATGGTCGGACGGTCGTGACCACCGTCCCGTGGTGCCTTTTCCTTAATTTTATAATATTTTGATGATTTTATGAAAAATTCATGAATTTTGAGAAATTTGATGAATTTAGGGAGTTTCCATGAATTGAAGGAGTTTTCATGAGTTCAGGGAAGCAAAAAATATTAAAATAATAAAAACAAGGGCGTGTGGCACCGTTGAGGCATGGTCGACCGGCTATGGACCGGTCCCACGAGTTTTTCATAATTTTTTAATATTTTTAGGTATTTTTGATGATTTGAGGGAATTTTTCCTAATTTGAGAGAAATACCATAAAATCAAGTAATTTGATGAATTCAAGGAAAAATAGGATAAATAAATATAAAATAATAAAGCAAGGGGCGTGTGGGACCGACTAGTGGCCCGGTCCCACAAGTTTTCATTATTTTATTTTATTTTATTATTATATGATGATTTGACCAAAAAATACCATGAAATCAAGGAGTTTTTTCATGAAATTAGAGAAATAACAATAATAATAAAATAATAAGGAACCATGGGGTGTGGGGCCGGTTGGGACCAAGGCATGGCCGGTTTGCCAATGGTCATGCCCCAAACTCCTTTCCTTAATTTTATATTATTTTTTATGGATTTATGGAAGTACCATGATACCGAGGAGTTTCCTCGATACGAAGGAGATTTGATAAAATGAGAGAATTTTCATCAAATCATGGAAAATAATAAAAATGCATTAAAAATATAAACTGGCGTGGGATTGACCACGACACGGTCGGTCGGTCGTGTGTTCGTGCTCCCAGCACCCTGGTCAATATTTTTAATTATTTATTATTTTCTTCTCTATTTTGCATAGGTTCATCGTTTCGTTGTATTTTTGAAATACTCGTTCGTGCGGTGACTGTTAGTGTATCGTCGTTGAATACACCTTCACCATTTGAATCGGGGCTTACTTAGAGGTAGCTCAGACGCCCGATTGTTGATTATTTATTACTATTTGTGGAATTCGGTGGAGAATATTTTACAAAACTGAGCAATAAGATGTTTATTGTTAATTCATAAGATCAGTTGAGGATTCGACTATGAATTCATAATAATAAAGTGATCATTACCATTCCATGGGATCGTAGATTCGACCATAGAATCAGAGTAATTAATATTTATCTATTACCATTTATGAGGCCAGTTGTGGATTCGATCACGAAATCAGAGTAATATAGTTATTGCTATTCTATGAGATCAAGTTGTGGATTCGATCATAGAATCAGTACAATTGTTTATTGTCATTCCGTGGAACCAGTTGTGGATTCGACCATGGAATAGGATAAATTGTTATTGCCATTCCATGGGACCAGTCGTGGATTCGACCATGGAATAGGAGCAATGATAGATTATTCTGGGAATTCAGTAGTGAATGTCACGAAAAAATTAATCTTAATTAGGAATAATTAACTTTGTGGCTCTATACTAGCAGAGCAGGCTGTCTAGGAGCATTAATTATCCCGGTATGAGCTTGTCGGTAAGTCATATCCTTTATATAGTCAGGGTAAACTTGTTGTTTGTTCCTGAAGACGTTATCGCTCTATACTAGCAGAGCAAGCTGTCTAGGAGCCGTCCATCTCGTGATATTATATAGAAATAATCACTGAAAGTATTCAGTATTCATGAGATATTTCGTTGTCCAGTCGTGAGATTACATATCTACATGTACTCTGAGAGAAAGTACTCTCCGTTGAGAATTAGATGAGAGACCCGTGTCTCGATACTCACGTCTGATTGTTGAATCAGAGCTTCGTATAATTATGAGTTTACGATTTTAGCCTTTGTCAAAAATCCACCATCTACAACTCTAAGAGAAAGTATTCTCAGTCAGAGAATTCGATGAGAGACCCGTGTCTCAATACTCACGCCTGATTGCTGGATCAGAGGTTCGTATAATTATGGATTTACGATTTTTGCCTTTGTCGAAAATCCACCATCTACAAAGAGGTAGGCTCGTATTCAACAGCCATGGGGATGAAGATGCAGTGAAAAAAAACTAACCTAGCTCTTGTGTACCATAAAGAAATCAGGATTTTGGTTTCTCACACAACTGTGTTGAGATACTTTTCATTGAGATATATATATACACAGAAAAAGCAAAATAATATGTACTACTACATAATAGAAAGAACAAAACCTAATAAGCTAAAGAATAGGAAAACTAGTAGTTATTAGAACATAAGAATAGAAAAACTAATATGTATTACAACATCCCGTAGATGTGAATAGTTTATCAAGGTACTGATAAACTTAATAGGACCACATTTCATGTACTCTCTTTCTTCTTACAATAAATTTTATTTACCGATCAGAAAAATAAATAATATAAACAATTGTTGGAATCTGTTGGAAGTTAGTATGTGAAGATAATCGGAAGACCAAGTCTCTCGCATATAATCCTGTATTGTAGCTAGATAAGTATAGTGTACCTGGTCAAGATAGTTTGTTGCTCTAGGTTTACTACTTATTAAATAAACCTATAAATATGATTCATTATGTAAATGTAACTGATCCCAGAATGATCAAACTCTCTGGAGATCAATAATCTAATTCACCCTACGGGGTTTCTGTCCATGGACGTAGGCGTTAGCGCCGAACCACGTAAAGTTCTTGTGTTCTTAATTTGTCTTTGATTTAGTTTTCTGTAATCGATGATCCGTCTCGATACTCATAATTTATTATGGTATCAGAGCGGGGAGATCCGCTCGAATTTCTTCTGCATCAGTATTTTTTTTTTTTTTGCGTCTGTTATCAGACTGATTTAACTCTTGTTTCAATTCATTTTATGCAATCCCTTCATGCTTATCGTGTATTGACTGATGATAGGTCCTCAAGCGATCAAAAGTAAACCGTTGCTTGCCATTTCTACCCAAAGTTTTAATGAGGAAGATTATCATATTACAATTCTTTCTCTTTAACAAACTTTTCATTCTGGGTTACAGATTGCATAATTAGTTTTTATTCTCATCGATAGCTTATCACTACGTGCTATTAATAAACAGAGAAACCAATATTCATGGTTTTCTCTGGACGTCAAAGAGAGTTATCATCAATTAACATAACTCTTCTTATTATTTTTCTGTGAACAGAATTAATCTTCGGAAAATACATCTTTTGCGATCTTATTTCCAAAAGAGAAATACATCTTTTGTATTATCGTACTATTTGTTGGTACTTTCTCATGATTATGAGTTTCTTCTCATAGCTTTATGACATTGGGTATCGATCATAGACCAAGTGGTATCTTAATTTCATTAGTCCGACACGATTTTGATGTTAATCAAAGTTTGTCTCATCTCTGATTCAATTAAACTGATCACTGTCGGATTCTCCAAGTTTATTTCACTGAGGTCTTGTTTTATTAAGACCTAATATTTTTCATATGTTCTATCTTTATCGTTTTTGGTAATCTCATTTAGTGAAAATATTTTCTATATTTCTGGAAATTAAACTCATTCTTTCCAGAGATATCTTTATTCCGAATATTTTCTTTGATATCTAAAAAAAAAAAAAAAAAATCGGAAATCCATTCATTACCAAATATACCATTCCATATTTTAGATATCTCAAAATTTCTGAACATATTTCCATGTTCAGTTTTATCTCCTTAAATATCGTCTACAAGTGCTAGACTACAATGCTATGATAACAAGAATCAAACTTGTTTCACTCAGTTTTTATGTATTGCAAACTCGCAGTAACTAATTGTTATCTTTCCATTAATGGTGTTCCACCATAGATCAGTAATGGTTCGCATCTATAGCCATTGCAATGGTTATCTATAGAAAATTCTCCTGCTACCTTTTTGGTACTCCATTTTTTGTTGGATATATATATGACACGTCCAATAATTTCATATCAAATATATTTCCTTTATCATCTATGAAAGTAGTGATCTTTTGGATTTGATTTCCAATAGTAGTTAAATTTTTCTGTTTGTTCAATTTGTCAAGAACATTCGGTTGAATTTTTTTTTTTGGTTTCTTCTCTTTGTGAAGAACACTCACAGTTCCGGAATACTTTATGCTTTCCAAATCCATGGTCAGCTATTCCATGTGCTCATATTTTTATTTTCAAGAGTTATCTACTTCAACTCTTTGACTCTGTCCTGCTCATGTACCATTTTTTTTGGGATATATTCATCACAACACAATCACAATCCATTCTCCATGGATTTCCTCGGACCCTTTCCGAATACAATTTCACTCACGAAAACTCTTTTTGATTATCATGTATATTTTTCAGATCTTTATCCAAGATCTTCTTAGGGGTTTTATGAGCTAATATATTCCTCTGAACGATCAGACTCCATCATCAGTTCACCGCAATCAGACTCCATCAACTGTTACAGGCAGGGATGTTTGTCTCGTCTTGGTTAGAAATTATCAAAGCAAGCCCATTAAAGCAATATATTTTGCTCATCCAGGTACTAATTTTCTGGTACGTATTGGTGTCTTCGGCTTGCTCATCAATGTCCGTGATTGGTGATCGAAGTTCAACCTACATAGTTTTGGGTTACAAAATTCTATTCCAGAGATTTTTCAAGTTGTACTCTTCCTTTATCTCTGAACTTCAATCCATCTTATGCTTCAGTTTTCATGAGGTACTATGCTCTTCAGTACCTAACGGATCATATCATCTATTGGCATCCTTTTGTATTCCCTTGAGATCTGTGAATACAGAGTGAAACAAGATGTGTTAATATGCTATAAAAAAAAAAAAATTCTTTGCCATTATTCACGGCAAGACTTGGCTTAAATATCACGAACCTTTGGTTTCCTAATCATCAAATTATAATCTACTGATCATATTTTTATCAGGGATTCTTTTTATCAGTTTCAATCAATTTCTTTCGAACTTGAGTTCGAATCAATCCAACCCTATTGTAATGGGTACAATAAAATCAACTTCTTGTATTATCTACTGATGATTGATATTTGGAAAGGATTTATATCTTTCTATTCTCCAAATATAATTTGGATGTTCAGATCTTATATTTTCAGAGGGTATCAACATCTGGGTTTACCCATCTAAATCAAATTTTTCAGCATCTTTATCAAGTTTCATCAAAGTTGCTTGTGCAAGGGTCTCCCTATTCTCAAACAATCAACAGGGAATACGTTGTGCGATATTCATGTTCTGTTCTTTCAGAAACTTTCACTTTCTCTACAGGATGTGAAGTTCCAGGCAAGTCCTGTGAAACCCTCATAGACGACCATCATCTTCTCCAGGTTTTTGGTTTGTCTATAATGTCATGTCTTGGTTAGAAATCTAACCAACCAAGCCCATTCAAGTCATTTTGCTCATCTGTGTGTTTTGAAGATCGAAGTCTATGCTAACAGATTCTTTTGAAGAATGCAAGTTCAAGTTCAAGGTACAGTGTACACTTCGAACACCACTCCAATTGCTTAATCAATAGCAATTTCTGAGCATATCAGTGTCCACTTAAGGAAGATAAGAGATCAAACTGCTGGCTTATGTTACCTAAGGAAGCCTGCTCATAAAGATCAACTGCCGCGGTCCAAGTACGTGAATGAAGCATCCATGCCATGGTCGAAGTACGTCATGCAAAGTTTAAATTACAAGGTTTCTTTTCAAGATATTGTCCAAGTTGCACACTTCATTTCTCTCCGTGTCCAACTTGAGGGGGGGTGTTGGAATCTGTTGGAAGTTAGTATGTGAAGATAATCGGAAGACCAAGTCTCTCGCATATAATCCTGTATTGTAGCTAGATAAGTATAGTGTACCTGGTCAAAATAGTTTGTTGCTCTAGGTTTACTGCTTATTAAATAAACCTATAAATAGGATTCATTATGTAAATGTAACTGATCCCAGAATGATCAAACTCTCTGGAGATCAATAATCTAATTCACCATACGGGGTTTCTGTCCGTGGACGTAGGCGTTAGTGCCGAACCACGTTAAGTTCTTGTATTCTTAATTTGTCTTTCATTTAGTTTTCTGTAATCGATGATCCTTCTCGATACTCATAATTTATTAACAATGGCCTGAGGAAATGCAAGTTGGTTGGTATCAGGTCTGCAACTTAAAGGCTGTTTAGTGTTGGATACATTTGTTTTTATTCATCTCGAGCACCGGGAACTAGTTGCTTATGATATACTAGGTGATCAGTTCATTAATTTGTAACTGTAATAGTACATATTTTGGCGAAGGAAACTAGTGCCCCTCCAGCTATTCATGCGCCAGATGCAATGTCCAAAAGTGGTCAAATTAACATTATATAGCGCCCAATGAACTTAAACATAGACAGATTTGCTGACATGGTTAAAATGATATTATTTTATAATTACAGGACTTTTTCTATGGTTAGAGACTTAGAGTTCATTTTTCTTACATCCAGACAACGTACAATAAAATGACTTTATTCATTACGATGGCAGAGTACACGAGAGGATCTCTCTTACAAGGTGATAAAACTGAAAAGTAGACAACGGACAGTACAACATAAGTGGGTCTTTGCATTGCAAGGTAGAGAAGCCGAAAAGGCGAGAAATTAGTGGGTATTTTGGATGGTATTTATCAGTGAATTAAAGGATGTAATAGTACCGAATAGGCCACAAATAGAACCAAACCCTATGAGGACAAAATTTAGAACCAAAAGAGGTTTCGAGAGTTGAGACCAAAAGATTTTGGTGTAAAAAGCACCAGGAAATATGATACAAATACTAGTACTAACAAGGGAGCCAGTGAGACCAAGAACATATTGAAAGTAAGGTATCGATAAGGCTAAACCTAGGATTCCAATCAACATTATCGATCCTAAACTACCTCTAATAAACATCCGCATCTGAGAACTCATTGAAGAAGGAAGTTTATGATCGAGTTGCATTGCTATAGGAGCAAATTCAAGTGCATACTTTGTCATAGGCGTTAGGACCGTCGCCCATAATGCAATTTTAGTAAGTATGAGATGCTTAGGCATACTGAGGGTGATTTGAGAATTTACTCCTGGTCCAAACATTTTTGCACCCATAAAAGCAAGAGATGTATATAAAATCGTAACAATGCTGAAGCTCACAACAGAGACCTGAAAATGAACACAGGATCATGAGTTAAATCAAAAACGATGCACAATTCCGTTATATGTGATTATTACAAATTTGGATTGTGTACCTTTGTGAACTTGGAGGGGTCCTTCATGGATTTGTAAAGGTCGGGGTAAACAATATGACCCGCAAAACTAAATATGTAAAGACCTGATATGACAGGAATATTATGAAGTTGTAAAATAGGTATTGGCTGGTTAACTTTAACACCACCAACTGCTGCAGTACCCAGTACTGTGATAAAGATGAGAAATGACATGAGAATACCACCGGTTGAAAGGAACGATATCGAAGAGAGATCTCTTAACCATAAACTAGGCAATGCAACAATAACTGCAATCATGGTTAAGATTTGAGATGTAGATAGATGAAGCCATGTCATATGAATGTTTGTTCCAGCAAAAACTGTAGTCAAATTATCACTAAGTGAGATTGTGTACGAAACTAGGGCCATGAAGATTTCCATGTATATGAAGGTTGTCGCTATAACTCTTCCCTTCATGCCAAATGCTTGTTGTCCAATATCCGAGTAATTCCTTGATTTTGCATTCTTCTCAAGACATTTTCCTAGTAAGTGTGAAGTGTATGCGCATGCTATTCCAAGTCCTATAAGTAAGAACACTGAAGCCCAGCCACCATTTTGTAGAGCATAGGGAGTTGATAGTTGTCCAAGCCCTAGCAAATATGAAAAAGAAACTGTTGATTAAACCTCCACCTGTGATATCGATTACGCATAGAAATAAACATTGAAAAATAAGTAAAATCATGGGCAGCCCACACCGGGGTGGAGCCACGCAGCGGCAAGAAAGTCAGTTCCTCGGCCCACTTGCCAACTTTCACGCTGTTGAGATTATTAGTCCCACATTGTCTGGGCAATCTAAGATCCTGCGGTTTATAATTTTTTGGGCCTTTTCACTAATTACCAATTGGTTTTGAGTTGAATGTCCGTATTCTAACATGGTATCAGAACAGACTATTTATGTTGACTCATTTGACCCCACCTTTACTCCGCGTCATCCGATTCAGCTCAAACTTTTTTCCCATCCCAAAGTATTTACGGAAAGAACTCAATGAATTTTAGTTACCTATAAGCATTCCAACCATGTTAATGACAGAATGAGTAAAGGAGCTATCAGCCTTTATATGTTTTTCGCCATTTTCATTGATTATTGCCATCACTTCATCATCTTTTCCTTGGTCACATTTACAGACCTTGTTCTCCTCCACGCAAACGTCGCAACTGCCCCACTTAGTTCTTAAGCTCACACCATTCACAGATTCAGTCAGTACCTTCTTTCGAGTAGGTAAGGCAGAAGTATCCAGTTCTACGCATGGTGAAAACTTCCAAATGAGCGAGTTCATCCACTTAAACACTGAAGACATAATATTATTGACTGACTGGCAATTAAACAGAAATATCGAGTGTGTATTTTAGGAGATAAACTAACTTAGCTTGGTATAAAATCAGAGGATTATTGGAGTACATTTATAAGCAGATTTGATGCGTAACTTCATGTTAGCTTACGCATGCATGCATCTTAGAATCTCAATTAGATAGACTCCTGTACCACTAAATGATTCAGTCCAAATAGAGAATCATTGCTGTTCGTATTTTGTATGCAAATTGGGTAAAAAGAATTTGTTATCTATTGAGAAAGTGAGTTTAATTTAGTAATAATAAAAGTTTAATAGATAAAATGATGTCACCAAGCAATGAATTTGTGTAATGGGTACTGAAGAAGAAGTTGATGATTCGGTAGTTGCATAGATCTCTTTTTGTTTTTCGCCTAACAATATTCACCCATGCATAAAAGAGAATGTCGACAGCATCTCCAGTTGTTCTTTGATTCCTATCAACTGAATTAACAAGTATTGGTTCTATATCATTATTCCTTCGACCACTTTTATACTTTGATTGGATTCATGCAAAATAATATATAGTATGATGCTAATACTCAATGTCGTAGAGTTTTTCACGTAGATTAGGGAACAACGGAGAGAATTAAAATTTTCCAATTCTAACCATATTAATACCTTTAAAAAAACTAAATGATCTAGTTTTTAGTTTCTAGATTTTAGAAAAAGTTATTAATCCCATTGTACTCCCTCCGTACCACATATATAGGTGGTGAGAGAAAATTCTCTTAGATTAAGAAAAGCACATTGGATTCATAATTTTTTATGTTTTTTCATGTTTTACCCCTTGTCCTATTAAAACCCAATTATTTATGTACCATTAATAAGGGCATGTATGGAAATATTCACCTTGGAAATAGTAATCCGCCTATCTAGTGGTACAACCAAAATTCAAAATTCCGCCTATATAATAGGTACGGAGGGAGTAATTTATTTGGGATGTACCAAATTTTTATAGATTAGAATATATATCGTCCATGGAAAATATTTAAAAATTAGAGTAATTGTTTGTGTGTTGATTAAGATGAGAATTTATGCTCCGGTGTGATTCCAAAGCAAGGATAAATCAGAGAGCTATAACTGGTCACAGCTGAGTTTCTTTTCTTTTACTTTCTGTAACTCTTTTTCACTCATTACTTTGATGAGCGTTAAATTTGATTCAATTTTGTCCCTTTTCTCTCAAAAAAAGAAAAAAATAAATCAGAGAAAATTTAGGGAAAATACTAGTAAAATTTTCATCTTTTTTGGAACAGAAAATAAATCCTAAAATATCAATAAAGTGGAACGGTGGGAGTACAATATATTTGAAGAGGTACAATGTCCGGATCATTCTCCAAAAAATTGTTCTTCCAGAAATGCAATTATCAATATATCTGCACATATAATTATATTCTTCCTTTTAAAGCAACTTTTGACCCATGGAGAATCAAATATTTTTCGAAGTAATAAAAAAGAGCTACTGCTAAGTTTAAGTGGATTCCTTAGATAAGTAAGATCCGAAGTTGATTTAATATAATTTAAATGGGTCTAATGTATAACAGGATCCAAGCATATCTTGTTACTGTATAAGAATTAGGGAGAAGGTAAGTGAAATGAAATAGATTCGACATGCCACATGCATGAATTCTTCATCAATCTCCAGCTTTGGTGGGAATTTAAAGGAACAGTATATTGTTCCCATATTGTGGTAAGATTTGATTCTCATTCACCATTAAATCAAGAATAATTTCTATCGTATCAAAGATTATATTCCACCAATAAACACATGCAAAATAAAATTACTAGTAAAGAAGATGTTTAGAATAGTTTCACGTCGATCGTCTGGATTCTTTATAAGTACGTACAATTCTAAGTTAGCTAGGCACACGTATCGTATGCTTTTAATATGATATATGAGAGCAGACCTTATTGGTAGAGTGGGATGGTAAATATGGAAAACCAGAAACAAAAGTACAAAGTTTGATGTGAGCCTAATCAGTTATTGGAGAATAAGAATCAAAACAGCAGGTATGAACTTTAAACTTTTCGTAAAGAGAAAAAATTCGAAAAAAATTAGATTGAATGTGGTTTTCAGGAAACACCAATTTCATCATATGAATATCAAAAACAAAAGCTCATATTTCCCTTTCAATTAGCATGCATTGTTACCATGACATGCCCACAACCACAAAAGCATCAACTCAATAAAAACTAAGACGGAACAGTATTCTCTGTACGCCAACGATCTCAATAAAAGTAACTGATCTGTGGTAAATCAGTACGTACCAAAGTACCACTACCCACCAAAGATTTTACTCTTCTACCGGGCAGTTCCGTAAAACACAAAAACCACTAATTAAGCAAATTACGCATTCAACGTCAGAACCAGTATGATCTTATGCAGTCTCCCTAGCTATTCAACATTCTTTGTTCACTCTGAGGCCAAACTATCGCCCTTCCTTGTAGTTTGCCTAATGCATTTTTCCTTATAGTTACTAGACTCGGAAACCCAAAATCAATTGCATCGCCATTCAAGATTTTGTTCTTCTCTTGACAAAAAATTTCAAACGGGACGTAGATCATCCATAGGTACTATTAATAATCCCATAAAAATAGTCTTGTTAGGATTGAATATTTTGAACGGGCCTTGCTACAAGTTTATGATTCACAAACAGAAAGAAAGAGTACAAACTTACAAAGGAGTGATCCACAGTGAAAATAAATAAAACAAACACACACGAGTCATGCACATTATTTAAATTACACATTTTGTGGTAGTCTGTGCACATACACTTCCACAATCACACAGTGAACACCATACACCCAATACTGAATTTGTCCACTGCACACCAATAGGTCCATTCCATATACATCATCGATAGACACTTCATTCAGAATCGCAAAGGTGAGAGTTCAAGTCTTCAATGTTCTTTTGGAAGAAACCCAAATAGGCAATAGGAACTGGTGAATCCTCGTTAACCTTCTCATAATCGATGGTCCAACTCGCAATGCTCCCTTGTCCGTTAGCCTTTGGATTAACTACAAGAGTTGCATCAAATTTCTTGTAATCATTCATAATGTCTCCACCAACCGCACTATGATGTATCGTCCTAGTTTCGTCGGTGTATGTCGTTTGTCTCCTGGACAGTCTCTGTTTTACCGTCTGCATATACTAACATAATATACACACAACACACACGTAACAGTTATAAACGTACTTAAATTTAATTTGTCATGCACGATATTTGTGGTTCAAATCTGTATAAACACATACCATGAACATAATCCCATTGCTTGATACAACCCGAAGTAGTTCCGTGTCCTTCGACGACTTTGACGCTAGTGTAAATATGTGGCATTGCATTTGGAATGTCCTCATGGTGCTTCCAAATTTCGTAATATTTGTCAGCATTGCAATTGACTTCCATTTCAGTTACAAGCTTCCCAACTAGACCTGAAATGGTATGGTGATGATCAGCCATTGAAAATAATTGCTACAGATTGTTTCCCCAGATATATAAGTAGTTATCAAACTAATGGAAGATATTGAACTGATTTTGATGAATTTGATCTTAGTTGAATGAGTTTATATAGAAACTGAGAATGGATGAATTGAGCAAAGGCTGATGACATGATGAGATGTATTTTTCTTTTCTTTATAATTTTTTGTTCTCAATCAAAGATCTTGTGACAACAGAAGATTTTGTGAGATAGTAGCAAGGTAGTTAATTTCGGATTCCGGTTTATCTCGGTCCCGAGCGAGACACTGGTACAACGTTGTTTCGGGGAGATTCCGTTTTCAAATTTCGGTGTAATTTCGGTCCCAACTTTTATAATAAGAAGTGTTTGTTGACAGGTTCAATTACCAGGCGTAAACACTAACTCTCATATGGATTGATGAGAAATTGTGCTGAGGCCAGAGTTCTGAAAGACTATTAGTAACAATTAATTCCATTCACAAATAAAATTGGAAGCATTTCACATCCACAGCCAGTTCCAGAGGTTATCAAGAATGTATCATGATTGCACAACCAAGAAAAGCAGTCTCACGCACTAAGTAAACGTTACAAAATGTGTACGAAGTAAAGGAACAACAAGGATATTACAATTCTAATCAATATAATTTGATTCATCATAGATATCATCATCTAAAGTAACTCCATCATTCCCGACACCACCGAGTAGCCCATTTTGAGTGTCCAACATCAAGTCATCAGTATCATATCCATCATACTCCGAGTTAGTTGGATACGTAGACTTACTTCGAGAAATACTGGCACCTTTACTACCAACAGTCCCACGTTCTTCACTAACTATCACTTGAAAATCATCAAAAGTTACATAATCACCATGAACCTCCAAGTCATTCAAATTTCGTAACTCCAACCATTCATCATTTTCATCATGCTCCTCCAGAAAAAATGGATCATTAGCTTTATCATTATCGTTATATTGTTGGATTTCTAGGTAACGACGCTGCAATTTCTTATTATACTGGATAAAAACACTATCATTCAATTTCTGTTGCGTTATGCGATTTCGTTTTTGCGAGTGCAACTGAAATACATAAGATAAGTAAGTAATTCAACTAAAATACTTAATAGTAAGCACATGCTAATTTTTTTGTTGCTTGTTGTCATAAGAACATAGGGGTATACAGGCATGTTATGTTCCTAGTTCAATCGACCTACTATACAGAGCACTTAAGGGAAATGAGTTATGGTCAAGTCTTAACAGTAATACAACACTCCACAATCAATTAATTCAAAATATAGGTACTGGAATTGCATGGTTCGTGCATATTCAGAATATTACTAATTAGTGTAAAAGATTAGAATACTTACATTTTGAAATGTGCTCCAGTTTCGCTCACATGGGGAAGCAGAACAAGTAAGACTCAATACTCTGATTGCAAATTTTTGTAGGTTTGGCGCATCGATTCCTCCAAATGTAATCCACCATTCATCTGTTATAAATATAAACAAAGTAGTTATAAAATCTATCTAACACAAATGTAGTCAAACTTTAAACTTAAAGAACAAACAAGCTTACGAGGTTGATCCTTATTTCTTCTTCTTTTGCAAGGCGGAGATCCCAAGATCCCAACAGCATCAGCATACTTTCTCAATTCACCCGTAGCAGCATCAAGTTCATCTTCATTGGGTATAAGCCTTTGCATTGCTGTATGAAGTCCTCTTTTGATTTCTATGTACTTTGGATCACTATCCATTTCATAAGCTTCAATAGTGTAGAATATGGAAGGATTCAAATAGTATGCCGCACAATGTAGAGCATGATTAAAGTTATTCTTCCATCTTTTCTCAAAGCAACCCTTAATTACACCCCACGTATCATCATCTTCACTGAATTTCTCCTCTAGTTGATTCCTTGATATCCTCATTGCATCATAAAAAGAAGGCATTGTAGGTTTGCGCTCGATGTCCACCAACCTTACAACCTTAACTAAAGGCTTCAGCACACTACAAGCATAATCAACATCTTCCCAAAATGTGCTACTTGTAACAATTTTAAGTGCATTAATTCCAAGAGTTTCTTTTGAAAATCTAGTTTTTGCCCACCTATCATTCACAAACACCATTTGTAAAGGAGTTTTATACTTTTGAAGACTTTTTAGTGTGTAATACTGAGTTGCAAATCTAGTCTTTGTAGACCTATGTAAGTCTGCACGTGTCAACTCCCTCATCAAGCACAATACTTGAAAATGAGCATAAATGTAAGTAACAAGTCTTTTACCTAGAATGACGGCTGTCTTGATTCGCATAAGCTTGTCACCAAGTTCTTCTAGCATCAACTGGACACAATGAGCACCACAAGGAGTCCAAAATAGATTCGGTTATTCAAGCATTAAATCTTTCCCAGCCTTTTTAAAATTTGAACCATTGTCAGTAATGAATTGAACCACATTTTCTTTCCCGACATCTTCAATTACCTCCTTTACAAGCTCACGTATGAAATCAGCATCATTGGTTCTGTTTGACGCATCTACAGACTTCAAGAAAACTGACCCTTTCGGACAATTCACCAAAAAGTTAATAAGATGTCGCTTTTTCCCATCTGTCCAACCATCGGACATAATAGAACATCCATACCTCTTCCAATGTATCCTAAATGTATCAACAAACTTCTTTGTTTCTACTAACTGGTCCTTGAAAAGATTTGTGCGAATCTGATGGTAAGATGGCGCAGGCATAGCTTTACCATATTCACCAATTGCATAGATCATTTGTTGGAAACTTGGACATCGAACAGTATTAAAAGATATAGAGTTCTCAGTCATCCAAGCTGAAATGCTTTTCCATGCATCTTTCTTTAACTTCTCTTTCGCTGAACTGTTTCTGTCAAGAGTGGCTTGCTGAGTTTTCTGGTGGTCTGTCTGCATGAGTAAATCCATTGGACCCCTAGAACTACTTTGGCTCTTGAATTTTCTTTTACTTTGACTCTGAACAACTACTTGATTACTACTGCCCACATTAGAATCCTTTTCAACTTCTTGTACCTCATGGTCCTCATCATCAGTATCAGCATCAGACTTCTCATCAGATTGTGTGCGACGATACATAGCATCAACGTTATCCCTGTGAGCTTTCTTTAACTTCTTTACACTGTCATTTTGTCTAATTTCATTTATAGTTTCAACTGTTGCTTTCATACATGATGAAACATTCCCTTTGACTTGTGTGATATGCTGCTTAAGCCTAGTAATTCCACCACCACGCATTTCTTTGTTACAAAGCGTACAACTTAGTTTCTTCGGAAATGCAGGATCTTTGCACGTAGCCCATTTCCATGCTGGATCTCTTTTTTGAGTCAGACTAGAAGATTGAGGGAGTATTGACCACATGTAGTGTTTGATTTGTTAGAATTGGATGCATTAGAAGAATCCATAATCACAACCTGAAATTCATGTCAAATTGAAATTATGAGAACAATAAGCAAACTCTATTACCCAACTGAACTTTCTTACAATTGGGAGCCAACTGAACTTGGTACACCACTGGCTAATACAACTAATTATTAGCACAAAATTATTACCACTGCCTAATAAAACTCTACTTATGAACATCGATGTATAGTCCATAAATTGATATCAGATAATGACACAAACATCACCTCAACCACATTCCTACCTGAGAGAAGCATAGAATGGATGCCTACCTCAGATTTACATCCAGCTGAAAGAAGACTATTACTTGAGCCACCCAAATCAAAATTAAATACTTCTTGAGCTTAACCAGCAGTTAATACTGCTACCTGAGGAAACCGAACACCCAATTCTTCATTACTAAAGCAAATCAACAAGAACCCTAACATGCATCAAACACTGTCACAACTATGAAGTGAACTCAATATTTAATGACCTCACCAGCAAATCAACAAGAACCCATGACAAATCAAAAAGAACCCATGAAAAACAAATTCAGTAATTAAACAAAGAAAGCTTCAATTGATAGTCAAAACCCTAATCTCAGATTAACATCAAAAGGACTCACAATATGATAGAAAAGTTCTCAAA
Organism: Papaver somniferum; assembly: GCF_003573695.1. Classification (NCBI taxonomy): domain Eukaryota; kingdom Viridiplantae; phylum Streptophyta; class Magnoliopsida; order Ranunculales; family Papaveraceae; genus Papaver; species Papaver somniferum. Next base: position 216,345,198 of record NC_039358.1, read on the forward strand.
AGTCAAAATATATAAATCTAGCTTCGATTAACACCACAAACCCTAATCTTGCTTCGATTAACATACCTTGCTTCGATTATGTGAGAGAGAGTCGGAGACTGAAGAAGAAACGAAGTGGAGAAGAGTGAATCTATGGAATAGATATTAGGATTAGTTAGGTTAAATTACTAAAACACCCTATCTCGGGGGTAAAATCGGTGGAATTTCGGCCGATAATCGATTTTTTCGGTCACTTTTCGTATCACCGGAATTTCGTATTCCGCTATGTCACGAGTCGAAAAGGAAAATTTCGGCGGAATTTCGGCCGAGATGGCCGAAATTGACTACCTTGGATAGTAGTTACTATTGATTATATTATCCGAGCCAATTCTCCGGACAAAAAAAATAAATAATTTATCCAGCCAAAAATCAACTATTGGAATCTTATTGTAAGCCAAAAATTTAGACCCTAGCATCGTAAATTTGACGTTGTGCTTGGGCCATGACCCATGTAATTAACCAGAAGACTACAAGACTGAATCCAAATACTAAAAGTAGATTATCGTCTTAATGAATAAGTCTAATAACCCAATGTAATTTTGGGGACAGAATCAAAATGATGACTTATATATAAAAGCAAATGCTGCTAACTTCTAGGAGGTATTATAACTTCTACTTTTACTTCCTCACGCGTAGAACCTTTCTAAGTCTTAGTTCTATGGGCTAGATATCTAGCTGCTAGATTGGCCATCCACGTCAGTATGGGCAACCTCTTAAATCTTATGGGATGGCTAGTCTAGCAGCGGGACCACCATATAACGCCGAACCGTGTTGCGCTTTAAATCTCAGCCGTTAGATCAGAAAAAAAATTCCCAGCGCTGAACGGTTCAGCGTTTAGACCATTTTTTAAGCGCCGAACGGTTCAACGTTTCAATCTCGCTGATACTTGGACTGCGAGCACTTGCTAGGTGAGAGAACTATCAACTATCAATGTTAACTTTTTTCCAACACTTATTTTTTGATTTACAACACTTTTTGGCCAATCTAGTACTTCAATTTAGCTCATAGGGATTAGCCTAACACTCTCTAAGAGAGCGTGCAAGGGATAGTTTGGGAGCTAAGTTTCACAATGCCTTTCAGAAGCTAGAGAAAATCTTTTTGGGAAGCAAAAAAACTTTTCTTGCTTCTAATTTAAAAACTACTTCTATTTTTAGAAAAGAAGAAACATTTAACACTTTTACTCATGCAAAAAAAGAAATTCGGAATTGCGGCTGAGCCGCTCATATCAGTAAAACATATACTATATTTTTTTCTTTTTTTGGTCAAAATTAGTCATAAAAACCCAAGGTGATCAAACTTGTGGTACAAAAACCCCACTCAAATGTTGGGATCCATTAAAACTCCATCTTAAACAAAATTGATACAAAAACCCATCAAAACAAAAGTAACACAAAAACTCCATCAAAATAAAACTAACATAAAAACCCCAAATTTAAATGTTGGTTTCATCAAATTTTATTTTGGTTTAAAGGATGGTGACATCTCTGGGGTGTCACCATTAGGGCTGTCAATGGGTACCCATTATCCGGATCTGGAACCGGACCCGGTATATCAGGGTCCGGTTCCGTGTCCTAAAGTTGGACCCATTAGCTACTTAGGACCCGGCGGGTAATTACCCGATTGGACCCGAATTTAAACAGGTCCAAACGGGTAATACCCATTGGGTACCTGTGGGTATCGGGTACCTGTTTATTCATTCTTTTATTCATGTTTTTAGCAAAATTATAAGTATTTTTTCTAGTTTTAGCTTTGATATTTTACTCATTTAAATTTTTTCTCTTATATTTAATCTTTATTTAGTACATTCATAAGAAATAATAATAATTTTTTATAAAATTACTTAAATCCAAGCTAAAAAGAGAAATATATTAAGTTTTTGAATTTTTTTAAATAGTTTTCTTTAGACCCAATGGGTACCCGGAACCGACGGGTACCCGGGTATTTAAACGGGTCCGGTTCTGGGTCCACAAATTTAGAAACCGGACCCGGAACCGTTAGGAACCGGACCCGACCTTTATAAGTAGGGTCCGAGTCCGGGTCTAGCGATACCCGGGAGGACCCGGACCCGTTGACACCCCTAGTCACCATCCTTCCATAAAAAACCCATCAAAACAAAAGTAACACAAAAACCCCATCAAAACAAAATTAACACAAAAACCCCAAATTTAAATGTTGGTTTCATCAAATTTTATTTTGGTTTCATCATAAATTTGATGAAACCAAAATAAAATTTGATGAAACCAACATTTAAATTTGGGGTTTTTGTATCAATTTTTAAAAATTTGGGATTTTTGTATTAATTTTGTTTACGATGGAGTTTTAATGGATCCCAACATTTGAGTGGGGTTTTTGTACAACCAGTTTGGTCACCTTGGATTTTTATGACTAGTTTTGTTTTCAGAAATGATGAAATATTAGAGTGCCACGTCAAATGACATGTCAAATCAGGAAATGTCATGTCATATCCGGAAAGGTTAAGAAAGTTTTATAAGAAGTACGCGTCGTTTGGAACGAACAGTCACTAATACTAATACATGGAAAACTGTTTGGAAAAGGCATGTTCTGGCAATAGTTAAAACGCCACATATCAAAAGACACGTCCCCGTTTTCATTATAAAACGAAAAGTAATTAAGGGCGAGGTCGTCATCAATAACCATTGTTCCGAAGGGCTTCTCTTGAATAGATTTTTGGGTTTTTGAAGTTTCAATATAGGTTACCTAAGAGCATCCACAGTCATGACCAAATTCGGGTACTATACCCAAATTTGGTCCAAAAACCAGCCACAGTGGACGGGACTAAAGCTATATATGGTATGGAAAATTAGGGTTTGAAACTAAATGTAGTCACTAACCAGACCAAATCAACATATAGTGGGGCGCATGTATTAATAGCGTTTGAGATTAGACGCAAGTATAATGAACGTTTGTATTCAGGCGGAAATAAAACCAACGTTTGAATGGGGCGCAGTTATTAGCTCCGCGCAGCCAAACTCATATAATACCTGCGCCTCACACCAGGCGTGGTTAATATATCCGCCCAAAATGGGGACCTGTGTGTTTGTCGTGTACAACGTCCCATGAAACGCATCTTTTATCCCCGTCTCACTACATGCGTTTGTAATACTTACGCCCCTATCCAAGCGTGCACAATACCAGCGTCTCATACGTACGTTCACAATACCCACGCCTCACTGTCATACGCTCGTTATACTTACGTTTAACTTGGGGCGCTATTATATCGTCCGCTTGATTAAATTTTAGTCTTTCACCACTGCATTTCACCTCCACTGTACCCAATTTTTTTTAGTTTTTAGTATGGCTTTTAGTATTTAGTCCCCTCCATGACTGTGGTTGCTCTAATACCGTTTCCTCTATTTCATTTGCAGAACCATGATAAATTGAACGAGAGGATAAAAGTGGAGTTCTATCAAAGGTACGATTAGGAAGGGTGGTGAGAAAGGGTTTACTCTGATTCTACCGATCGAAATTTATTTGCGCAACCAACCCAAGGTATTACCAATTGATGCACATTACACTTCTTTCTTCTTCCGAGTTGGGGTTGGTTTTGAGTCTTTTCATGATGTTTGGTAATAGTTTAATAATACTTTACTAATGAATAAAGTTCACACAGTAATACTTTATAAGTGGCTGCATGGTTTCGCATATGGTACCCACATGATACCAAAATTATGTGACAGTTTGTCTGGCGATTTGGTGCTGTGTAAATCAAGCATCAAATATGGAAGTCGATTTACCCTCATCTACAACGAACAAGTTTTTTGTGGTCGGCTGTGACTGGAAGGGGGTATAACATAGGGTGCAACCTGCTCGAGGCAGAATACTATTACGAGTGTAAAAGATCATGTGACGGTAGGAAAAAGTGCAAGAAAGGCTTGCCAGTAGGGACAAAAATGTATTGGACAAGGTACAGATGGATCAATCTGAGGGCACCGCAAGGCCGCCTTCTTATCTTTCAGTCCCTACATTTATGCGTTTGTAGGTGAGTATGGGAAGTTCAGGTTCGATGCACTGAATCTTATTTAAGTACCTAAATTCAACCCCGTGGTTCTTGATTGAGCTCTATAAGGAATAAATCCTTTGAAGAAGCACAAAAATATCCAACCACTTTTTCATGCCAGGACGATAGTTTGTACATTAAATGGGAATCACATTCCTGGGTATCGCTGCATTTTCTCTGAAAGTTGCAAGGTGAAACCTTACCTTAATCCTAGATGCCAAGGTATGTATGTGTGTCCCCACTACAGTGTTGCATCACCGAACAAAAAATCATAGGAAAACCTATCACTCCAGCGATTTTCTACTATGATTTGCAATTTTGAGAAGGAACTAACCAGCCGGTTATGTTTTAAAAGGCTCCCTACGTGCTCGCCTAGGCTCTTTAGGCGCACGAGGCTCCCAAGTGAAGCCTAGACCCAAGGCACCAAAGTGTGACCAAAATTTGTGTTTTCTAATATTTCCTCGGGCGTCTTGGCGCGCCTTAGATGCCCTGGGCGCTAGGTGAAGGGTTTGGCGCGTCGCCTAACGCCTAATACAACTTAGCCGGCTGGTGTTGAGTTCTTGCTGATTGTGGGAGAGGCTCAACAGATATAGAGGAGTGTGAGGATTTCCCTATAGAAAAACAACCCATATGACAGACATCGTATTGTTGAACAAGCCCGTGAATTTGTAAAATAATAAATTCAAAGACAAAATTTTGCCAATTATTAGAGATTTAAAGGTAAAGTTGTCTTCCGATACCAAAATCCGATTGAGGTTTTCCTTTAGAAAAATTATATAAAATCTAGTGATTCTGTTGAAAAATTATATAATATCTAATGACACTGTTGTAACAAAGATGTTACTACAACATTGTAAAATCTACGGACACTGTTGTAGATCTTTGGTGACACTGCAAAGTGAATGTGTGTGGGAGGGGACCTGAAGGATATTTTAATGCCTTAATGAGTAATAATAGCTCTATGCAAGTTGTATAGAGATAAAGCGCTTAGAAAATGTCTAACTCTTTATACGCGCGGTAGAAAAAGCCGTTACAATGTGGTCGGGCCACATCAAACAAGTATGTGATCCTGTTATTTTCTTGACACGTATTAGAAACCATTAGCTTTTTACTTTTTAGGGAATTTAGAGGGGGCAAATTTTTAGAATAAGTAGTTAAAAGTAGTTTTATGTGTTTTATATGAGAAAAAGTAGGATACTTTTTATTTTAAAACTAATTTTCTAATACGTGTAATAAGACGGGCCACATACTTGTTTGATGTGGCCCGACCACATCGTAGCCGGGACGGAGGATATATACCCAACCTTATAATCATCTGCATTCAAGTTCTCCAGGTATATCCTGATCTTAAGTATAACTAAGTTTATACCATGTCTAGAATACAAAACAGAGTTTGGACAAGTTAGGCTAGATAAAGAGCGGCCGAAATTTGTCGAGGGATAAATTTATGGCCGTGGTTTTTTGAACTAACCATTATAAATACTTTATTAATTAGTGTCCTATTAATTGCTCATGATGAATGTTCATTTAATGAATCTAATGAATACATATTTTATTAATAAATTAAAAACTATATATACATTGATCGGCTAAGAATTTGGTGTTGGCGAGTTTCGAACTCATGTAACTGACATCATCTCCCAGTGACTTTACCATTGTACTACAGTGACCCCGGTTAAAAATTATATTAATAATTTTTAATGGTGGTAGTGAAAGAAGCAGTGGGTGGTGGAAACAGTGGCGGGTATTTGTGAGTGGTGGAGGTGGTAACATTACTGGTGGTGGAAAAACTAGTGGGCGTGGCTGTTTTTACGTACGATGGTGGATGTTAGTGAATAGTAGTGGACAATAATAGTTTTGTGTCTTTACAAAATCACATCATTTTATTGTGATAGATGTGGTTGGCTGTTTTTAGCATAACTGGTAAGGACAAAACACAAATATTTTGAGGAGGATACTAAATCATATAAGATGATATAATCATGACCGCTGGATCACCCAAATGGGATCCCACCTATTTATAGTACCCGATCGAACAAATTACGGTTTTTAGTATTAAAATAAAATTGATTACATTTCCAGAATCAAAAAAAAAGTTTGGACAACTTAGACTAGATAAAGAACGATTAAATTTATACTCGTAGAACATAAATCTACCGCTATTAATGATCACATTTAATTAAAATATAATAATAAATGTTCAATTGATATTTCATAATAAAAGTTTCTTTAATTAATCAAATGAATATATTTTTGTTGATACATAATAAATTTATTTGATATTAACCATATCAGTAACCATTAATGGTGGTTGTGATGGTGGGCAGTGGTAGGGATAATGGTGGTGGACATTGGTGAGACTGGTGGAGTGGTGACGATAATGTGGTGGTGGAAGAAGTAGTGGTAGTAGGGTGAGAAACGGGGTCTTAAGATAAGTAAATTAAGCACTAATGGTGGTTGTGATGGTGGGTGGTGGTGGTGGATCAACGGTGGGAATAATGGTTGTGGGTATTGGTGAGACTGGTGGAGTGGTGACGATAATGTGGTGGTGGAAGAAGTAGCGGTAGTAGGGTGAGAAAAGGTGTCCTAAGATAGGTAAATTATTTAGTCACCCTTGGTTAATTTTGTACTTAATTTTCTTTGCTTTGTTTTAATTTGATTTTAGTTTTCAAATTACTTTTTTTTTAAATTAAAATAATTTTTAAAGGCCAGATTTTTCCAAAAAAGAAAATATTGTGATTTTAAGATCTGCCGGATGGGGGGCAGGAAGAAAAATGAAACCTATAAAAAAAATTGACGAAACACAAGGCTACACCGAATTAATTGTAATCGGTTCAGTTTCTCACATATTTCTTTATTCATTTTTTTGTCATGGTTTCTATTTCTGTCATTATTTCTCCCCTACTTCATGGGATTATGCAAGGCGACGCGTGAATTAATTGTAATCGATTCAGTTTCTCACATCTCTCTTTATTCCCTTTTTTGTCATGATTTCTGTTTTTGTCATTTCTACCCAACTTCGTGTAATTATGCATGCTTGAGGAATAGTTCAAGATAATAGGTAAAGAGCCAAGGAAAGAAATGGATCAAGAATTAAATATTACTATAAATTTTAGGAAAATTAATGAACACAAATCTACTTAGATTGGAAACCCAACAATTTATATCAAAAAGAAAAATTAAATTCTAATGTTAAAAGATTTTGCAAGATTAATCTAATTGATTTTAAAGTAATTTTAGGTGTTTTTAGTTTTGTTACAAGTTTGGTGAATGATCTTTGATGATATTTTTTTGAAGTAGCGAACGAAGTAATGTTCTACTTCCCATAGGATTTGCTCTAACGATTAACTATGTTTGTCCCAAAGGGTTGTATGACTTACATACACAATATTAAAAGATTCGAGGATAAGGACATGTTTATTAACCAACTCCTCAAAAAAATTAGACCTGGATCGATCGGTTCGATTCTTCTCAGACAATTACGACATGTATGAATCGATGGATACATTTGAAACACATATCCTTACCCGTGTCGTTATGTCACGGGTTGAGACCTAGTATATGGATAATACAAATCTTATCATTATTAGGCAGTTAAAAAAATATTTTTTTTGTGGGCTTTGGCTAGCCAGGGGAATCCCAACGCGCTCTTGCGACTACTTCTCTGTTTAAAAGGTTGGAGTGATTTCTTGAAATAACACGCAAACGATCAAGGGTCATTTGTTTATTGGGAGGACAGATTGATTGATAAGGATTTGGTAGGACAGATGAATTGATAAAAAAGATAATATCCTACCAAAACCTCCTCAATGCCCTACCACTCTAAACACTGTCAATCAACTGATAGATAGTAGAATAAATTGTGATATGAACATCATTAACCTTTGGTTCTCTACAGAAGATCAGGCAGCTATTCAATCCGCCAGAAAGAATTTACAACATGAAGACTCTATCACTTGGGGACTAATTGATAATGGAAAGTTCACTGTTAAATCACTTTATGATAGAAAAATTCATGACAAATACAAGAATGACAGCTATAATCCTGCTTGGAGCCAGATATGGAAGCTTGATGCCTCTCCTTCAATCCATATGTTTGTGTAGAAATGTGCTCAAGGAATACTACCAACAAATGCCAAATCTGCGAGCATCCTCAACTACATTGACTCCACCTGCACCCTATGCAATAATGCTAGTGAAGATATCACTCATACTCTCATAACTTTCCCTTATGCTACTAAATTCTGGAGGAGTTTGTTTGGCCATTATTATAATATATTCAATATCTTTACTGACTTCACGCATTGGCTATGTTAGAGCATTGCTCGGTTGAACCCACCAAGCGTTGGTATGTCAAGTTTGGTTGTCATATTTTAGTGAGTCAAAACTCATTTAAAGAGTCGCTTGATTATGTACTAGAGTCATCTTCGTATATGTTAGCTTGAAAGTATTAGGATATGAGACATTACAAGTATTGCGAAGACTTGAAGAAGTGAAGAAGTAAAGAGCTACAACAACAACATCATCATTCCACTTGAGGTTAGTGATATTTTACTTGAACTGTTTCATTCCCTAACGTATCTTTCAAGTCGTGCATATTGAAAACATAAATGTGAAGCATGAATGATTACACTCTAGTTAGACATAGTATTAAGGAATACAATACAAGGTTTATTTCTTAACCATTAAACTTTGTATATAAGACATCGACATAATCGTTTGAATGTTATTGTGATTATGTATGGTATAAGGTGAAGATATCATCCTAGGAAACAATGCTTTACATTTGTTTAAAGGAAGTAAATTCATGAACTTGTTTTGTGAATCGAAAGGGAAATCGCCAGGCATTATTGGTATTGTTATTCATTGCATATCTTTTGAATTACCAATATGTGTGATTAGTATAACCGCTCATGACTTGTTTATGTTATTGGTAAAACTATTCACAAAGGCCTGACATTTGTATTGGTATGACTTTTATTAGTGAAACCGATCTTAAGTAATCACCTGAGATGGTATGATCGATTTAGTGTTATTGGTATGACCTACTCTGGGTAAAGGGGAACCGATCCTAGTAAAAGTTGCAACCTATCACAAAGGGGAATCGATCCTTGTATGAGGTGTAGCAAGTTTTTAATATAAAGGGGAACCGATCCTATGGACATGTGCAACAAGTTTTTAGGCAAAGGGGAACCGATCCTATGGACATGTGCAACACGTACAAGTTAGATACCATATATATGTGGGGAACCGTTCCTAGTACCTAGTCAACCGAATTTCGGTAACTAACGTGACTATGCAAAGTACTCACATGGAGGTAGAACCGAAACTTGTTTTGGTAGAACCGTGAAACCCATGTTTGGTTATTGAGTGTTCTTGATCAATCACGTAGTTCTTGAAAGTCAGATGAACCAATTCTAAACTTGTTTGGAAGTGTGGCAAATCAGTTTCAAGATTGTAAGTATGAAAGAGGACTTACAAAGTAAAGATGTCGACATACTTTGAACATGTGCAGTAACACTTATCTTTAATTGTTCAAAGATTTTAATTAAGGTTTGTAATTTTATTTTTGGAAAATGAAAATTAGTAATGTGCATTTATTAGTTGGAGATTTTTCTAAGAGATTTTCGGTCATTATTTGGACAAAGCATTTCCAGGAATTATGGAAACTGAATTTGGAATATATTGCATATCTTGAGAATATTTTCGGTTTTGGAAATTCCTTGGTGTCCAAACTTTCTTGGTTTATAAATATCAAAGCTTGCATTTCTAGCAAACTAATCCTCAGAGCCAGCAAAACTACCTCAGTTGTGTTGTTACAGGTGGAGCCGCTTATTCGGAGAGGAAAGTAACCTAATTAGGAGAAATCCGTCCGCTCAGTTTAAAGACTTCTTTGGGATTGAGAAGCTATATTAATACCGTTGGTGGGAAACTATATAATTACGGTTTATCTTTTGTTTTCGATTGATTTGATTGACTAACGGTGGTTGAACATTGATTGCACCTAGTTTTTTTATGCTTGAGAATATTCTCTTCTGATATAAGATTCACTCAAACTAGATCGAAGTTTCGACGGGGATATTTAGAATGTTTGTAGATCTAAAGACATCTTGTGATAATCCATTGTTAACAGACTCTGTTCTGTGCGTGATTGATCACAAGAGATTCAGGTTGATTGTGTGCAAGTGTCTATTGAAGATCTAAGAAGATTTGAAGACAAAGAAGACTTTGAAGATTTCTGATTTGTGTTCATAATCTTTAGTGTGCACAATACTTGTTTCGGTAAAATAGGATCCAACTATAATCGGTTTATCCTTGTGGTAGATTGGATTGATTAGTTGTGTAGACGAGCATCAATACAATTCTTTGTGATTAAAAGTATTGATTGAAAAATCTTAACAATTACTTTGGTAGTTGATGATAAGATAAATCTAAGAACCTGACAAAGGAGTATATTGAGGTAAACAGAATATCCTTTTGTCGAAGTCACATCACTTGGTTGAAAAGAGTTGATACCAAACAGATTTGTTGTGCCTTTAAATTGCTCCAAGTACTTGACTTATTACAGGTCGGAGGCATGAGAATACAGACGGAACTAGGTGAACTATAGGTTTAGTTGCTTGGTCTCAACTATACGAAGTTGGTTTGATTTTGTATAACGGCTTAATCCTGAGAGTATTCAATTCTGGACAAGGTCCAGGGGTTTTTCTGCATTTGTGGTTTCCTCATTAACAAAATCTTGCTGTGTCATTTACTTTTATTTTCCGCAATTATAATTGTTGTTATTATAATTTAAAGTGAATTACACAAACGTCAATTCCTATTTACTTGATAGTAATCCTATTGTGTTTGGTTAAGTCTGAACCTTTTATCAAGTAAACATACTTCGTTGTTGTATTGTATCTAGGGCTGCCAATGGGTACCCGATTAACCAGAACCGAACCGGACCCGGGTGTGTCGGGTTCGGTTCCGCGTCCTAAGATTGGACCCGTTAGAAAAATCACTACCCGAAAGGTAGACCCGTTAGGAACCGATAAGTTTTCGGGTCCTAACGGGTATTACCCGCCGAGTACCCGAATATTAATCTTTTACTTGTTATTTTTATTTTAAATAGAGAGATTTCGTATGATTTCGTTTAAATTTTTTTCGATTATGCTTCATTTTCTTATGTTTAGTCTTAATTTAAACATTTACATAGATATAATAATAATTTTATATAAAAAATTATGAGATTCAAGATAATATAACAAATATAAAAATAGATTATCAAAAAATATTGTTGATTTTAGAGGACCCGAAAAATACCCGGATCCGACGGGTATTTAAGATTTTTACCGGGTCTGGTTCCGGGTCCATCAATTTAGGAACCGGATTCCGAACCGTTAGGACCCTGAATCTATTAAAATTACTGGGTCCGGTTCCAGATAGTATACTACCCGGACCCGATAGGACCCGTTGACACCCCTAATTGTCTAGATCTCGTATCCATAGACGATCACACAAAGTGTGAACCGATTTGTTGTATTGTCTCGACTCAGTCCATAGACAATCACTTTCGGAGAAAGGAATTATAGGTGGAAAAGTTTTATATTGAGGTATATTTGGGTACCCTCGTCTTTTCAATTGGTAACAGAGCAGGCAAACACGAAAAGATCTAACAATTTGTGTTTGGTGCGATCCAACCTATAAGAATGAACTCGACTTCTCATGAATCGACTTCAATTAACGTACCGCCAATATTTGACGGAACAAACTATCTATGGCGGAAATCTGCTATGAGATCTTTTCTTCAATCACGAGACTTTAATACATGGATGAAAAAGCAGGGGTCTAACAACACCACCCAATATTTCGATTAGAAATCTGTATGGACTAACTCCGAAACACTTTCTATAGAATCAACTAGACAGTCAGACTCAATCTAGATAAAAGTATCTCAAGGAGTTAATATCTCTCTCTTGTTTTGATTCACTCAAGCTAATAGAAATCAGCGAGTCTATAATCAAACACAAAGAATAACTTGGACGGTACCAAAGACCAATGTCCAAGGATCAATCAATATCAATCAACAACCAAAGGTCGGATTTCCAATTGATTGATTCAAACGCGCAACCTGTATTATTTCAATTCTATAAACAAATATAATGCGGAAATAGAAATAACACAGACACCAGAATTTTGTTAACTAGGAAACCGCAAATGCATAAAAACCCCGGTACCTAGTCCAGATTGAATACACACTGTATTAAGCCGCTACAGATACTAGCCTACTCCAAGCTAACTTCAGACTGGACTATAGTTGAACCCCAATCAGTCTCCCATTGATCCAATGTACAGTTGTACTCCCTACGCCTCTGGTCCCAGCAGGATATTGTGCACTTGATTCCTTTAGCTGATCTCACCCACAACTAAGAGTTGTTACGACCCAAAATCGCAGGTTTTAACAATAAAAAAATCTGTCTCACACAGACAAGTCTATCAAAGGATCAATTTGTCTCCCATAGAAAAACCCTAACAGTTTTTGTTCTGTATTTTGATAATAATCAAGGTGAACAGGAACCAATTGATAATCCGGTCTTATATTCCCGAAGAACATCCTAGATTAATCAATTACCTCACAACAATCTTAATCGTATTGTAGCAAAACAAGATGTCGTGGAATCACAAACGATGAGACGAAGGTGTTTGTGATTACTTTTGATATCTTTCCTATCGGAGAACTCTCACGATCTCAAGCCAATCAATATGATTGTACTGTTACGATAGAAGATGCAAGATCAGATCACACAACTAAGATAAAATTAGTATCGGTCTGGCTTCACAATACCAATGAAGTCTTTAAGTTGTTAACCTGGTTTTAGAAGAAGAAAACGAAAGGTTAAAGGAGAAACGACTCTAGCACGCAAACTAATATCACACGTAAGGTGTGGGGATTAGTTTTGCACAATACTAGATGTCTCCTTTATATAGCCTTTCAAATCAGGGTTTTTCCTTAGTTACAAAGCAATCAATATTCACTGTTAGATGAAAACCTGATTTAGATTCAAGCTAATATTTCTCAACCGTTAGATCGAAAACTTAGCTTGTCATACACAAATGACTGTACGCTTCTAGGTTTGTTAATCGGACCCAAATGTGTACATTGTTGGTTCAACAATAGTCTACCCAAAGAGGTCAACCATATGAGTGTTTCATACCAACCATGTTCTTCTTCACCATAACTAGTTCAATTGACTCAAATGAACTAGTTAAGAGAGTTGTTAAATTGCAAGGAAATCTTATGTAACTACACAAAACACAATTGAAGCAAAGATGATTTGATTCACTTGAATCGGTTCATGAAATTTAATAGCCTCGGTTTGCAAATGCATTCCTTAGTCTTTTAAAATTAAGTTCAGAAATCATCTTTAGATATATAACCTTCTCAAGTTCGCAGACTAGGTTCGCGGACTTAAGACACCGGATAAAGTTTACAAACTCCAGCAGAAATTCTAGGGTTCGAGAACTACGCCGGTTCGCGGACTGGGTTCGCGGACTTGGCTCACACAAGTAGTTTGTCAACTCCAGCAGAAATTTTCGGGTTTGAGAACTTCGGCAGTTCGCGGACTTGGCACTTGCCATACTTCCGGTTCTCTTGATCAACAAAGTTTGAAAACTTCGGTTCAAGGAATCTATTGGTTATGTAATCTAAAGTCTCATTCCAATCATTGAAACATTCTTAGAGGACAGTGTATAGTTGTTACACTATTTCTCGTCAAAGCAATTTTCAAAGTGATTGAAACATTCACGACTTTCGTCACTAGGTAAAGATAAACTTGGTCGAAGCGAAAAGCTTACGAACACATATTTCGAGATATAGATAGGAGAGGTATACGAGGATCGAAATACCAAATGTGTATGATCTAATCTATATATATAGAATACGACTTTTGTCTCAAAGAGTAGGAGATAGAATAGATAGACTTTTGAGTGACAAATACGTCCAAGTCTCCACATACCTTTTTGTTGATGAAGTTCCACGGTTCCTTGAGTAGATCTTCATCGTTGTATGATGAATCGCCATGAAGTCCTTGATCTCAACTACACTTACTATCCTAGTCTGAGACTTATCTATAAGAGACTAGAAATCAAGACTTATAGTTTTGATCACTAACATTGACAAACATGCTTGAGATAGCAACGCATGCGAGTTTTACCGAGCAGTGCTCTAACAATCTCCCCCTTTGTCAATTTTAGTGACAAAACTATCAATACATATGGAATACCAAAAAGATAATGAAACTTTAGTAGCTCCTATTCCACATTTCTAATCTTAAACATTCCTCGAAATCTTCGTCACTTCCAAGCACTCCAATGATCCCAAAGGTTGTAAGTTTAGCATCATCGTTGTTGAAGATCCGTAGCTATAACAATCAGAAAGCATCAGTCTCGATCATTTTTATGCAGTGTAATAGTATTATTACATAGTTTCAAAGTCCAATTGTATCACAACTTCAACAATAATACTATGGTGATATGTATCACTTCCCCTTAGTCAATACTCCATCTCACATGAAAACCACTCCCCCTTACACAATGATCCGAAAACCATATGTATTTGTAGTGTGAATTACATATTAATTCTCCCCCTTTTTGTCAATAAAATTGGCAAAGGTACAAGAACGGGATCATAATGAAATTTCCGTAAGAGACATTTCATGACTGAGAGAAATAAACACACATCATCTTATTTAGATGCAATCATATAGCCGAAGCTAACAACATTCATCAAGGAGTTTAAAGATACAAGATAACCCCTCTAAAATTCCACACCCGCACACTCCTCAAGATATGACCATTAAGCACAAGTTCAAAAGAACTCTCCCACATTTGATGTCATTCCCAAGGGAACAACAACGAGCGACCTTAATTTCAAGAGAAACGAAGGATTTCATTGGACACCAAAACCATGAGAATGATTTTAATATCCAACACTCAATAAAATTATTCATAAGTAAACCCATGAATAATCTAATCGGAATACATAATCAAATTAACCACAAAAGTGATCAATTTAATTCATTGTGCTCAACATAAGTAAACTTACGGAGTAACGACTAAGTTAATCATACAAGAGAGTGATTGGCTTAATCGTTCATGTAATCAACACAAGAGAACTTGTGGATTAATAACTAAATAACCAACAAGATGATTAATTTAGTTCTAAAATGCTCAACATAATGTACCTTACGGAACAACCAACAAAGATAATCAAGAATAATTAACTTAGTTGTATCGTGCTCAACATAAGACACATCACGGAGCCTTACGGTAATACAAGAAGATGGATCAATGTAGATCTATACCGTGGAATACACAAGGATTCATTCTTTTGTACAAGCATATACAATAGCAATAATCCTTGGATACAAAAGATTTTAACCTATCTTCCGTCAAGGGTTGACAATATAGGCTTAACTTTTATATATGTGAAAAGTCTATTCATTCTTAAACCAATCCATGACTACCGATCGTGAACGACTTTACGTTTGACAAAAATATGGGACAACAAAGTTCACGGACGTAAACACAAATATCCCATAACAAGTTGCAATATAACAAAATCAAAAATATTGCAAAACATCATCCTCCAAATAGTTTTAAAATTTTAAACCACAAACCTAAAAACAAGAAGACAAAAATAATAGCTATGTGTAGTCACAATCATCGCTATTCAAAGCATTAGTTATTCTTCCAACTAAGACAAAAAGAAGACATACTAGGCAACTCAAAATTAGACTCTTATGATGCATTTCACTTACTTTGAAGGTTATTCTCATATTCCCTATATTCGTCAATCTCATCTTTGATTAGATCAATCCTAGATTCAAGATTATCCATTTTTGTTTCAAGTCTTTTGGAGGAAGCTTCGAGTTCGCTTTTCGGGCCACGTACTTGCTCCAATACGAGATTCATGGTTAAAGAGAGCTTATCAAATTGTGAGACATAAGGAATTTAATCAGAGGATGACATACTCTTGTCATAACACATTTCGTTATCAGAAGAATCAACCCGAATCTTCTTTGAAGGAAATAGAACAGTCCATACATCACTATCTTTGCTAGAAAGGCTAGAGGAGGACATGATAGAGAAGATAAATGAAATGATCCTTCAGAAGAAAAAAAGGCTTCAATTTAAAGGAATTAAGATGGAAAAATTCCAAAAACGACCTTTAACCAAACCCTAACAAAATTCGGTTACCTTCAGAAAAAGTCTTTTACAGAGTCAGAAACCGTACATGAACAATTAACGATACTAGGGAAGAGTAGACTAGAGAATAACAAACACATTCCATTACAACCCTCTTGAAAATCATGATTCTTGCTTAAGAGGAGCAGGTGAGAGAATCATGAGAAACAAGATAACGGTTTATTCCAATCCAATCAGACTGGGATATTTCTCATGAAAAGGGGAATTGTTTGTTAAATCAAGTTTATGCTTACTCTTTAAAAAGGAGTTATGCACATCATTCTTTTCCCTTTTAATCACAGTTTTGAGGAACTTGAATGTTGAATTGCGCAAGTCCTGCACTGTTCTAGAAATCAAATTTTTAGAGAAAAAAAATTTCATACAAGGTTTCTTTTTCCCTTTTTGCACACAACGTTTAGCAGAGCAGGACTGCATTTGACTACTTGTGCTAAGATGATCCTGATTTTTACACAAGGAACCCGAAAATTTTGGTTGCATCTTGTGTCTTTCTGTATCACTCTTGTTGTCAAGATGACTAGGGAGTGACATAAAGTCAGGTGACATTTGCTGACACAGCTTATGAGACATGGATGGAATAATTCGACATGTCGTATAAGGATCACGATTGTGATTTTCAGCAAGGAGATTAAAAGAACATCCATGGTTTTCATCCTCAGGATCATAATCCAGAGTATTCATCCATGCTTTAGTTATTTTATTCTCCTTAAAATATGGACCATTGAGAGTATGAATACTTTTATAGCACAAGAGACTAGTTTCGCTAGTGCAGTTTTTCTGAACTCTCTTATCCCTCTTTTTGATCAATTGAACCTCTTTTTGAGACTTTCTTTTACTTCGTCTAAGAATTTTCTGAAGCTGTTGTATAAGCAGAGACAACGTAGAAATAAAGCAATTCTCATTTTTATTAATCAGATGAGGGCGGTGAGATTTTCCATCAGTAGTAGTAATATGATTACTAGACATGTGATGTTTATCTTTAAGTTCGCGATCGAAAATTTTAAGCTTCCCAACAAGCGTATTTCGTGAAAGAGTATTAAGGTTATTTCCCTCAACGATGGCATGTTTTTTAGATTCGTATTTAGATGGCAGCGATCTGAGAATCTTCATCACAATTTCCTTTTCAGGAATAGTCCTACCCAATGCACAGGATGCATTAACAATTTCATACATTTTGTGATAAAATTCATCAAATGAATCTTCTTCTGCCATATGAAGGTTCTCCCATCGGAATTAAGGTTTTGAATCCTAGCTTCCATTTCGCTGGTGTTGCCTTCAAATACAGTTTCTAAAGTATCCCAAGCATCTTTAGACGTGGAGCAAGAAGCCACATGGTGTAGAATATCTGGGATAATGGCATGCATTATGGCATTCAAACCCTCGGAGTTTTGCTTTGCAGCAAGAGACTCAGCAGCAGTATATGTACCAATGTTTTTAGGCATGATAGCATCTTTAACTATAACGACGGGAACCTCATAGCCATTGACAACATAAACCCATGATTGGAAATCACGCGATTGAAGAAAAGTACGCATAGAAATTTTCCACCATAGGTATTTTGAGCCATCGAAGACTGGTGGTACGTTAACTGAGATAGCATAGCTGTCCATAGAGTCAGATCGCTACAAAGACAGACTTATAAGGTCATGAACGTGTTTGCCTGCTCTGATACCAATTGAAAAAGCGGGGGCCTAACAACACCACCCAATATTTCGATTAGCAATCTGTATGGACTAACTCCGAAACACTTACTAGAGAATCAACTAGACAGTCAGGCTCAATCTAGATAAAAGTATCTCAAGGAGTTAATATCGCTCTCTTGTTTTGATTCACTCAAGCTAATAGAAATAAGCGAGTCTATAATCAAACACAAGGAATAACTTGGACGATACCAAAGACCAATGTCCAAGGATCAATCAATATCAATCAACAACCAAAGGTCGGATTTCCAATTGATTGATTCAAACACACAACCTGTATTATTTCAATTATATAAACAAACATAATGCGGAAATAGAAATAAAACAGACACCAAAATTTTTTTAACGAGGAAACCGCAAATGCAGAAAAACCCCTGGACCTAGACTAGATTGAATACACACTATATTAAACCGCTACAGACACTAGCCTACTCCAAGCTAACTTCGGACTGGACTATAGTTGAACCCCAATCAGTCTCCCACTGATCCAAGGTAAAGTTGTACTCCCTACGCCTTTGATCCCAGCAGGATACTGCGCACTTGATTCCCTTAGTTGATCTCACCCATAACTAAGAGTTGCTACGACCCAAAATCGCAGGCTTTAACAATGAATAAATCTGTCTCACACAGACAAGTCTATCAAAGGATCAATCTGTCTCCCACAGAAAAACCTTAAAAGTTTTTGTTCCGTCTTTTGATAATAATCAAGGTGAACAGGAGATAATTGATAATCCAGTCTTATATTCCCGAAGAACAGCCTAGATTAATCAATCACCTCACAACAATCCTAATCGTATAATAGCGAAACAAGATGTCGTGGAATCACAAACGATGAGACGAAGGTGTTTGTGATTACTTTTTATATCTTTCCTATCAGAGAACTCTCACGATCTCAATCCAATCAATATAATTGTACTGTTACGATAGAAGATGCAAGATCAGATCACACAACTACGATAAAAGTAGTATCGGTCTGGCTTCACAATCCCAATGAAGTCTTTAAGTCGTTAACCTGGTTTTAGAAGAAGAAAACCAAAGGTTAAAGGTGTGGGGATTAGTTTTGCACAATACTAGATGTCTCCTTTATATAGCCTTTCAAATCAGGGTTTTGCCTTAGTTACAAAGCAATCAATATTCACCGTTAGATGAAAACCTGATTTAGATTCAATCTAATATTTCTCAACCGTTAGATCGAAAACTTAGATTTACATACATAAATGACTGTACGCTTCTAGGTTTGTTAGCCGCACCCAAACGTGTATATTGTTGGTTCAAAAATAGTCTACCCAAAGAGGTCAACCATATGAGAATTTCATACCAACCATGTTCTACTTCACCATAACTAGTTCAATTGACTCAAATGAACTAGTTAAGAGAGTTGTTCAATTGCAAGGAAATCTTTTGTAACTACACAAGACACAATTGAAGCAAAGATGATTTTATTCACTCGAATCGGTTCATGAACTTTAATAGCCACGGTTTGCAAATGCATTCCTTAGTCTTTTAAGATTAGGTTCAGAAATTATTTTTAGATATATAACCTTCTCAAGTTTGCAGACTAGGTTCGCGGACTTAAGACACCGGATCGAGTTTACAAACTCCAGCAGAAATTCTCGGGTTCGAGAAATACGTCGGTTCGCGGACTGGATTCGCGGACTTGGCTCACGCAAGTAGTTTGTCAACTCCAGCAGAAATTCTCGGGTTTGAGAACTTCGGCAGTTTTCAGACTGAGTTCGCGGACTTGGCACTTGCCATACTTCCGGTTCTCTTGATCAACAAAGTTTGAAAACTTCGGTTCAAGGAATGCATTGGTTATGTAATCTAAACTCTCATTCCAATCATTGAAACATTTTTATAGGACGTTATATAGTTGTTACACTATTTCTCGTCAAAGCAATTTTCAAAGTGATTGAAACATTCATGACTTTCGTCACTAGAAAAAAGATAAACTTGGTCGAAGTGAAAAGCTTACCAACACATATTTCGAGATATAGATAGGCGAGGTATACTCGGCTCGAAATACCAAATGTGTATGATCTAGTCTATATATATAGCATACGACTTTTGTCTCAAAGAGTAGGAGATAGAATAGATAGACGTTTGAGTGACAGATAAGTTCAAGTCTCCACATACCTTTTTGTTGATGAAGTTCCACGGTTCCTTGAGTAGATATTCATCGTTGTATGATGAATCGCCATGAAGTCCTTGAGCTCAACTACACTTACTATCCTAGTCCGAGACTTAGCTATAAGAGACTAGAAATCAAGAATTATAGTTTTGATCACTAACATTGACAAACATGCTTGAGATAGCAACGCATGCGAGCTTGACCGGGTAGTGATCTAACAATGGCTATTAGTCGTCGATGGTTATAATTACCCGAAGGTAGAAAATTAAGAAACTGAGTTTAAACGCTTAGTGGATTTTTGAAACGATGAAAAGGCTTTTGTTAAGCAGAATTCAGATGGCTTGAATTCTATTATTGTTAGAGCATAGCTCGGTTGAACCCACCAAACGTTGGTATGTCAAGTTTGGTTGTCATATTTTAGTGAACAAAAACTCATTTAAGAGTCGCTTGATTATGTACTAGAGTCAACTTCGTATAGGTTAGCTTGAAAATATTAGGATATGAGACATTACAAGTATTGCGAAGACTTGACGAAGTGAAGAAGTAAGAAGCTACAACGACAACATCATCCTTCCACTTGAGGTTAGTGATATTTGACTTGAACTGTTTCATTCCCTAACGTATCTTTCAAGTCGTGCATATTGAAAATAAAACTGCGAAGCATGAACACTCTAGATAGACATAGTATTAAGGAATGCAATACAAGGTTTATTGCTTAACCATTAAACTTTGTAGATAAGACATCGACATAATCGTTTAAATGTTATTTTTAATATGTATGGTATGAGGTGAGGATTTCATCCTAGGAAACAATGTTTTACATGTGTTTTAAGGAAGTAAGTTCATAAACTTGTTTATGAATCGAAAAGGAAATCGCCAGGCATTATTGGGATTGTTATTCATTGCATTTCTTGTGAACATCCAATATGGGTGATTTAGTATAACTGCTCACGACTTGTTTGTGTTCTTGGTAAAACTGTTCACAAAGGCCTGACTTATGTATTGGTATGACTTATATTAGTGAAACCGATATTAAGTAATCACCTGAGATGGTATTATCGAGTTTGTGATTTGTGGTTGACCGAATCTGGGTAAAGGGGAACCGATCCCAACAAGAGGTGCAACACATCAAAAGGGGAATCTATCCTTGTATGAGGTGCAGCAAGGTTTATAGAAAAAAGGAAAACCGATCCCATGGACATGTGCAACACGGTTTTAGGCAAAGGGGAACCGATCCTATGGACATATGCAACACATATAAGTTAGTTACCCTATATATGTGAGGAACCGATCCTAGTACCTCGTCAACCGAATTCTGGAAAGATAGTGTGACTATGTACAGTACTCACATGGAGGTATAACCGAAACTTGTTTTCGTAGAACCGTTAAACCCATGATTTGTGATTGAGTGTTCTTGATCAATCACATAGTTCTTGAAAATCAGATGAACCAATTCTAAACTTGTTTGGAAGTTTGACAAATCGGTTTCAAGGGTGTAAGTATAAAAGAGGACTTAAAAAGTAAGGATGTCGAAAAACTTTGAACACATGCAGTAATGTTTATCTTTTATTGTTCAAAGTTATTCCTTAATAGCTACAGGAAGAAAATCTCAGGATCAAAACATAAATAAGTTAAGAATCTTTTAATTAAGGTCTTAATTTTATTTTAGGAAAATGAGAATTAATAATGTGCATTTACTAGTTGAGATTTCCAAAGAGATTCTCGGTCATTATTTTGGACAGAGCATTTCCAGGAATTTTGGAAACCGAATTTGGAATATATTGGATATCTTTGAGAATATTTTCGGTTTTGGAAATTCCTTGGTGTCCAAACTTCCTTGTCTATAAATACTTGAAGTTTGCATATCTAGCAAACTAATCCTTCGTGACAGCAAACTTCCTCGGTTGTGTTGTTACTGGTGAAGCCGCCTATTCGGAGAGGAGAGTAACCTAATTAGGTGAAATCTCTTACGACCGCTCAGTTTAAAGTCTTCTTTGGGATTGAGAAGCTCTACGAGTACCGTTGGTGGGAAACCAGATAATTGCGGTTTATCTTGTGTTTTTCGATTGATTTGATTGACTAACGGTGGTTGAACTTTGATTGTACCTAGTTTGTTTATGCTTGAGAATCTTCTCTTCTAATATAAGATTCACTCAAACTAGATCGAAATTTCGACATGGATCTTTATACTGTTGTTAGTGCTAAAGACGATCTTGTGATAATCCATTGTTAACAGACTCCGTTATGTGCGTGATTCATCACAAGAGATTCAAGTTGTTGTGTGCAGGTGCTTATTGAAGATCTAAGAAGATTTGAAGACAAAGAAGATATTGAAGATTTATGATTTGGGGTTCATAATCTTTGGTGTGCACAATACTTGTTTCGGTATAAGAGGATCCAACTATAATCGGTTTATCCTTGTGGTAGATTGGATTGATTAGTTGTGTAGATCGTCATCAATACAATTCTTTGTGATTAAAAGTATTGATTGCAAAAGCTTAACAATTACCTTTGGTGATTGAACATAAGATAGTTCTAAGAACCTGACGAAGGAGTTTATGTTAAGATAAACAGAAGAGCCTTTGTCCGACTCACATCACTTGGTTGAATAGAGTTGATACCAAATAGATTTGTTATTCCTTTACTGTTTGGATACTAACCAAAGGAATTGTTCCAAGTACGTGACTTATTCATAAGTCGGAGGTGTGGGAATACATACGGAACTAGGTGAACTATAGGTTTAGTTGCTTGGTCTCAACTATACGAAGTTTGTTTAATTTTGTGTAGCGGCTTAATCCTGAGAGTATTCAATTATGGACAAGGTCCCGGGTTTTTTTTTGCATTTGCGGTTTCCTCGTTAACAAAATCTTGCTGTGTCATTTACTTTATATTTCCGCATTATAATTGTTTTATTATAATTAAAGTAAATTACACAAACGTTAATTCATATTTACTTGATAAGCAATCCTATTGTATTTGGTTAAGTCCGAACCTTTTTATCAGTAAACATACTTCATTGTTGTATTGTCTCGATCTCGTATCCATAGACGATCACGCGAAGTGTGAACCGATTAGTTGCATTGTCTCGACTCAGTCCATAAACAATCACTTTTGGAGAAAGGACTTATAGGTAGTAAAAGTTTTAGCTTGAGGTATATTTGGGTACCCTTGCCTTTTCAATTGGTATCAGAGCAGGCAAACACGAAAAGATCTAACAATATGTGTTTGGTGCGATCCAACCTATAAGACTGGAATCTAGAAATGGTTTTTATAGAACCTGATAATGATTCAGTTAACGTAAAACAAGACATCAAAAGTTTTGAATTAACACTTGATGATGAGATCTATGATTCAATATCTGAAGATCCTCATGAAAGGGCATCTACTGGACAAGTTCATCTTGTTAATGATGTAAAAATTGGTGATAACTGGGAATCATGCCTAGAAAATAAGTTGGATGAAATATCCGATGATGGTGACTCAGATATTGATCGAGATGCGGATGATGATATCTCAAAATACTCCAACATATTGAAGCCTTTGGGAAAGAGTAAACTCAAAACTTCTGATGTCATTGATCTCTTGATTCCTCTATGTCGACAGAACAAGAAGTTGAGAAAAAAAATTCAAGGACAATATTGTGGTTCTCGCACTGCTGAATATCTTCTTAAAGATCGTGCAAACGATCTAAATTCTAAGAAATTAGAATGTGAAAATCTTCGAAGAGAACTGTTTTTACCGGAAAAGAAACGTGCTGAATCGGAAGCAATGTTTAATTCTCGACAAATACAGGGTATTGAAGAAAAATCCAGTGCTAGTATCTCTCAAACAAAATTGTTAGAGAAAGAGCGTGATGTTTCTCTTGAAAAAATACACTTGTTGGAAGAGAAACTTGTTGAATCTGATGCAAGGATTAACTCTCAACAAAAGAGTTTTGAAGAGAAATAAGGTGTATATCTCTCACGAGAAAAATACCTTGAGGCTGATTTAGCTGGTGCTATTGATAAAATCAAGACGTTAGAAGAAGAATCTTGGACCTTAAAAAGTTCAATGTTATTTCAAAAAATTTAACCTCAATGTTAGAAGCAAGTAGAAATCATCGTGATACACTAGGATTGGTCTATAAGGGAATATATGCTTCAAAATATTAGCAAAGAGGTAAAATTTGTTAAAGCTACAAATTCTTCTAAACCAGAGGCTTCCACTGATGACAAAGATGCTCATATTTCTTGTAAAGAAGAAAAGTCATTCAAGCCTAAGAATAGTGTTCAACTAGCAGTAATCAAAGAAGGAACTTCTGCTAATGTCAAGAAAGCAACAACATTGAACAAGGATAAGAAGAAGAAGAAGACTCTTCGAGCTCCAATGCAAGAGGAACCACAAAAAGGTAACATTAAAACTCATACTTCGTATATTTATACTAAGCATTGTTATTATTATGGTAATAAAGGACACTTGCAATGGGGATGCAAAGTTCGTAAGATGCACTTTCTATTGTATCAAACGAATTGTCTAAGTTTTCTCCTCATAAGAACTCAGATCGGTATTGTCCTAAGTTTAGGCAAAAGAATTATTATAATGATAGTTTAAATTTTGCATATTACTCGACAATGTCATCTCATAAAAGACCCAAATATAGAAAGAGAGCTAAATTTGTAAATGCAAAGACAAGATCTGATGTTCCAAATTGGAGAAAGGGTGTTTCGCAAAATATTCAAAAGGACAATGATCCTAATGGTATGTAGTAGAAAGTTGCTCATGCGAAACCCAACTCTAAATGTGTCCCGAAGTACTCCATAGCCAAGAAGGGACCAAAAGTTAGTCACAAGAATGACTGTCAGCTGTTAATTGTTGGTGACAATAATTACAAGAGTCTTCTTGAAAGACTAAAGAAAGACATCATGTCTGAAATCTCTTGTACTAGTAAAGGTTGTGATAATGACACTCTTCATCACAATTCAAAGAAGAAAAACAAGAGATGGAACAAGAGAAAACAAACCAAGCAAGAGGTCAAGAATGATGATTCGGTCTTAGTCACTCGTGACGAACAAGATAAGGATCAACTCAACACAAACTATTCGTGTTGGAATGTGCATGCTCACCCTTGTGCTCAATCTTATGAAGGGTGAGGAAGCACGTAAAACTGAGCACATGATCTCTCGGTTATTATATGACTAATTAACATCTTTAGGGAGATTTCTTGTCTTCTATTCTCATACCCTCTGTTAGAACATAGCTCTGTCGACCTCGCATGCGTTGCTATATCAAGCATGTTTGTCAATGTTAGTGATCAAAACTATGAGTCTTGATTTCTAGTCTATTATAGCTAAGTCTCAGACTAGGATAAAAAAATGTAGTTGAGCTCAAGGACTTCATGGCGATTCATAATACAACGACGAAGATCTACTCAAGGAACCGTGAAACTTCATCAACAAAAAGGTATGTGGAGACTTGAATTTATCTGTCACTCAAAAGTCTATCTATTCTATCTCCTACTTCTTATGAGACAAAAAGTCGTATGTTATATAGACTGGATCATACACATTTGACATCTCGAGCTGAGTATGCACTCTTATCTTTTTCTCGAAATCGTGTGTTGGTAAAGCGTTTCGCTTTGATCAAGTTTATCTTCACCTAGTGATGAAAGTCATGAAAAGTTTCAATTATTTTGAGAATTGCTCTGACGTGAAACGGTCTGTGAATAACGGCTATATAACGTCCTCTAGGAATGTCTCAATTATTGGAATGAGAGTTTAGATTACATAACCATGTATTCCTTAATCCGAAGTTTTCAAACTTTTTTGATTGAGAGAAACCGGAGGAATTGGCTTTGCCAAGTCCGCAAACTCAGTTTGCGAACTCAGTCCGCGAACTGACGGAAGTTCTCTTGCCGAGAATTTCTGCTGGGATTTTCCAAAAACTCGTTTGCGTGTTTAGTCCGCGAACCTAGTCTGCAAACTGGCGGAAGTCTCTTTGCCGAGATTTTCTGCTGAGTTTGGAAAACTCTGCCGGTTGCCTTAAGTCCGCGAACTTGTTTGTGAGCTTAAGTGGTTATGATCTAAAGATGTGCTCTGAACATGAAACTCAAATTACTAAGGAATGCTTCATGCAAACCGTGGCTATAAAGTTATGAGCCGATTCAATCGAATCGAATCATCTTTGTGTCAATTGTGTCTTGTGTAGTTAGATAAGATCTCATAGCAATTGAACAACTCTCTAACTAGTTCATTTGAGTCAATTGAACTAGTTATGATGTAAAAGAACTAGGTTAATATGAATTTCTCATATGGTTAACCTTTTGGGTTACTATGTTGAACCAACATACACAAACACGTTTGGGCATGGTTTTCACAAACCCAGTAAACGTCTACCCAAGTGTGTGTGACAAGCTAAGTTTTCGATCTAACGGTTGATAAATATTAGCTTGAATCTAAATCAGGTTTTCATCTAACGGCGAATATGGATTGCTTTGTAACTAAGGAAAAACCCTGATTTGAAGGCTATATAAAGGACACATCTAGCATTGTGCAAAACTAGTCCCCACACGTCTGTGTGATACTAGTGCGCTCGCTAGAGTCGATTCTCCTTTAACCTTTGGTTTTCTTCTCTAAAACCAGGTTAACGACTTAAAGACTTCATTGGGATTGTGAAGCCAGACCGATACTACTTTTATCGTAGTTGTGTGATCTAATCTTGCATCTTCAATCATACGAGTACAATCTATTGATTGGATTGAGATCGTGAGAGTTCTCCGATAGGCAAGATAAAGAAGTCACAAATATCTTCGTCTCACTGTTTGTGATTCCTCGACAAACCGCTTGTGTAATCAAGAAGGATTGTTGAGAGGTGATTGATTAATCTAGGTTGTTCTTCGGGAATATAAGACCGGATTATCAATTGGTTCATGTTCACCTTGATTTTATATCTTAAGACGGAACAAAAACCTAGGGTTTATCTGTGGGAGACAGATTTATCCTTTGATAGACTTTTCTGTGTGAGACAGATTTGTTTATTATCAAGTCTGTGATTTTGGGTTGCATCAGCTCTTAGTTGTGGGTGAGATCAGCTAAGGTAATCAAGTGTGCAGTATCCTGATGGGATCAGAGGCGTAAGAGTACAACTGTACCTTGAATTAGCGGGAGACTGATTGGGTTTCAACTATAGTCCAGTCTTAAGTTAGCTTGTAGTAGGCTAGTGTCTGTAGCGGCTTAATACAGTGTGTATTCAATCTGGACTAGGTCCCGGGGTTTTTCTGCATTTGCGATTTTCTCGTTAACAAAACTTCTTGTGTCTGTGTTATTTCTTTTCCGCATTATATTTTATATAATTGAAATAATACAGGTTATGCGTTAAGATCATCAATTGTAAATCCAACCTTTGGTTGTTGATTGATATTGATTGATCCTTGGATATTGGTCTTTGGTACCGTCTAAGTTATTCCTTGTAATCGATAAAGACTCGCTATCGTTTTTAGCTTGAGTAAAAATCAAATCAAGAGAGAGATATTAACTCCTTGAGCTACTTTAATCTAGATTGAGTCTGACTGTCTAGTTGATTCCCTAGAAAAGTATTTCGGAGTTAGTCCATACAGATTGCTAATCGAATTATTGGGTGGTGTTGTTAGACCCCCCGCTTTTTCAATTGGTATCAGAGCAGGAAAAAAAGTTTAAAGACCTCAAAAGTATGTGTTTGTGGCGGTCTGACTATATGGACCATAAAGTCTCAACCGACGCTTCACCAGGTTTAAAGAACAACCGTAGGAAAAGGTCTGATAAACTGGTTACTCTTCAAAAGAGATTGGAAGAAAAAAATTCGGATCTATTCTTGTCTTGTTGCAGAAATTGCAACTCTTAAGGATTTGATATCTAGTAAGAATCTCTCGTTGAATCTAAGAGAATCCAGTTGTTCATTTCTAAAGAATTTTCACCATTCAGATAATGCTCAATGATTATTTGTTGAGAAAAATGATGTGACTAGGAACCACTGAGACAAATGCCAAGGGTCTGGCTTATATGGATGCTCATCCAATCATCCTCAACAAGCCTGCATGTCTTCTTTAAAGAGTCTGGAGGCTGTGAGTAATTCTTGCAAGGATACTTTGCAACCTTGGGTTACTCAAAAAGGACATATAATTCTGTCAGGAGATTCCAAACAGAAAAGTACTGACAATATGGGTAATATTGCCTTGCGTTCCTCCTATTCCCTTCGATGGTGTAGTGACAGTCATTGTGGTCTTTTTCTACATGTGTTAGGCGATTCTCAACTTTGTGTGTCATCTATCGTTTCTAAAAATGGAGAAGACTCTACAATCAAAACAAGAGGAGAACTTCCGGTTGATTGTTGTTCTTCCCAATTAGAACCAGAAAATATTGATATAACTCTAAACAACCTCTCTTGGGAAAAGACAATGAATGATGAGTTAGATCAACTTCATAGACAAGTTGTGTGGAATCTTGTACCGTGCAAGTTCAAGGTCTATAATATTGGTTCTATATGTGTATCCAGGAATAGGGAAGATTATTTAGACAGTTTCAGAGATAATCTCAGACTCATTCCTCAAGGACACTCACAAGTTGAAGAATTTGAGTCTAAAGAAATGTTTGTTACTACGGAATGCTCCTTGTCCTTTCAACCTACTTATAAATATAGCAAGTCCTATGTAACAAGCGCTTCCAGGAAAAAAAGAAGAAGAATCTCTGCTCATGTGTCTTACCTTAGAAAGTCACTATGGGATAAACAAGGGGAGCTTTTTGGTCCCATCGTTTCTGCCTAACCCTAGACGTTCGCGTTCCCATGTTTGTCTTGAGAAAATGGGGATTTGCGTCTTTTGGCTCAAGGAATGTATTTTTGGTTATTTTTGTTTTTGTCTATATAAATCTCTAAAAATACAAAATCTTTTGTTTGTCCAGGGTTTTAGTCGTTCGCAAACGGTGAGTCTCAAAAGTTTCTGTTCCATGGCACCTGTTACTAGATGCATCACAAGTAGGAATGCAACTCCGGAAGCTAATGTACGTCGGTGTACTGGAATTCCCTCCACAAGTTTGAGAAAGTGAAGGCTACAATTAATGGTAAAAATCCTTCCTTAAACTGGTTCTTGTCTTCTTATCAAAGTGATGAAAATTTTAGGAACCTGGTAAAATATTTCATAAGCAAAAGAAACAACTTAAAATCTCGGATCACTGCATCCTTTGAAGATATAATTCACTATGAACGAATGCTGTCTCAGTCTAGAAACACTGTACGAAAACTAGAAAAAGAACTTAGTAAGTTGAAAATGTTTTCAAAAGATTTGGAGGAGTTGAATGATACCTTTGTCAATGGACTCTTCAATAACGAGAAGGAGTTCTCTGAAGAAACTTTGGAAAAGTTCATTAATGCCTAGTACGTCTTCTTTTTGGATTAGTTGGAAGAATAACTAGTGTTTTGAATAACGAAGATTGTGACTACACATAACTATTTTGTTTTCATCTTCTTATGTTTATTTTTTAGGTTTATTGGTTTTAAATTCTAAAAATATTTGGAGGATGATATTATTGCAGTATTAATCTGTTTTGAAGTATTGCAATATTTTTATGGGATATGTATTGTTTGCGTCCGTGAACTTGAAGGTCTCATATTGTGTCAAAAGTAAAGTTGTTCATAAATTGATATTCGTATTGATGAAAGGACGAATGGACTTTTGACAATTAAAAAAGTTATGCCTATGCAGTCATTTATTTGATGAAAAATAAGATGAAATCTTTTGTTTAACAAGGATAGAGTCTATTATGTCGTTATGCAAATACTGATGGAAAATAGAATAGATCCTTGTATATTATCCACGGTATTGATATTCATTGATCCATTTTGTTATGTTACACCGTGAAGGCTCCATTGTGTATCTTATGTTGAGCACCTTACAACTATGTCAATTAATATTGGATTTGTTGGTTTTTCCATGAGATGCTATATGTTGAGCATTCTTGAACTAAATTAATCATCTTGATTGGTCATTTAGTTATTTGCTCCGAAAGTCTTCTTTTGTCGAGCAACATCTTTTGACAATTAAATTGATTGCTTCGGTGATTATTTTGATCGTGTATTCCAATTAGATTAATTATAGGTTCTCTTGTAATTAATCTAGTTGAGTTTTTTTATATATTCCACAAGTTCTTGTGTTGAGTATATGAACGGTTATACTAATCATGTTCTATTGGTTGATGTAGTCGTATATTCCATAAGGTTTTACTTATGTTGAGTATTTGAACGATTAAGGTAGTCATATCCGTGTGGTTATCTTTGTCGTAGCTCCGTGAGTTTTCTTATGTTGAGCACAATCAATTAAATTGATCACTTTTGTGGTTTGATATAGTTGTGTATTCCGATTAAATTAATCATGGGTTTACTTGTGATTAATTTGGTTGAGTTTTAGATATAAAAAATCATTTCCATGGTTTTTGGTGTCCAATTAAAAAACTTTCTTTTCTTTCGAAATTAAGGTCGCTCTTGTTGTTCTGTCGGGAATGACATCAAATGGGGGAGAGTTATTTTGAGCTTGTGCTTAATGGTAATATCTTGCGGGGTGTGCGGCTGTGGAATTTTATGGGGTTATCTTGTATCTTAAAACTCCTTGATGAATGCATTTAGCTTCGTATTTATGATTGCATCTAAATTAAGTTGGTATGTATTTTTTCTTTTAGTCTATGAAATGTCTCTTGTGGAAATTTCATTATGATCCCGTTCTTTTACCTTTGCCAATTTTATTGACAAAAAGGGGGAGAAATAATGTAGTTCACACAACAAATACATATGGTTTTCGGATCATTGTGTAAGGGGGAGTAGTTTCCATGATCGAGATGGAGTATTGACTAAGGGGGAGTGATACATATCACCATAGTAATATTGTTAAAGTCGTGATGCAATTGGACTTTGATGTTACATAATGATACTATGACACTGTATAATAATGATCGAGAATCTCGATTTCTCTCATTTTTATAGCTACGGATCTTCATCAACGGAGGTGCTAAACTTACAACCTTTGGGATCATTGGAGTACTTAGAAGGACGAAGATTTCAAGGAACGTTGAAGATTAGACTATGGAATAGGAGCCACTAAAGTTTATCTTTTTTGTATTCCATATGTATTAAAAGTTTTGTCACTAAAATTGACAAAGAGGGAGATTGTTAGAGCATAGATCGGTCGACCTCGCATGCGTTGCTATATCAAGCATGTATGTCAATGTTAGCGATCAAAACTATGAGTCTTGATTTCTAGTCTATTATAGCTAAGTCTCGGACTAGGATAGAAAAGTGTAGTTGAGCTCAAGGACTTCATGGCGATTCATCATACAACGACGAAGATCTACTCAAGGAACCGTGGAACTTCATCAAAAAAAAGGTATGTGGATACTTGAACTTATCTATCACTCAAAAGTCTATCTATTCTATCTCCTACTTCTTATGAGACAAAAAGTCGTATGCTATATAGACTGGATCATACACATTTGACATCTCGATCTGAGTATTCACTCTTATCTTTTTCTCTAAATCGTGTTTTGGTAAAGCGTTTCGCTTTGATCAAGTTTATCTTCACCTATTGACGAAAGTCATGAAAAGTTTCAATTACTTTGAGAATTGCTCTGACGTGAAACGGTCTGTGAATAACGGCTATATAACGTCCTCTGAGAATGAGAGTTTAGATTACATTACCATGTATTCCTTAATCCGAAGTTTTCAAACTTTGTTGATTGAGAGAAACCGGAGGAATTGGTTTTTCCAAGTCCGCGAACTCAGTTTGCGAACTCAGTCCGCGAACTGACGGAAGTTCTCTTTGCCGAGATTTTCTGCTGAGTTTGGAAAACTCTGCCGGTTGCGTTAAGTCCGCGAACTTGTTTGTGAACTTAAGTGGTTATGATCTAAAGATGTGCTCTGAACATGAAAATTAAATTACTAAGGAATGCTTTATGCAAACCGTGGCTATAAATTTCATGATCCGATTCAATCGAATCGAATCATATTTGTTTCAATTGTGTCTTGTGTAGTTACATAAGATATCATAGCAATTGACCAACTCTCTAACTAGTTCATTTGAGTCAATTGAACTAGTTATGGTGTAGAAGAACTAGGTAATATGAATTGCTCAAAGGGTTAACCTTTTGGGTTACTATGTTGAACCAACATACACGTACACGTTTGGGCATGGTTTTCACAAACCCAACGTCTACCCAAGTGTGTGTGACAAGCTAAGTTTTCGATCTAACGGTTGAGAAATATTATCTTGAATCTAAATCAGGTTTTCATCTAACGGTGAACATGGATTGCTTTGTAACTAAGGCAAAACCCTGATTTGAAGGCTATATAAAGGAGACATCTAGCATTGTGCAAAATTAATCCCCACACGTCTGTGTGATACTAGTGCGCTCGCTAGAGTCGATTCTCCTTTAACCTTTGGTTTTCTTCTCTAAAACCAGGTTAACGACTTAAAGACTTCATTGGGATTGTGAAGCCAGACCGATGCTACTTTTATCGTAGTTGTGTGATCTGATCTTGCATCTTCTATCGTACAAGTACAATCTATTGATTGGCTTGAGATCATGAGAGTTCTCCGATAGGCAAGATAAAGAAGTCACAAATATCTTCGTCTCACTGTTTGTGATTCCTCGACAAACCGCTTGTGTAATCAAGAAGGATTGTTGAGAGGTGATTGATTAATCTAGGTTGTTCTTCGGGAATATAAGACCGGATTATCAATTGGTTCATGTTCACCTTGATTTTATATCTTAAGACGGAACAAAAACCTAGGGTTTTTCTGTGGGAGACAGATTTATCCTTTGATAGACTTTTCTGTGTGAGACAGATTTGTTTATTATCAAGTCTGCGATTTTGGGTTGCAACAACTCTTAGTTGTGGGTGAGATCAGCTAAGGGAATCAAGTGTGCAGTATCCTGCTGGGATCAGAGGCGTAGGAGTACAACTGTACCTTGAATTAGTGGGAGACTGATTGGGGTTCAACTATAGTCCAGTCCGAAGTTAGCTTGTAGTAGGCTAGTGTCTGTAGCGGCTTAATACAGTGTGTATTCAATCTGGATTAGGTCCCGGGGTTTTTCTGCATTTGCAGTTTCCTCGTTAACAAAACATCTGGTGTATGTTTTATTTCTTTTCCGCATTATATTTTATATAATTGAAATAATACAGGTTGTGCGTTAAGATCATGAATTGGAAATCCAACCGTTGGTTGTTGATTGATATTGATTGATCCTTAGATATTGGTATTTGGTACCGTCCAAGTTATTCCTTGTATTTGATAAATACTCGCTATTGTTTTTAGCTTGAGTAAAAAATCAAATCAAGAGAGAGATATTAACTCCTTGAGATACTTTAATCCAAATTGAGTCTGACTGTCTAGTTGATTCTCTAGCAAAGTATTTCGGAGTTAGTCCATAGAGATTGCTAATCGAATTATGGGGTGGTGTTGTTAGACCCCCTCTTTTTCACCCTCTTTATCTATATGTGAGATTTTGTTAGAAACGGTAATTTTTAGTTTATGATGTTGATTTCTACTGATCATACATATGTAGCTCTTGTTTTGACGGTTAAAACGAGCCAAAAATCACTGAATTCAGACATCGTATGAAAAAGTTATGTCAAAAACATTTTACTATTGTGATCCGTCACAAGTAACACTTGGGGTACCGATCCTAGTGATAGGTGCAATGTGGGGAACCGATCCTAGTGAGAGGTACCCTTACGAAGAAGTGTAAAACTGTTTTTCCCATAACTTCTTCGCCCGAACTCGGAATGACCTCATTCTTTTTTGCGTTGTTTTTGCAATTCAATTCCCTACAAGATAGAGGTAATTGAAATACCTGATTCTTTGTTGAATATTTATGGTGTATTTCATTTGTGTTTATGGGATGTTTGATTTCGGTTTTACTACCTTGATATTCGATCTAATAATGTTTTGAACCCTTATGGTTTGGGTGACTTTTTGATTTAGCAGGATTAAGTTCTAGCCAATGTTGGTAGGCTTTATCAAAGGATCATGAGGGGTTCTGGTAGAAACAATATGTGAAAAAGTCACGATATGTTGAATCGGTTTTGTTTTAGCATAAAAGCATATGTGTTTCGACGGTTTTCAACTTTTGCTTGCAATTGTTAAAACCAGTTTTGAACCTTTCTCTGGTAAAGGTTGGTTGTGGTTATTCTTTTGTTTTGCATAAGGATGACAACATAATGATATTTCGATATCAATTCTCCCTGGAAGAAGACGCAAACATATTGGAGAAGTGGATGCGAAATTTGAGGTAATAATGTTGTTAGTTAATTGTTTTCTTGTTTAAGAAAAGCCTGATTTTTATTTCATATATATATTTTGCTTTTTCTTAACAAAATTTCGGTACAATTGATGTTTTATTTCATTATGTGTGTATGGATGTGTGTGTGATTCAATTGGTTCCGGTTAAGAAAAACTATTGTTACCTTGCTTTATCGTATGGTATCAATTGTTTAGGCTTACAAAATTTCGGTGCAATTGCGGTGTTTTAATGATTATGTTGATTTAATTGTTTCCGGTTGAGGTGAATAATTATGCGAGTTGATTTATTTTGGTTTGCATGAATTATTTATGGCTTAACGAAAGAAAAAGTCTACGGGATGGATTGTTTAGTCCAATTCGATTCCGGATAAGAGAAGCTAAGTTTATCTTAGTTAAACTTATCAAAGTGGAGGTTTCAGTTATTCAAGTCTAATCGAATGCCTTAACAAGAAATGCTAATTAACTAACCTAGTATTTGTCTTGTTTAAAATTTAAAGGTCTAAGTTATATGGATAATTAGAACCTGATGAGAAAAATAGAGTTATCTTTATTTTGGTCTTATAGAATGAAGCGATTGTATTTGTACAATCGGTTTAGCAAAGAGACTAAAGTACTTAGTTGATTTTTGGTTTCCTAAACTAAATTGGAAAAATTGCTTCGGGAAATTATCTCCTTGATAACATATCAAAAAAAATAACTTTGTAGTTTCGGTTTTGATATTGGTTATCAAAAATGGTGTGTGGAACCCTCGTGCCGAACTCTATAGGTTTGCAAGTCTATTTTGAGATTTGTAAGATTCTTTTTGTGTTGTCCTTTATTTTTTCGTTTCTTTGTCATTTTTTGACAAAAAGGGGGAGAAATATATGGAGTAAACAAGTGATACTGGCATTGATTTTATATTGATTGGTATCACTAAGGAAAAGAACAATTGTGCTTAAATGTTTATCAAACGAAAGAGTGAAAGCATAGACTAAGGGGGAGTAACATATTCTATTGATTGGTATAACAAAGACGCGCAGATTGATGAAATCTACCTATCTCACCTTTAGGGGGAGTATTAGCTTTTTTATTATAATGTCAACATCGGCATTTAAGGATTGAATGAATGCAAGTTATTGTGCTGTTGAATTCGGGAATCAAGCGTATGTGCAATGAATTCTTGTAATTTGTTTATCCATATGATTGTAAGAGTTTTGTCACTAAAATTGACAAAGGGGGAGATTGTTAGAGCATAGCTCGGTTGAACCCACCAAGCGTTGGTATTTCAAGTTTGGTTGTCATATTTTAGTGAATCAAAACTCATTTAAGAGTCGCTTGATTATGTACTAGAGTCAACTTCATATAGGTTAGCTTGAAAGTATTAGGATATTAGACATTACAAGTATTGCGAAGACTTGAAGAAGTGAAGAAGTAAGAAGCTACAACGAGAACATCATCCTTCCACTTGAGGTTAGTGATATTTGACTTAAACTGTTTCATTCCCTAACGTATCTTTCAAGTCGTGCATATTGAAAACAAAACTGCGAAGTATGAACACTCTAGATATACATAGTATTAAGGAATACAATACGAGGTTTATTGCTTAAACATTAAACTTTGTAGATAAGACATCGACATAATCGTTTAAATGCTATTGTGATTATGTATGGGTATGAGGTGAGGATTTCATCCTAGGAAACAATGTTTTACATATGTTTTAAGGAAGTAGGTTTAAACTTGTTTATGAATCGAAAAGGAAATCGCCAGGCGTTATTGGGATTGTTATTCATTGGTATAACCGCTCACAACTTGTTTGTGATCTTGGTAAAACTATTCACAAAGGCCTGATTTATGTATTGGTAAGACTTTTATTAGTGAAACCGATCTTAAGTGATCACCTGAGATGATATGATCGAGTTAGTGATTTGTGGTTGAACGAATCTGGGTAAAGGGGAACCGATCCCAGTAAGAGGTGCAACACATTACAAGGGGAATCGATCCTTGTATGAAATGCAGCAAGGTTTATAGCAGAAAGGGGAACTGATCCTATGGACATGTGCAACACGTTTTTAGGCAAAGGGGAACCGATCCTATGGACATGTGCAACACATATAAGTTAGATACCATATATGTGTGAGGAACCGATCCTAGTACCTAGTCAATCTAATTTTGGAAAGCTAGTGTGACTATGCACAGTACTCACATGGAGGTAGAACCCAAACTTTTTTTGGTAGAACCGTTAAACCCATGATCAATCACATAGTTTTCGAATATCAGATGAGCCAATTCTAAACTTGTTTGGAAGTGTGGAAAATCGGTCTCAAGGGTGTAAATATGAAATAGGACTTACAAAGTAATGATGTCGACACACTTTGAACATAGGCAATAATGTTTATCTTTTATTTTTCAAAGTTATTCCTTAATAGCTATAGGAAGAAAATCCCAGGATCGAAACTTAAATAAGCTAAGAATTTTCTAATTAAGGTCTTAATTTTATTTTAGGAAAATGAGAATTAGTAATGTGCATTTACTAGTTGAGATTTTCCAAAAATATTTTCGGTCATTATTTTGGACAGAACATTTCCAGGAATTGTGGAAAACGAATTTGGAATATATTGAATATCTTTGAGAATATTTTCGGTTTTGGAAATTCCTTGGTGTCCAAATTTCCTTGTCTATAAATACTTGAAGTTTGCATTTCTAGCAAACTAATCCTTCGTGACAGCAAAACTTCCTCGGTTGTGTTGTTACTGGTGAAGCCGCCTATTCGGAGAGGAGAGTAACCTAATTAGGAGAAATATCTTACGACCGCTCAATTTAAAGTCTTATTTGGGATTGAGTAGCTCTACGAGTACCGTTGGTGGGAAACTAGATAATTGCGGTTTATCTTGTGTTTTCGATTGATTTGATTAACTAACGGTGGTTGAAATTTTAATGCACCTAGTTTGTTTATGCTTGAGAATCTTCTCTTCTAATATAAGATTCACTCAAACTAGATCGAAGTTTCGACATGGATCTTTAGACTGTTGTTAGTGCTAAAGACGATCTTGTGATAATCCATTGTTAACAGACTCCGTTCTGTGCGTGATAAGCAATCCTATTGTGTTTGGTTAAGTCCGAACCTTTTTATCAAGTAAACATACTTCGTTGTTGTATTGTCTCGATCTCGTATCCATAGACGATCACACGAAGTGTGAACCGATTAGTTGCATTGTCTCGACTCAGTCCATAGACAATCACTTTCGGAGAAAGGACTTATAGGTAGGAAAAGTTTTAGCTTGAGGTATATTTGGGTACCCTCGCCTTTTCAATTATTCATGATGTAAGTCGTGATTTACAACATCATGTATCAACATGTCAAACTTTGAAAGAAGCTTGGGATAATCTTCAGAGCGTATTCGAAGGAAACACATCAGAGAAATAAGCTAGACTTCAAACTCTTATGTATGACTAGGAAAATCTTCGAATGGATGAGAACGATACTTTTGAAGAGTTTCATATTAAACTCTCTGAGATAATTAATGCTTCTTTCTCTCTTGGGAAGACTATTTCTGAAAAAGATATAGCATGCAAAATCCTCAGATTGTTGCCATCTAGATACGATTCTAAAAAACATGCAATCATAGAAGCTAATGATCTTTCTTCTCTATCTAGAAGTTCCCTAGTTGGAAAACTGAAGATATTTGATCAGGAGAATCTGTCTAAACAAAGAGACAATCTGTCCTACAAAGCCATAAAAAGGGTTCCAACTCAATATTCGGAAAACTCCGAAGATCAGGAAGATCGAACTGCTGAAGATGAAGATGAGCTAATGCATCATTTGTCTCTTATTACTCAACGATTCAAGAAACTGTTGAGATATCGAATAAGAGAATCGCCTGTGTCAAAAGGAAAAAATGTTTCTTCAAAAAAACGTGAAGACACCTGGGATGATGATGATATTGTTCCTCAATGCTACAAGTGCAGAGGGTTTGGTCATATTTCTCCAGACTGTCCAACTAAGGATACACAGTGGAAAAGAAATGCTTACACTGCCACACTTGATTATTGTCCCAATGAGAATGATCAAGTTGATGTGATAGATCATGTTGCAACCATTGCATAAGTCTATGAATCTGAAAGTCTTCCAAGTCTAGATACTCAAGAGAAGTTTACCCCTTCGTTTTTCAAAAAAATATTTCCATGTAAAGATAAAAGAACTCACCTTCTTGAATCCGAACTCAAAGATTTTAATTTTTTCCATGATTTTAATTTTTAATTTTAATATTTCCATGATTTTAATTTTTGATTGTCGTTGTAGTCTTAGTAAATAGGATTCGAACTCAAAGATTTGTGAAGATTAAATTTAAAGATTTAATAAAATTATATACAAAAAAATATTAACAAGGGGAGGTCCCTCCTTTTTCTGATTTCAAATTTTTGGAAGAAAGGGACCTCCCCTTTATCCATTCCTGGGGTCCCTTTAGCAATTGGGGCGGAAATAGTAATTTTTGGGGCTGAAACAGTAATTTTTCTGGGTGTTTTTAACAACTCCTCCGGGTGCTTTTAACGCATTTCTGGGGTGCCTTTAACACTTTATCCTGGGGTGTAAAACACCACTTTTTAAGCCCATTTCGCCGCAATGGCTTATTTCTCTAAAATTTCCTACAAAGACATAAAATAACACAATAAATACAAAATCGAGCACTAACAATACATACAATTGAGACATATTAGACACATAAGTGAGTCTATCAACACCCCCAAACTTATTATTTGCTAGTCCTCGAGCAAAACTAATATGGAAAATAAAATCCTAACTCACTAGCTGTCCCTAGTGACCGAGTTAATCTCGGGAGGGTTTACCAGAGGTGTACCCACAAAACCAATACTCCAGACCCTAGCTATCTACACAGAACCTTGGAAGGCACTAAAGAATCTCCTTGGTTGGCATA
The DNA here is from genome assembly GCF_003573695.1 of Papaver somniferum. NCBI lineage: Eukaryota > Viridiplantae > Streptophyta > Magnoliopsida > Ranunculales > Papaveraceae > Papaver > Papaver somniferum. Next base: position 216,384,538 of record NC_039358.1, read on the forward strand.
CAATCATTGACTATAGGAGGAAGTACCCTGATGCGAAATTCCAATTGGTGTACACGAGTTTGCACTCAAGCATACTAAAATTCATATAAAGTGAAAGAGCTCTACTCAGATAGTTGCACTATGGACATCATATTCGGAGTCAAACTAATCATATGGATAGAAAAAGGAGATGGAAATAGAAAAATGTAGATGGTTTTGATGTTAACCAAATGATCGATGTTTCACATATCCGTCTAAAGGCTACTGCCAGAATGAACCTATCCTAATGGGATGAGATACCGGTCTAACTAATATCAACACAACTGGCATATACAAGGGAACCAGTGGTAAATAACTTAAATCTAGATCAACAAACTGGAAAATACAAGGGAACCAACAGTTGACTACACAGAACAATAACCATTTTTTTTTGATAACTTAACGGCATGAATAGATCTTTTTGATACAAGCACATGCTTCTTGTCAGCAGATTACACGATAGTTCCCACGGGTCCTGCATTCCACGCTTGCTTAGGCGACGGAAACAGGGAGAACACACGCATATTGCTATCCAAGTGTTAATACTTATTCCGATTGGTCTAACTGGTCCGGTCTTAGAGAAACTCAGTCACTCTAATTCACCCTAGCAGTGGTAACAACTTGAATCGTGTGCCCCACCTAATCACTTAGAGAAACATAGGTTAAAAAGAAAAAATAAAATATAAAAAAGAAATGAAAAGGACTCAACGAGATATGGTGCAACTATCATGTTATTTCTAACACCTGAGGTCTGTGCTTTTATGAATAGACTCTATAGATGCTTCCATCTAATCAGATTGGTTCCTCAACTCCTACAACCAAGATGCTTCCATCCACTTAGATTAGTTAGTGCCATCCTGAATAGACATAAATCTCTAGGCTCTGGAGCGTATTTATTTATTGCAACTAAAAGATATTCCCATACCCCCAGACTTAAATCTAACATTGTCCTCAATGTTCTAAAGATGAAACTAAAAGCATGAAAAAGGAGAAAATGTTACCATTTGAAGCGAAAGAGTTAAGGAAAGATATTACCGTGTTGCATGAGCATGGGATACCTCCCAAGAAGTGCTAAGTTTAAAGTCTTCATCCAGACTTAGGAAAGGATTAGTCAACTCGAACCATAAAGTAACAGTCGAAATATCATTTTGGCGCCGCCGACGCGGATTTGTGCTTAGATAGAATTTTTAGGTTTTTATTATTTTTTATTATTCCATTTGTTATTTTTACGTCTCTTTGGTTGTGTCTTTGTATTACAGGTTTGAAGTTGGATACTAAAGACCTTGGAATCAAAGCTTAGAGCTAAAAGAGAAGGAAAAAAGACAAAGCAAAAAAAATAAAGAAAAAAGAGAGAAAAAAAAAGAGAGAGAGATTTATTTATTTTATTATTTTTATTTTTTTTAAGAGACTTTCCATTTTTTTTGTAATTATTATTATTATTTGATGTATTTCTTTTCATTGGACTGGACTTTGGACAATTTATTTTAATTTTAAACCCTACGGAAGGGTTATATAAAAAGAAAAAATTAAATATAAACTGTTTGCAGGGAAGGACGACGATTACAATATCGTCTCGGCCCCTCGGGTTCGCACACTGACACCGGAGTCAGTGGCCCGAGTCGACTACAACGGTTCTTCGCTTGTCTGGTACGAGAGATAAACTTCTAAACACCCGCGAATCTCCTGTCAACGGGTTTACTGTCTGCCTTAAAGTGATTATATATTGAGAACTGAACCGGCTGCTTTAATTTCCTAGTAAAGGGCAAGAACTGGCCATATAAGATAAGGGTTCGGATTTCATCACCGTTCCCTTCTTGCCCGCCTTAGGAAAACGAAACCTAACGCGAACCCAAGCTTAAAATTTGATTAGAACGAGACCGATAGGGTAACGAGCTTGGTAAGAAAATATTTCGAAAAATATTGGTTACTCTTTTTAGCATACTTCGAAGTTCATGATGGTTTATGTGAGTTGAATGCGTGACTGCGCCGCCTTGTGATAGCGGTGAGGCCTTGGGTATCAAAGCTCCACTGAGATTCCCTCGCCTCAATTCAACTTACTTTGACTCGGATTGATTCCATAGGGGTTTGCTTAAATTGTAACGAATTCCCTTTTGAAGGATTAGAAGCTGGTCTAGAAACAATCTAAGTGGATCCATCATGCTTGTTGTTTTCTAGATTTTATAGGTTTGATTTGGTCGAGTCAGCCTTGTTTGTGTTTGTGTAGAATTACCTTGCAATTAAGAATGTCGAACTGGTATGATAGAAGCCAATATAATGATTATCGACCTGAATTTGAATATGGACATCATCCTTTCTATGACCATGTTGGGAGTAGTGGTTGGGAACGCCATCCTTTGGAAGGATATGGGTCATACCCTGGTGAGCCCAATTACTATCCACACATGCATCAGTCTTACGAGCAAGAAGATTATAGTACTAGTTCTTCGTCTCTAGAGGATACAATCAAACTATTGAAAAGTAGTCCTTTTTATGATCCCTTTGTTCCTATTCCTCCTTTAAAAGTAGTCTCTAGAGCAAGAAGAAGTTAGCTGAGTCGACGCGTAAGTTAGCCGATATGAATAGTATAATTATAGACGAAAGAACTACAATAATGAGTGAACCTTCTTTAGAAGACTACCTCAAGCGGATAGCTGAGACGAACGAAAGAATTGCTCGAAATTACTTGAATTTCCAATATAGTGTATCCAATAATACCCTTGAGAATGAAGATAGTTATTTACATAATCAAGATAACAAGGATAGAATTGGTAGCACTACTTGTTTTGATGAGGTTCGATCTTTTTCATGTTATTATGATGAGGATAGTGTTGATGGAGAATCATACTTATGTAGGAATAGTGATCAGGAAATGGTTACTCCAATTGAGCTTTACAATGATAATATTATTTCTAGTTCAAATCCAAATAATTTTAATAATTATTCACCTATTCAAAAGGGCGAGGATTTGGCTAGAGATACCCTCGTTTTAGACGCTGTAGTATTTCCTGTTTACAAAGCCGATAATGATTTAGAGGAACGAGTTTATTCTGAGAATAATGTTTTAAAGTCTAGCGATTTAGAAACAATAGTCTTAGACGAAGAAGATGAACTCGTAGAGATGAGTGAGGATGAACCTGACTTAGAAGAATCAATTGACCATTTCCAGGAATCTGATGACCTAGAAATTAGGGAAGTTGTGACTAGTCTTTCTAGAGACACAGAAAACTCTAAGTTTGGGGGTGATTATCATTCTCCGTGTGCTTTAACTCTTAGGAAGTTCCCTCCTTTAGGACTTGACATCTGTGCCTCAACCATCTTACAAGATTATCTTCATACACATTTTCCCGAACCTAATGATGTCCATAGAGAAGCTCAGTTGTTAGAAACCCATCCTCTGGTTGATGTGGTTAACCCAGGCTATGATACCAAGATTGACTTTGTTTTCCCACCAAAAACTTTTCAACCAATTGTGGGAACATATGATTTTCAGATGTGTCGGTTATTAACTTTTGAGACTAAACCTAATTACTTTAGGATATTAGGGTCGACAAATTTTCTTAAGGAAGACCACCTCTTTCATTGTGGTCAGCTGTGTGAGTCAAATCTGATTGACTTAGAGGATCCCCAGTTATTCAGACTTTTATTATGCGCTTCTAAGTTCTTACTTGAGTACTTTCAGACTCTTCAGTCTGATCTTCAGAATGCCTTTGAGGAAATCCATTCCAAGAAAACTTCTTATTTAGACCCTTTTATAGAGCCTGAACCTGAACCACAACTAGATGTAGTTGTCTTAAGCAAGGGTATGTTCGGTATCTTCTGGGTCTGTTGCACTTTCCTCTTCTTGTGGGTAACACTTTTTGATCCAGATGACCCACAGTTATTCCGGCTACTACTATATGATTCTACGTGGTGACTAATCCTTGCTTAGTCTGGCTGAAGACTTTAAACTTATCACTTCTTGGGAGGTAACCCAATATTCATGCGACACAACAATATCTTTCCTTATCTCTTTTGCTTCATTGGTAACAGTTTCTCCTTGTTCATGCTTTTAATTTCATCTTTAGAACATTGAGGACAACGTTAGATTTAAGTTTGAGGGTATTTGATAGACGCATTTATGTGTCTATTTTGTTCTCAATGTTCTGTATTGTTAGACTCGATTAAATACTTATTGTGTTATTTTATGTTTTTGTAGATGTTTTTGGAAAAATAAGCTCTTGCGGCGAAATTGGCTCGAAAAGTGGTGTTTTACACCCTAGGATAGAGTACTAAAGACACCCCAGAAATGCACCGGAGGAACCCAGAAAAAGTGTTGGAAACACCCTAGAAAAATTACTAAAGGCACCCCAAGGGACATGTGTTATTCGGACTCCAGCAGCGGATAAGGGGCGACCACTGGATAAGGGGTGTCCTTCTTCTCAAATTCAAATTTCAGTTTTGGCGGGAAAATATTTTCTCTTCACTGGCATATTTTCTCGATTGCATTTGGACGTGATTTTGTGCGATTCAATCGCTGAAAATTTGTGGAAACATGTAATATATCATAACAGAGCTGGTATGGGTGATTGTTTTGACTGAATTTGGCTGGATAATCACGTGGAAGAAATCAGGGCAACACGGGTTTGGAAATGATATTCACGGATTTTCAGCAAGTTTGATGTGTGCTGCTCGTGTTTGGATGACACTTAGTCATTGAAGATGCGTGTAGAAGCTAAATAAGGGAGTATCAGAAGCTGTTTACGCGTTGAGAATCATTTCAGGGAAGAAAATATTCGGAAAATATTTTCTTTTAACACCGAGTAATGGAGGATCATGGAGAGTTTGGGAGAAGTATAGAGCATTAACAGAGCGAGAAAATCAAGTTACAGGAAAGTTTCTGCTGCTGCTGCTGCCATTGAAGAACACGAAGAACAGACAGACCAGGGCAGTCGTTCTTCAATAGTGATAACGACTAACACGTGAGGGTCTTAGAATTACCGTCAGCAGCAGTTTATTTCTATCGTTTCTGTAACAGTGTTCTGCAACAATTATAAGTGTTGCAAACACCCGATTTACTCAATTATTTTCCTTTTCATCATTTGTAAAACACTTGTGAGCATCAATGAAATATTTTGAGAGGTTTTCCAACATGATGAGCGGCTAAAATACCTGGTGACTGAGGCGACGGAGGAGCTATTCACTCATGTTTGATTGGTAAATTCTTTTTATAATTTCTTAATTATTTATTTTATTTAATTCACTTGGATCAATAAAAAGAAGAGATAAAAATGGTTTTCTTAATTAGTTGTGATTCAGTTTGATGTTTTATGCTTAGAATTAATTCTTTGATAAATCATTCTTAAGGATTACAATTTAATATTTGGACACCTTATAGATTAATAAGTGATTTAATGGAAAAAGAGCTAGATAATAATTACGAAATATTTTTGTAACCAATCAACTTGAAGTAATAGTGAATCCGGAGACTTAGTCCATTTTAAATCTTGACATCACTCTTTGAAAATTAATTTGCTTTATTTTTATTAAATCTAAAAATTATTTCATTCATAAATCTGAAACGAATCTTTTTACCACTATCACTACAACAACTTTTGAAAAATCATCAGTAAGGTTAAATGAAGTTGTGAAATCTAGATCCAGAAAACGTAATACTTCTGGTGTTTGTTTCTTTTGCAAATAAAGAAGGCATTATCAAAGGAAATGTCCTGATACTAAACAGAGAGAGAGAGAGACTGTACAAAATCGGAAAATCAAGATCTAAGTATAGATCAACGATCTCTTCTTAAAAGGAGAATAAGTTCTTCGAACATCAAGATCTTAAGTCAAGATTAAAAGTTGAAGCTAAAAATGTAAGAATGTTGAAATCTTCAGAGGAAGAAAATTCAACAACCAAAAAGTGACAACCTAACTGGTTACCATGGATCCTTACTGATGAGTGCTAAAAAGTGCATATATTTATCCCTTTTTGTTGGCATTTTAACTCATCTTTTGTGCATTAATTCTACATTTTATCCCATATTCTGTATTTTCATTGTTTTCAAGAATAAATATTTTTATTAATTAATTTTGCATTTTTAGGTAGTAAATAAAGTTCGGATGAGTCGCGGAGCGAAAAGAGCAGAAAAGTAGTGAAAAGCCGGGAGAAATTACGCAAGGAAACCGCGAAGAATGGTGCGCACAACCTCATTTTCTACACACAAAAGCGCCTCCGTTCTCAGCCATCAGATCATTTCTCAGAAGCATCCGACGGTCGCTCCTTGCTGAGCATCAAAATCTGATGTCTCTGCCAAGCACCACAGCGCTGAAATTCCAAGCCTTCAGATTAGATGGTAGTTGAATCCAACGGTCTCTCCCTTGCTGTGCATCAAAGTTTGATATCTCCGCCTAACACTACAGTACCTAACTCCATCAAGTACCGTTTATTTTGTTGTATCATATAATCCAACGGTCGCTCATCGCTTACCTCCGAATCACCGTCCGATCTACCTACCATCTCCGAATCTCGCAGCTCAGAGTCACAGAACATCAAGACTCGATGCATTCGCCTTACACCCTAGTACCCGAGCCCATCCACCTAACCCAAAACACCCCCTACCCCAAACACAGTCGAGCCATACCCTCTCCACCATCTTCTCCACAGAACCACCGTACACCACCACCTTCTCCACCTGCTCTGACTCCATCACCAACTCCTACACCACCACCACACCTCCACCATCATCACCCCTACCTTCCTACAACTATTACCCATCTTTATAGCCCCCTAATTCGTCAATTTCTCCCCTGCCGAAACCCTAGGTGAATGGTTGACGAATTAGTGAAGCTAGAAAGAGAAATTGAAGGCATGGGAAGGAGCAGAGAAGGGAGAAGAAGCATGGGTTGAAGACGGACTCGTCTTATCACGTTTGGTAAGCTCGAAAATCAAAACCCTAGTCTACTGTCAATTTGGGGATTTTTTTGTGTAGAACCCTAATTGTGCTTGTAACTATAAATTGGGACTGTGGGTGTGATGTAAAGACTCATGTTGGGATTAGCCCACATCCAGGACTTTCATGTCCTGTTAAATGTTAACTTTAGTTCATTTCTCAATTTCAGTTCATGTTGTGTTTAATTCCTGTTATGCTTATGTCCTGTTATGATGTGTTCTGTTAATGTTATTTTCTTTTTCAATTAGCTGCTTTGTTTAATGTTCATTGTTCCATGTTTTAAATCATTGTTTGCTTATGTTCATGTTATAATTGTATTTGTCTCCTGTTAGTGTGTTAGATGTTTGTGTTCACATGTTAGTTTCAGTTAAATGTTCCTGTTGTGTTTAATGTATTGTTACATTTGAAGGAATGCTAGGCTAGGTATCTGTGAAGCAATGTGCTGATTGTGCAATGGCAAGAAATCAGTGCTCATAGCAAGCTGATTTTCTTGCCATTCCCTGTGTATGCTTAGGTTGCAGTGTTGATTGTGCATTGGGAGAAGCTAGTGCTTATAGCAAGCTAGTTTTCAACCCATTCTATAGGAATGCCTGTATTCTTGCCTTAGTATTGCTTCTTGTCAGTTTCTTTATCACCCCTGCCCTTGGCTTAGGCCTTGGTTCATTTCTATTGTTGTTGTTTAGTTCTTTGCTGATAGTCATTGTCATGTTTTATTTACTGCATTGTCTTTGCTTTATTGACTTGTTTTGTTGTTGCCTCTCATGCATTTGCACTGCTTTGCTGCACTGCTTTGCTGCACTTGCATTGCCTTTGCTGCACTGTTTTCTTTGCATTGCTCCTGCTGTTACTGCACTGCAGTGCTGCTACCTTTCTCCCCTTGCAGCTGCTGCTGCTGCTTTTCTGCTTGTTCTGCTGCAGTTGCTGTTTCTCTTGCACTTGCCCTGCAGCACTTCTGTTGCTGCTGCCAAGCTGCTGCCTTCTTTTTCCTGCCTGCTGCTGCCAAGCTGCTGCCTTCTTTTTCCTGCCTGCTGCTGCTGAGCCCAAAGCTCAGTTCACTGCCAAAGCCAGCTGAGCCCAATCTGGTCCACTATCAAGTCCAAAGCTCAACTCAAACTGATAGCCCAATTCAGTCATCTGTGGGCTTAACCAAAGCCCATTTGTTAAAGACCAAAGCCCAAATTCACTAAGGCCCATTCCATAGTTAAGACCAAAGGCCTAGTTCAAATAGCCAAGCCCAATTTGCTTTTCAAAGACCAACTGAGCCCAAGCTCAGTTCCTTTTATTTTGAACAAACCCATTAGTACATTAAGCCCAATAGTTCCAAAGGGGTATTCTAAGCCCTAAGCAAATCTAGGAACCCAAATAGCTAAGACACATTTCCGAAACACACCCGATCTCTGTGGATCGACCCGTACTTGCACGAGCTACAACCGACGACCGTGCACTTGCGGTTATAATTTGTAGGACCTTTTAGAAGCCTATCAAGTTTTTGGCGCCGCTGCCGGGGATTGGTGTTGTGTTTTATCTGTGTTTTCTTAGCTATTTTGTATTTCACTGCATAGCATTTGCATCTGCATCTGCTTCATTTCATTTGCTGTTGGACCTGCTGATTCTGAACCTGTTTTTCCTCTGCTGGGACGCCACCAAGGAAAAGAACCAAAACCCAACTGGGTTTTTGCAACAATATCAGAGCAGCTGGGCTGTGCTAAAACGGTAAGCCTAAACCCATTCATTGAGAGAACCCAACCTGTGGGCTTCCAATATTTTTAATTGTGGGCTTGTAATAATTAACCCAATTTTTTGGGCTTTTTATTTTCCTATTTTGGGTTTGTAATAATTTATTTGTGGGCTTGTTTGTTTAATTTGTGGGTTTGTATTTATTTTTTGTGGGCTTTTTTAAATTCTTTCATTGGACTTGTATTTTGAACTCTGGGTTTAAACCCAGCTAAGCTTATAACTGATTGTGGACTTGCTTCCACTCAAGAGTGGACCTCGAAACCAAAGTTTTAAAACAAACGTCGGGCCTTAACCAACTGGGCCAAATTAAACTTTCAAAATTAAAACTTGGATTTTCGTAGGCCGCAGCATCCATTTCATTAGAGGCTTGCACAGTGGGCTTGCTCCCATACAAAAACCAAATTTTATTTTATTTATTTTAAAAAAAAAAAAAAAAAAAAAAAAAAAAAAAAAAAAACCTTTTGTTCCTTTTGTATATATTTTGCTAATCCAATATGATTTCGGCTTAAAATATGTGGATTTTTGCCTTGAATAACGGAGTTTTAATTCTGCTTTCGCCGAAATCGGGTTATTCTCTCTCCTTTTACTCTATCTACTCAGCATGTCCACTTTCCATGTTGCATTTTAATCCTTTCCAATTTTGAAATTGAGGACAAGTTTAGTTTAGGTTTGGGGTATAGGTAGATAACCACGATAATATGCCTAATTGGAAAACGAACTCCTTCTTCTTTTTGAAAAAAATTGAAAAAATTCCAAAAAAAATTGAAAATCAAAATTCAAAAAACAAAAAATATTAAAAAATCATAAAAATGGAGCTCATTTACCTTGAAAGTTGAAGTTGTTGCAAATATGTTTATTAGGAGTCTTAGTCTAGATATTTAGGCAACCTGATTTCTAGCACAATTCACATAGTGATAAGAAATTTGAACGCGCACGATTACCAATACAGTATGGCCCGATCTTCAAGGTGTTTGGTAGGAAGTTACGATTGCCAATCACTTAGAATACTGAACGAAACTTGATAGCTTGTTCTTTGGTTGGTTGGGATAGAAGGTGGAGTTACATTAAGAAAACAATAAACAATCGAATTTAACTGGGTGCATCAAAAAGGGCACCTCTTGCAAAGGTCATGTATTTTCGTTTCTTTTTGTATGTATCAAAAGTGTCCTTAAAAAAAAAAAAAAAAAAAAAAAAAAAAAAAAAAAAATCAGGAAAAAAATACCAAAAAAATCAGTATTTATCAATTCCATCCATCTCTTGTTCCAAAAATAAAAGAGAATAGTCAATGTAAATAAGAGTCATGTAAATAGTTATTTTTGTTGTTTTTCGTTGTAATAAGCAAGGAGGGTGTATGCCATTGATGTACAACGCGAGAGAATTGTGAAATACCTCCAACTCATTCACAATTCTCGTAAAGTCCGGACAGCTAGGCTAGATTTCGACCTCAGTTCTTAGCCTGAGAAACTATCTCTTGGTGATTAGTAGTCATGACTTCAGATCTTTTTTACACTGGGTAGATACACTTTACACTCTTATCACATGTCTTTTTTTGTTATCAGTGCTAGGATTGTGCCTTCGATAGCTAGATTGACATCTCCATTTTGCTGTGAGCTTAACTGTTTTGCACATGTCACTTTGATGGAATCTGAGCTTATATTTTGTCCTTAGGTTTTGTAGGCACACCTCTGGTAAACCTTCACGAGACTTCAACTCGTCCACTAGGGACACTTAGTGGTTTAAAAGGCTTAGTGCATACGCTAAATGCATTCGAGAGACCAGCGACAGTGGTATAGTTAGGATTTCCTTAGTTTTGTTTTACTTGAGGACAAGTAAAATTCAGGTTTGGGGGTATTTGATGAGTGCTAAAAGTGCATATATTTATCCCTTTTTGTTGGCATTTAACTCATCTTTTGTGCATTAATTCTACATTTTATCCCATATTCTGTATTTTCATTGTTTTCAAGAATAAATATTTTTATTAATTAATTTTGCATTTTTAGGTAGTAAATAAAGTTCGGATGAGTCGCGGAGCGAAAAGAGCAGAAAAGTAGTGAAAAGCCGGGAGAAATTACGCAAGGAAGCCGCGAAGAATGGTGCGCACAACCTCATTTTCTACACACAAAAGCGCCTCCGTTCTCAGCCATCAGATCATTTCTCAGAAGCATCCGACGGTCGCTCCTTGCTGAGCATCAAAATCTGATGTCTCTGCCAAGCACCACAGCGCTGAAATTCCAAGCCTTCAGATTAGATGGTAGTTGAATCCAACGGTCGCTCCCTCCCTTGCTGTGCATCAAAGTTTGATATCTCCGCCTAACACTACAGTACCTAACTCCATCAAGTACCGTTTATTTTGTTGTATCATATAATCCAACGGTCGCTCATCGCTTACCTCCGAATCACCGTCCGATCTACCTACCATCTCCGAATCTCGCAGCTCAGAGTCACAGAACATCAACTCGATGCATTCGCCTTACACCCTAGTACCCTAGCCCATCCACCTAACCCAAACACACCCCCTACCCCAAACACAGTCGAGCCATACCCTCTCCACCATCTTCTCCACAGAACCACCGTACACCACCACCTTCTCCACCTGCTCTGACTCCATCACCAACTCCTCTACCACCACCACACCTCCACCATCATCACCCCTACCTTCCTACAACTATTACCCATCTTTATAGCCCCCTAATTCGTCAATTTCTCCCCTGCCGAAACCCTAGGTGAATGGTTGACGAATTAGTGAAGCTAGAAAGAGAAATTGAAGGCATGGGAAGGAGCAGAGAAGGGAGAAGAAGCATGGGTTGAAGACGGACTCGTCTTATCACGTTTGGTAAGCTCGAAAATCAAAACCCTAGTCTACTGTCAATTTGGGGATTTTTTGTGTAGAACCCTAATTGTGCTTGTAACTATAAATTGGGACTGTGGGTGTGATGTAAAGACTCATGTTGGGATTAGCCCACATCCAGGACTTTCATGTCCTGTTAAATGTTAACTTTAGTTCATTTCTCAATTTCAGTTCATGTTGTGTTTAATTCCTGTTATGCTTATGTCCTGTTATGATGTGTTCTGTTAATGTTATTTTCTTTTTCAATTAGCTGCTTTGTTTAATGTTCATTGTTCCATGTTTTAAATCATTGTTTGCTTATGTTCATGTTATAATTGTATTTGTCTCCTGTTAGTGTGTTAGATGTTTGTGTTCACATGTTAGTTTCAGTTAAATGTTCCTGTTGTGTTTAATGTATTGTTACATTTGAAGGAATGCTAGGCTAGGTATCTGTGAAGCAATGTGCTGATTGTGCAATGGCAAGAAATCAGTGCTCATAGCAAGCTGATTTTCTTGCCATTCCCTGTGTATGCTTAGGTTGCAGTGTTGATTGTGCATTGGGAGAAGCTAGTGCTTATAGCAAGCTAGTTTTCAACCCATTCTATAGGAATGCCTGTATTCTTGCCTTAGTATTGCTTCTTGTCAGTTTCTTTATCACCCCTGCCCTTGGCTTAGGCCTTGGTTCATTTCTATTGTTGTTGTTTAGTTCTTTGCTGATAGTCATTGTCATGTTTTATTTACTGCATTGTCTTTGCTTTATTGACTTGTTTTGTTGTTGCCTCTCATGCATTTGCACTGCTTTGCTGCACTGCTTTGCTGCACTTGCATTGCCTTTGCTGCACTGTTTTCTTTGCATTGCTCCTGCTGTTACTGCACTGCAGTGCTGCTACCTTTCTCCCCTTGCAGCTGCTGCTGCTGCTTTTCTGCTTGTTCTGCTGCAGTTGCTGTTTCTCTTGCACTTGCCCTGCAGCACTTCTGTTGCTGCTGCCAAGCTGCTGCCTTCTTTTTCCTGCCTGCTGCTGCCAAGCTGCTGCCTTCTTTTTCCTGCCTGCTGCTGCTGAGCCCAAAGCTCAGTTCACTGCCAAAGCCAGCTGAGCCCAATCTGGTCCACTATCAAGTCCAAAGCTCAACTCAAACTGATAGCCCAATTCAGTCATCTGTGGGCTTAACCAAAGCCCATTTGTTAAAGACCAAAGCCCAAATTCACTAAGGCCCATTCCATAGTTAAGACCAAAGGCCTAGTTCAAATAGCCAAGCCCAATTTGCTTTTCAAAGACCAACTGAGCCCAAGCTCAGTTCCTTTTATTTTGAACAAACCCATTAGTACATTAAGCCCAATAGTTCCAAAGGGGTATTCTAAGCCCTAAGCAAATCTAGGAACCCAAATAGCTAAGACACATTTCCGAAACACACCCGATCTCTGTGGATCGACCCGTACTTGCACGAGCTACAACCGACGACCGTGCACTTGCGGTTATAATTTGTAGGACCTTTTAGAAGCCTATCACTTACTTGTTACCCTCAAAAGTATACAATAAGGATATAGTTGTAAATATTTCTAAAAATTGATTTTCGGTTAAGAATTTAATTGAAACAATATTCTCAAAAATTTTGAGAAAAAGTTCTAGAACTTATAAGAGGGAATACCTCTTACTTCATTTTTATAGAGATTTGACAGAATGTCTACCTCTAGCTGCAACTCTCGCAAAACCGAAAAAGTCTGGACTATATTGTTTCCTAACAAGAAACTTCGTCTCGAATCTTCTGATGGTGATTTTGATCATCTCCGGAACTACAACAAGATGTTCCTAATGAATAGATCTCTTCTCTCAATGATAATCTTCTCAAGAATCTCACTAAAATTAGATCTAATCTTATGTGAAGTAAGGAACATGGAAAGGGATTTGCGAAAGGAAGTTAAGGAAGTCAATGAAAATGTTGTTAGTCTTGAATCAAGACTAGTAATCATAGAAGATGATTGGAAACCGGTAAAATCTTCTGATCCGGCTTCAACATTGAAGGAAACTCTCTAAAAGGTTGAAATTAGAGTCTCAAAAATGAGAAAATAGACATCAATTTTTGATTTCTTTCAAAAATGAGAAAATCTTCTAAATTATTTGATTTATAATTTTTCTTGTGATAGTTTTTGATTTACATAGCTTGTGCTTGAATGCTTTATATTATTTTTATGTATGTTTATGGGATGTTTGATTTCGGTTTTACTACCTTGATATTCGATCTCATAATGGTGTGAACCCTTATGGTTTGGGTGACTTTTTGGTTTAGCAGGATTAAGTTCTAGCCCATGTTGGTAGGCTTTATCAAAGGATCATGAGGGGTTCTGATTGGAACAATATGTGAAAAAATCACAATATGTTGAATCGTTTGGTTTAGCATAAAAGCATATGTGTTTCGGGGTTTTCAACTTTTGCTTACAATAGTTAAAAACCGGTTTTCAACCTTTCTCTGGTAAATGTTGGTTGTTGTTATTCTTTTGTTTTGCATAAGGATGACAACATAATGATATTTCGATATCAATTCTCCCTGGAAGAAGATGCAAACATATTGGAGAAGAGGATGCGAAATTTGAGGTAACGAGTTTGTTAGTTAATCGTTTTCCTGTTTAAGAAAAGCCTGATTTTATTACGTATATTTATTGCTTTTTCTTAACAAAATTTTGGTACAATTGATGTTTTATTTTGTGTGTGATTCAATTGGTTCCGATTAAGAAAAAATATTGTTATCTTGCTTTATTGTTTGATATCAATCGTTTAAGCTTACAAAACTTCGGTGCAATTGCGGTGCTTTAATGCCTATGTTGTTTCAATTGCTTCGGGCTGAGGTGAACAATTATGCAAGTTGATTTATTTAGTTTGTGTGAATTGTTTATGGATTAATGAAAGAAAATGTTTAAGGGATGAATTGTTTAGTCCAATTCGATTCAGGATAAGAGAAACTAAGTTAATCCTGATCTTAGTTACTTATCAAAGTGGAGGTTTCGGTTATTCAAGTCTAATCGAATGCCTTAACAAGAAATTCTAGTTAACTAACCTAGTACTTGTCTTGTTTAAAAGTTAAAGGTCTAAGTTATATGGATAATTAGAACCTTATCGAACAAGCGATTGTATTTGTACAATCGCTTTAGCAAAGGAACTAAGGTGCTTAGTCGATTTTTGATTTGCTAAATTAATAGGGAAAATTGCTTCGGGAAATTGTTTCCTTGGTAACATATCAAAACAAAATTACTTTGTAGTTTCGGTTTTGATATTGGTTATCAAAAATGGTGTGTGGAACCCTCGTGCTTAACTCTATAGGTTGCAAGTCTATTGAGATTTCTAAGATTCTTTCGGTTTGTCCTTTATTTTTTCGTTTCTTTGTCATTTTGTGACAAAAAGGGGGAGAAATATATGGAGTAAACAAGTGATACTGGTATTGATTTATATTGATTGATATCACTAAGGGAAAGGACATTGGTGCTTAAACGTTTATCTAACGAAAGAGTAAAAGCATATACTAAGGGGGAGTAGCATATCATATGATACTTGTAGTTATATGGACTACAAAGGGAATAACAAAGACGTGCAGATTTAAAATCTACCTATCTTACCTTTAAGGGGAGTATTAGCTTTGTTATTATAATGTCAACAACAACATTTATGGATTGAATGTATACAAGTTATTGTGCTGTTGAATTCGAGAATCAAGCGTATGTGTAATGAATTCTTGTAATTTGTTTATCCATATGATGTAAGAGTTTTGTCACTAAAATTGACAAAGGGGGAGAGTATTAGAGCATAGGTCGGTTGAACCCACCAAGCATTGGTATGTCAAGTTTGGTTGTCATATTTTAGTGAGCCAATACTCATTTAAAGAGTCACTTGATTATGTACTAGAGTCATATGCGTATATGTTAGCTTGAAAGTATTAGGATATGAGACATTACAAGTATTGCGAAGACTTGAAGAAGTGAAGAAGTAAGGAGCTACAAAGACAACATCATCCTTCCACTTGAGGTTGGTGATATTTGACTTGAACTGTTTCATTCCCTAACGTATATTTCAAGTCGTGCATATTGAAAACATAACTGCGAAGCATGAATGATTACACTCTAGTTAGACATAGTATTAAGGAATACAATACGAGTTTTATTGATTAACTATTAAACTTTGTATATAAGACATCGACATAATCGTTTGAATGCTATTGTGATTATTTATGGGTATAAGGTGAAGATTTCATCCTGGGAAACAATGTTTTACATTTGTTTAAAGGAAGTAAATTCATGAACTTGTTTTCTGAATAGAAAGGGAAATCGCCAGGCATTATTGGTATTGTTATTCATTGCATATATTTTGAACTACCAATATGTGTGATTAGTATAACCGTTCATGACTTGTTTATGTTCTTGGTAAAACTATTCACAAAGGATTGACTTTTGTATTGGTATGACTTTTATTAGTGAAACCGATCTTAAATAATATCCTGAGATGGTATGATCGATTTAGTGTTATTGGTATGACCGACTCTAGGTAAAGGGGAACCGATCCTAGTAAGGTGCAACCTATCACAAAGAGGAATCGATCCTTGTATGAGGTGCAACAAGTTTTTAGTAGAAAGGGGAACCGATCCTATGGATATGTAGAACACGTTTTTAGGCAAAGGGGAACCGATCCTATGGACATGTGCAACAAGTACAATTTAGATACTATATATATGTGGGGAACCTATCCTAGTACATAGTCAACCGAATTTAGTTAACTAGCGTGACTATGCAAATTACTCACATGGAGGTAGAACCGAAACTTGTTTTGGTAGAACCGTGAAACCCATGTTTGGTGATTGAGTGTTCTTGATCAATCACGTAGTTCTTGAAATTCATATGAACCTATTCTAAACTTGTTTGGAAGTGTGGCAAATCGGTTTCAAGATTGTAAGTATGAAAGAGGACATACAAAGTAAAGATGTCGACATACTTTGAACATGTGCAGCAACGCTTATCTTTAATTGTTCAAAGATATTCCTTAATAGATAAAGGAAGAAAATCCCGGATCGAAAAATAAGTTGAGAATATTTTAATTCAGGTTTTTATTTTTATTTTTGGAAAATGAAAATTAGTAATTTGCATTTACTAGTTGAAGATTTTCTAATAGATTTTCGGTTTTGGAAATTCCTTGGTGTCCAAACTTCCTTGGTCTATAAATATCAAAGTTTGCATTTTTAGCAAACTAATCCTCAGAGCCATCAAAACTACCTCAGTTGTGTTGTTACTGGTGGAGCCTCCTATTCGGAGAGGAAAGTAACCTAATTAGGCGAAATCTCTTACAACCAATCAGTTTAAAGACTTCTTTGGGATTGAGAAGTTCTATTAGTACCATTGGTGGGAAACTAGATAATTGCGGTTTATCTTTTGTTTTCGATTGATTTGATTGACTAACGGTGGTTGAACTTTGATTGCACCTAGTTTGTTTATGCTTGAGAATATTCTCTTCTGATTAAGATTCACTCAAACTAGATCGAAGTTTCGACGAGGATCTTTAGACTGTTTGTAGATCTAAAGACGTCTTGTGATAATCCATTGTTAACAGACTCCGTTCTGTGCGTGATTGATCACAAGATATTCAAGTTGATTGTATGCAAGTGTTTATTGAAGATCTAAGAAGATTTGAAGACAAAGAAGACTTTGAAGATTTCTGATTTGGGTTCATAATCTTTGGTGTGCACAATACTTGTTTCGGTAAAATAAGATCCAACTATAATCGGTTTATCCTTGTGGTAGATTGGATTGATTAGTTGTGTAGATCGGCATCAATACAATTCTTTGTGATTAAAAGTATTGATTGCAAAATCTTAACAATTACTTTGGTAGTTGATGATAAGATAGATCTAAGAACATGACAAAGGAGTTTATTGAGGTAAACAGAAGAGCCTTTTGTCGAACTCACATCACTTGGTTGAAAAGAGTTGATACCAAACAAATTTGTTGTTCCTTTACTGTTTGGAATACGAACCAAAGGAATTGTTCCAAGTACGTGACTTATTACAGGTCAGAGGCGTGGGAATACAGACGGAACTAGGTGAACTATAGGTTTAGTTGTTTGGTCTCAACTATACAAAGTTGGTTTGATTTTGTATAACGGCTTAATCCTGAGAGTATTCAATTTTGTATAAGGTCCCGGGGTTTTTCTGCATTTGTGGTTTCCTCGTTAACAAAATCTTGCTATGTCATTTACTTTTATTTTCCGCAATTATAATTGTTGATATTATAATTTAAAGTAAATTACACAAACGTTAATTCCTATTTACTTGATAGTAGTCCTATTGTGTTTGGTTAAGTCTGAACCTTTTATCAAGTAAACATACTTCGTTGTTGTATTGTCTCGATCTCATATCCATAGACGATCACATGAAGTGTGAACCGATTTGTTGTATTATCTCGACTCAGTCCATAGACAATCACTTTCAGAGAAAGGACTTATAGGTGGAAAAGTTTTAGATTGAGGTATACTTGGGTACCCTCGTCTTTTCAGGCTAAACAACCCGTTTCATCCTCAAAATCAGCAGAAGGACCGGGTTCCAATATATGATATTATCTGTTGGTTTCTTTTGAAGGCTAGATGTGATTTCATCTTCAACAAGATCATACCTACAGCTAGCATCACTGCAAACAAGATTACTCAACATATATGCTCCTTCAACAGGGTCATGCATAATCCAATGCATATTATAAATTACCTATATTACCAGAAAGATGATCAGCAGAGGAGTGACAGAAGAACTAATGGCCACAACCAGAAATTTGGTGTTACTATCATCATTAGCTACATGAGTTATCATTATATGGATCCTAATGCTGAAATTACCTCATACACTAACCGTTCAATGGGACAAAGCTTCTTTCAAAGTTTGGAATTAATTGTAAATGGTAAGCATGAGTTATCAAAATACTTAAGCTAAGCATAACCTATCAAACTAAATAACAAATAATTAATTTATAATCATAATTCAAATTTTATTAGTGCAAAAGTCTTAAAAAGAATTACATAAAAATTACCACATAGATGAATTGAAGATGGTTTCCTTCGTCATCCCAGTGCTGGGGTTTAGCTCCTTATATTATTCACGTGCTCAATATAAGTGTTCATAACTCAAAAGAGTGAACAATAAAGCAGACAATTTGCAATTTTTATAGGAGCTACAAACAGACTGTTACAAAGAACTGTTGCAATAAAGAACTGTTACAGGAAACGATAGAAGCTATATGTTGTAGAATAAAAGACTGTTTTAATGCGTCTAATGTCTTCATCAGCAGTAGCAGAACCCGGTTTCCTGCAACTTCGATTTTTCGTCTCTGTGGTGTTCTAAACTTCCCCTAACTTCTCTCCAAAGTGTACGTCCCCTTCTTTGACTTCTCAACACCGTTTATATAGCCCACAACTTCAAAATATCTCGAGAAAATCCTCGTTTTCTTTCCCATAAAGTTTTGGACTTTATTTCCTTATGAAACTCTTCATGCGTCTCTGCTCTCCCTTTGCTTCACTTCTACGCGTCCCTGAGTAAATTACTCTTTCCAAAGATAGAACTGATCAAAATCCAGAGATAATCTTCCCTCAATTGTACGATATCTTCCAAAATAAAACCGATAAAATCATGTATATTTCTTCCCTTGACTTATCGAGATGAAGAAAAATCTTCTTTCCTTTTCTGTTCCGACATTCTTACCAATCCTGGCTAGTCGCATAAGGGTTGTATCAAACCTTTCGCGTGAAAAAGTTCACGAAATTCTATCCCAAAACATTCCCGTTTCAAACCAAACCCGAGATCCTGTTTCATCTCCAATCCAATGTTCTAGCCCGATCCAATTCAGTCCAACACATATATACTTCCTGTTTTGATCAATCAAGTTCATCCAAAGAGAATTTCGCAATTGAATCGCTCTAAATCTTCCATGAAATTCCAACCCTAATCTGCGAGTAAACTGAGAACTCTTCCCGCCTTTTTCAGAAATTCAAACGAAGAGGATGACCTCCCCTCATCCAGTTCTGGTGTGCCAATAGTAGATGATATGGGTTGTCCCTTATCAACTGAGGTGCCCCTTATCTATTTGGAGGGGGTGCCTTTATCATATCCCTTGGGTAAAAATAACACTTCTTTAGGGTGCTTCCGACATATTTCCGGGGTGCCTTTAACGCGTCCTTTGGGTGATTTTAGTAATTCCTCCCGAGGAGTGCAAATACCATTTTTCGAGCCAATTTCTGCGCAAAAGCTTATTTTTTCCAAAAACACCTACAAAGACACAAAAAAACCATAATAAATACAAAATCGAGCACTAACAATACATACAATTGAGATCAGATCAGACACATAAATGTGTCTATCAAATACCCCAAAACTTATTATTTGCTAGTCCTCGAGAAAATCAAATTAAGAAAATAAAATCCTAACTCACTCTCGCAGGCATCACGATTGCACTTAGCGTGTGCAACAAGCCTTTAAACCCCTAGGTGGCCCTAGTGGCCGAGTTCTAGTCTTGGGAGGGTTTACTAGAGATATACCTACAAAACCTTTACTCCAAACCCTAGGCAGAACCTTGGAATAGCACTAAAGAACCTCATTGGTTGGCATACTCTCATTAACTACAGGAGGAAGTACCCTGATGCGAAATTCCAATTGTTGTACACGAGTTTGCACTCAAGCATACTAAAATTCATTTATAAGTGACAGAGCTCTACTCAGATAGTCACACTATGGACATCAATATCCGGAGTCAACAAATCACATGAATAGATTAAGCAGATGGATATAGAGAAAAACATAGATGGTTTTGATGTTGACTAAGGTGAACGGTGTTTCCCATATCTGTCTAAAGGCCACTGCTAAGATGAACATATCTTAATGGACTGAGATACTGGTCTGCCTAATATCAACACAACTGGCATATACAAGGAAACCAGTGGTCGATAATCATAACTCTATATCAACTCATCTGGCATATACAAGGGAACTAGTGGTCGATTTATTGAACATTAACATTTTTTTTTAAGAACTAACAACATGATTAGATCTTACGGATCCAAGCACATGCTTCTTGTCAGCAGATTATATGGTAATTCCAATGGATCCTGCGTTCCATGCTTGTTTAGGCGACAAAGACATGGAGAATATCCACATATTGCTATCCAAGTGTTAATTATTCCATTTGGTCTAATTGGTCTGTTTTTTTTTAGTAACTCAATCACTCTACTCCATCCCAGCAGTGGTAACAATTCGATGCGTGTTCCCCACCAAATCACTTAAAGAAACATATTAAAATAAATAAAAGAAAAACAGAAGGTGAAAAGGACTCAACGAGATATGGAGAAACTACCATGTTATTTCTAACACATGAGGTTTGTGCTTTTATGAATAGACTCTATTTAGATGCTTCCATCTACTCAGATTGGTTTCTCAACTCCTACAACCAAGATGCTTCCATCCACTTCAACTGGTTAGTGCCATCCGTAATAGGCATAAATTTCTAGGCTCTGGAGTTTAATAATGCAACTAAAAAGTTTCTCCCATACCCCCAAAATTAAGTCTAACATTGTCCTCAATGTTTTAAAGATAAAATTAAAATCATGAACAAGGAGAAACTGTTACCATTTGAAGCAAAAGAGTTAAGGAAATATATTACCATGTTGTATGAGCATGGGTTACTTCCCAAGAAGTGCTAAGTTTAAAGTCTTCAGCCAGACGTCAAATACCACAAAATGGCTAATTACCTTTCGAATCATATATCAATAGTCGAAACAACTGTGGGTCAACAAAACCAAATAAAACTGCGACAATTATAAGACAACTGCATCGTATTATAAAAATGAACAGACAAAGCACAACCTGGTCTAAAATTTCGTGCAAGACAACTGAGTTTTTCAGCAGCGCCTGCTTGGGCTTCCTATGGGTGTCTTGAAAAATAGATTCAGTCGAACAACAGGTCTCTCATAAATGGATTTCCTCTTGGACAGTATCAGGAGGATCAAGTTGTGGAGTCGGAAGAGCCTCAAGTAATACATGAGGCACATTAGGATCGATTCCCAAGTTAAGGACTTTTAATGGGGATACTTTACCATCACTACCCCAAAACTTAGGATAATCAGTATTTTCAGATAAACCTCTAACTATTTCTTGAATTTCCGGATCCTCGGAGTCTTTAAAATACTCAAGAGCTTATTTTAGATCATTACCCCAAACTTAGGGTCATCATTATTCTCCGTAAGACCTAGCACTATGGCTTGAATTTCCGGGTCTATAGAGTCTTTAAAGTACTCGAGAGCTTCTTCTAGTTCAAGAGTTTGGTCACCTAACTGACTTAAGAGAATCTCATCAAATTCATCCAAAGAATCATCAAATAGAATGTCGTCCCAATTATCATGAACTAGATCCTGAACTAAAGTGCTAATCATATTCACTTCCTCTAATTCATCAGAAGGTTGTCTAGTAACATTAAATACATTTAGTTCAGTGGTCATATTACCAAAGGATATGTTCATAAGACCGTTCCTACAGTTGATGACAACATTAGCTGCGGCTAAAAATGGGCAACCTAAAATCACCGGTATTTGAGCACTGGGCTCCTGAACAGGATGGGTATCTAGAACAAAGAAATTCACTGGATAAATAAACTTATCAACCTCAATCAGAATATCCTCTATGACACCACGAGAGACTTTGACAGACCTATCAGCTAATTGCAATGTCATTTTGGTCGGATGCAACTTTCCAAGACCTAGCTGGGTGTACACATGGTACGGGAGTAAGTTAACACTAGCTCCTAAGTCAAGTAATGCCTTATCCACCATGTGATTAACAATCGTACAAGATATGTTGGAATATTCCCTTAAACCTTAATTAGCCACACCCCTTTTCGTCAACTTCGATACTGAACCTGGCTCTGAGGTCGAAACCTAGCTGCGAGTAGACTACTATAAGTCGAAAACTTCGTAAGAACGATGATCCACCCATCTACAGGTAAGATTCCATCGGAATATTCCTCAAAAACCTTAAACACACCCCTTTTCTTCAACTTCGATAATGAACCTGGCTTGAAAATTTTTGTCGTAACCCTACGACGACCTTTATTAAAGGTTGCGAAAGGGGGTTGTAGAAAATAATTTTTATCAGAATACATAAATAATTTACCGGAGGTGCATACCAAACTAGATTTTAGCAGAATAGAGAAAAATTTAGAAGAAGTGAATAAAAATTTAACAGAAGAGAAAAAATTTTGCATAAGTGATTTGTTTTTTTAGCAGAAGTGAATAAAATTTAACCATCCATTACAAAAATTTTACAGAAGTGCATTATCATTGTAGAATGTACGTGATTGTTTACATAGAAGGCTTCGCACTGTTTGCGGCTCAGTCACCTGGGGATTATTTTTGAACATTATATTTTGTTTCACAACTCTTATAAAGGGTTTTCATAAAGTTAGTATATTAAAGAACCACAAACTTGACAGAATTTGTGATAGTGTAGGTATGGTTAGTGGTGTAAACTTCCATGCAGGAGGCTGAGGATCAAATCCCCCAACCTCGTTTTCCAACATTTTATATCTTTACTTCAACAACTCTTATAAGTGTTGTTATACCTTTTTATTAAAAAAAACCACAAAAAATCAAAACTTGAGAATTGTAAGGATGGTTGATGAGCTAGACTTCCATGTAGTAGGTTCATGTTCGAATTGTGATAGGCTAAGTCGCTACCTTTATGGAACAAAGTTGTTATAGCTAAATGTCGTCACAACTCTTTTGCTTAAGGAGTTGTCGTTTGTTTTCTTAGCACAACCCCTTGGTCCTAAGGGTTGGTAGTGATGATATACGACAACTCTTCCTTTGAAACCAGTTGTAAAACATAAGACTTTCTACGATGTTTAGCAAAGAGTTGTAAAACTCCAGTTGTAGATGTATATTTTTCCTGTAGTGAATCGTAACCTAAGCACATCTTTGGAGACATTCAGATAGTTCATTGTGTCATAAATCATTTCAAAGTATCTTATGTGGGTATAAGGGTTCTCATTCTCTAACCCCCTAAAGGTACGAAGCATGCTAATAGTCTCAGGTCTTATATCAAATTGGACCGTAAAAGCTGGTAGAACTACACCTGGGTCAAGCAATACTCTAGACGGGTTCAAACGATCCCTAAGGGTTTTTACCGGGACCTCATCATCATTTTCTTTAACCATTTCGAAAAAAATAGAAGTCCACCTAAATCCGTGTAACGGGTTGGACTCAAATTAAAAAGGTCGTTTTCTTCAAGTCTATCTCCTACACGTTTCCAGCGATGCATACACAAGCAGAATTACAAGAAATCGTGCACATGCATATGCAGGGTTTACTAAATTAGGTAAGTTTGGGCTACCTCAGAAAAATATACCTACATGTACGAGGCCGAGGCTTGTGGAATTTCGGCTGGTAACTCCCATAAGGCCCAAGGCACGGGTTCATCGTACTTTTCCACAGATTTCCTAAATTCGGTAATTCTGACGGTGCAATTGGGGTGTGCAATGTGTTTTTTTTTTTGTATAAATAAAATACTAAAAAAAATAAACAAACAATATATACAGTCCAAAAATGAAGAAAATAAAAACTAACAAAAATAACTAAAAATCTTGGATTTTCTGTACTTTTTTTAGGAAAGTCCAACTTTCCACTTTTAGCTTCCATCAAACCTGCACACCAAAAACAAAAATACCCAAAATAAAATCTAACAAAATAAATAATATAAAATAAATAAACCTAAAAAAAAAAATCCAAAAGCTAACCTAAAAACAAGTCCTCGTCGGCGGCGCCAAAAAACTGATGTAGTCTTAATTAAGGCTGCACAAGAATCGGTTGAGAATACCTGTACCGGACTGGAACTGGAAAAACCGTACCGAAAACTGTGTATCCAGTACAGGGACCGGTACTGGATTTTGAGAACCGGGATAGACTAGGTACATGGACTGGTTTTTGGGGGGGACCGGACTGGAACCGGACCATAAGAACCGATGTATATTAGCCGTAGATCTGTTAATTAGAAGTTATCATGTCCGTCGATTTTAGGTGTTCACACTCAGCTTATATATCGAGTTACTGAGTTAGAGTATCGACTATTCTTTCTTATTCTTTTTTTACAAAACTGAAGAACAGAAAAACCATTGTTCTTTATCTTCTCCATCTCTATTCATCATCACTACCACCTACTTCTTCACCACCACCACCAACACCACCATCATCAACACTCCTTCTTCAATTATTTCAAAAAATTGAAAGATCGTGATGAAACTGTGTTTAGGAATATATTTTTTTTGGTAAAGGTTTCTGTTTCTTAATGTTGAGCTGCTGAATTAAGGTTTTTGATTAGGGGTTTTTGTTTATTGATCTTAAATTGCTGAAATAGAGTTTTGATTAGGATTCTGATTTCTTGATGTTTGATTTCATCCAAATTTGGGGTTTGAGTTTGACTAATTGTACGGAGAGATGCGAACTATTGGTCTAGTTCCAAATGATTAAGACAAATTGAAGAAGAAGAACAATAGCTTCTCGAGAATAGTAGATGATTATAACAAAGATGGATGGAAGTTGGGGGATTGAGATGATTGAAGAATGGGTACTGCAGGTTACTGAGATTGGTACTGAGTTGATGGTGGTAGCAACTTGAGATAAGAAGGTGATGTTGTTGATAAAACGGATTTGTGGTTGTATATAAAGGGTGAGAAGATCTCAACATCAAGAAGATGAAGCTGTGTTGGTTGATTTCCTGTGATGGTGTGATGCAATGGAGGAGATCAAAGATGGGTTTGTGGTGGTGCTGTAATTACAAGAAAGATCAATTGAACAGGTGCCGTGTGTTGATGGTGAAACAATCAGTAGGAAGAGATGATGTTCATAACTCGGAGAAGAAGAAGAATGAGCAGCTGATATTGAACTAAAATTTTTGAGATGAAATGATGATGCACAACACATCAATAACATCAATACCCATTTTCTGCTACTCCATTCTTCTTCAGTTATGCAAATGGATTCAGTTATGTAAATTTTTTCTTAATTTTAAGTTTTGAATGCCATGGACTGGTGTTGTGGTGCATAAATTCCAACTGAGTATTTGTGCATAACTGCAATAGGTAAAACCCCGGTACCGGTACCGGAGGTGCAGGTACAATTCCAGGTACAGGTACCGGCCTTCAAAATGAGGTACCGGTCAACAACAGGTACAGTGACCGGTTCCATAAGAGAACCGGGCCGTACCGGACCATGTGCATCCTTAGTCTTAATTGTGGTAAGAAAGGGTTTGATTCTCGGACTTGTGAAGTTGATTTTAGACTTAAATTATAAAATTAATCTAGTAAATAAAACAAAAGATGATGACAATATTGAGAGATTACCGGGACTCAAGTTTCACCAAACCCATATTATATGGTTTCAATATTAATTTTTAGACTATTATAACTCCAAAAAAAATAATTATTGACTCTTAATCATTGCCAAGGTAAATTTTATAAAACATTAATTGTAAATGGTAAGCATGAGTTATCAAAACACTTAAACTAAGCATAATCCATCAAACTAAATAACAAATAATTAATTTATAATCATAATTCAAATTTTATTAGTGCAAAAGTCTTAAAAAGAATTACATAAAAATTAACACATAGATGAATTGAAGATGGTTTCCTTCGTCATCCCAGTGATGGGGTTTAGCTCCTTATATTATTCACGTGCTCAAAATAGGTGTTCATAACTCAAAAGAGTGAACAATAAAGCAGACAGTTTGCAATGTTTTATAGGAGCTACAAACAGACTGTTACAAAGAACTGTTGCAATAAAGAACTGTTACAGGAAACGATAGCAGCTATATGTTGTAGAATAAAAGACTGTTTTAATGCGTCTAATGTCTTCATCAGCAGTAGCAGAACCCGGTTTCCTGCAACTTCGATTTTTCGTCTCTGTGGTGTTCTAAACTTCCCCTAACTTCTCTCCAAAGTGTACGTCCCCTTCTTTGACTTCTCAACACCGTTTATATAGCCCACAACTTCAAAATATCTCGAGAAAATTCTCGTTTTCTTTCCCATAAATTTTCGGACTTTATTTCCTTATGAAACTCTTCATGCGTCTCTGCTCTCCCTTTGCTTCACTTCTACGCGTCCCTGAGTAAATTACTCTTTCCAAAGATAGAATTGAATCAAATTCCAGAGATAATCTTCCCTCAATTGTACGATTTCTTCCAAAATAAAACCGAGAAAATCATGTACTCCCTCCGTCCCTAATTAGATGACCTACTTGGTTTTAAGTTTTGTCCCATAAATAGATGACCTATTTTTGTTACTATAAGAAATATGTATAATTTGATAGTTATGTTTATATTCGTTACGTAGGTGTTTTAAAATGCTTTTCAACGGTATAAATTTTACGAAAAACCGTGATATAGTTTAAGAGATAAATCATTTCTAAGTTTTACTAACATCCTTTTCTTAAAAATTGTGCAAACTACAACTAGGTCATCTAATTAGGGACGGAGGGAGTATATTTCTTCCCCTGACTTATCGAGATGAAGAAAAATCTTCTTTCCTTTTCTGTTCCAACATTCTTACCAATCCTGACTAGTCGCATAAGGGTTGTATCAAACCTTTCCCGTGAAAAAGGTCACGAAATTCTCTCCCAAAACATTCCCGTTTCAAACCAAACCCGAGACCCCGTTTCGTCTCCAATCCAATGTTCTAGCCCAATCCAATTCAGTCCAACACATATATACTTTCTTTTTTGATCAATCAAGTTCATCCCAAGAGAATTTCGTAATTGAATCGCTCTAAATCGTCCATGAAATTCCAACCCTAATCTGCGAGTAAACTGAGAACTCTTCCCGCCTTTTTTCAGAAATTCAAACGAAGAGGATGACCTCCCCTCATCCAGTTCTGGTGTGCCAATAGTAGATGCTATGGGGTTGTCCCTTATGAACTGAGGTGCCCCTTATCCATTTGGAGGGGTGCCTTTATCATTTCCCTTGATAAAAATAACACTTCTTCGGGGTGCTTCCGACATATTTCCCGGGGGTCTTTAACACATCCTTTGGGTGTTTTTAATAATTCCTCACAGGGAGTGAAAATACCACTTTTCAAGCCAATTTCTTCGCAAAAGCTTATTTCTCCAAAAACACCTACAAAGACAAAAAAAAACCATAATAAATACAAAATCGAGCACTAAATATATATAATTGAGATCATATCAGAGTCGACATAAATGTGTCTATCAATCTCTAACATTAATATGCCAGATTTAGATGAATTTGACGATCCTGCTAGTACTGTTGTAACGGTCGAGTAACTGCTCTTGTCTTGAGTCAGTTATACTCGTTTTTCTGTTAAAAAAAAAGAAAAATCATTTCTTTATTGATTTTGGATAATTAAAGGGCAAACAGGATTCACACACTAAAAGAAGCATTACTTAATGATCAGCAAAGTGATTTTATTTCTGGTTTCTTGGAAATGGGATGGAAATCAGTACTGATCAGCCGAGGAAAAGGAAATCTCTCATTTAAGTTAACCCTTTTCAAATGTCACTTAAAAAAATCTTGGGAAATCAGAATGATATCGAACAACTTAGATGACATATTTTTATTGAACCGAAGGATAAGTGCTTCCACAGTGAAATCAAATAAAACAAACCTCGCATGTGCTATGCACATTAGATCATTAATTACTTATACATATTGTGGTAAATCCATTTATTTAGTCTTTGCCATCACACAAACACCAGATCCAACACTGAAATCGCCCCCCACTGCATATCAATAGGTCAACCCATAGGCGATTCACTTATTCAGGTTTATTGCAAAGATGGGTGTTCAAGTCCTCGATATTCTTTTGCAAGAAAGCCAAATAATTGATAGGAACAGGAGAATCCTCGTTAAGCTTCTCATAATCGATAGTCCAACTCACAGTACACCCCTTTCCATCCGCCTTTGGGTTAACATCTAGAATTGCATCGAACTTCTTGTAATCTTTCAACACGTCTCCTCCGACCGCACTGTGACATATCGTCATTGTTTCATCGTCGAATGTTGTTTTCTCTTTAACAACCAGTGTTTGACCCTCTGCATATAGACAAACATAATACACACAAGTGAAATAGTTATGAGCTTAAGTCAATAAATGTAGTTACTTGATATATGATTAAAAGAGCAAGCAGAAGTTAATTAATTGTGTGAATTTCTTGTGCTTCCGGTCGGTGCTTGTACATACCATGAACATAATCCCATTCCTTGATACAGCCAGAAGTAAGCCCATGTCCCTCGACAACCTTGACACCAGTGTACTGATGTGGTACCGCGTTTGGCATGTCTTCGTGGTGCTTCCAAATTTCGTAGTAATGGTGAGCTTCACAGTTAACCTCCGATATGGTTATGAGCTTCCCGATCAGACCTGAAATGGTATGGTGATGAGCCATTGATGATAATTGCTATTGCTTTTTTTCTAGATATTGGCAGAACTATGAAAGACTGATTTTTGACGAATTGGATCCTAGTTAAGTGAGTTTATATAGAAACTACAGGCATGGTCCGCATGGATGAATTGATTAAAGGCTGATGGCATAATGACAAGGATTATATTTCTTTACATATTTTTACAACATTATGAATAATGATGGGACTGTAGTGGTTTAACAACTCCATAATTGGAAAACAGCAGCGATTTGTTGGACCATTTGGAAAACACGAAATGCCATAATCTTTGAAGATGCTACTGCTACTGCCAACGATGTCATTAAACAAGTGAAAATTCAGTTTTTCTTCTGGTGTTCGAAGTCAGATGATCTTAGGGATTTATCTTTAAACGATGCACTCCTAAACTAGGACTCCTCCTTTATTTTTTAGTTATATTTGGGTTTTCTTTAATCTTTGTGTGTAGCAAGGGTTTGTCGGTTTAGGATCTTCTTGTCCTGTTTGGGTTGTAAGCTCGTTGGAGCCTTTTTTGCTTACCCCTGGTAGGCGTTCTTCAATAAAATTTTTACTTTTGCTGATCAGAACAAAATAAAATAATTGGAGTTGAATTTTACATCTTATATAAATAATATAATCAATAATTCTAAATGAGGCTACACTACACTAATTATTTTTTCAAGATTTGGATTTACTTTGTCCCATACGAAAGGCTCTGCAAAATGAGTTGCAGATGTTTATATTACATTACATGGACTCATAGTGAAAAAATTCTCACAAATGGCTCATAGTTAGGCCTGCACACGGTTCGGTTCGGTGCAGTTAGTTGTGAAACCGTTCAACTAACCGTTTATAGTACGGTTAGCACATTTAAAACCGTAACCGAACTAAAAACTGAACCGACTATGTTTGGTTATTTTTCGGTTCGGTTCGTTTTAACCATAAATTAATCTGTCAGAAATTCTAACAGATTTTGTACCTGCACCTGCACCTGTACAGTGTACTTCCATTCCATACTTAAGAAATAACAGCTTACCATACTTAATAGATTAAACATATCCATTCCATAAGAGTATAAACTCTAAAGATCAAACACACAGTCACACACATAATGAAGTCCAAAAGAAAGGAGTCTAAACTCTAAAGATCAAACACGCACACAATAGTCTTAAAGTTTAACATAAGAAAGTAGCACGAAGAGTCGAAGACAAGTAAAAGACTCCAGAGTCCAGTCCATCCATCCAATTCTCAAGCCAACAATCCCCTTAATCCTCATCCTTGCCCAAAATGTCTGCAAAGAGAAAAAATCAAAAGTCAGATCAAAATGCTTCACATCATGGGTAATGTACTTCAAGTGTCTACAACTAGTACACCACACAGCTTGAAACTCCAAGTTCAAAAAGGACAGGGAATACAAAAAGTAACATAAAAAGGACAGGGATTACAAAAGTAACATAAAAAGGACCAGCACCCACAAACACTACACCACACAACTTGAAGAATCAACCACTTTCTTTTTAATCTTCATATGCAATCCCTAAGCAATTACATAATCATAGATAATGAAACTGAGTGCAACTGACTGCAAGTTTGCAACTCCACTAACCATAAATCATGATATGCAAAAGAAATGACAACTATAGAAATTTTAAGTTAAATAAGAAGTCAATCATGATATGTAAAATGTGGCTGCATTCATTCAAGTGAAACTCTAAATGGATTCATTCAAGTGACAAACAGTTCTAACTGGATTCATTCAACTATAGAAATTTTAAGTCAAATAAGAAGAGAAGCGATTCCATTACCTTCTTCAATGCTGGCATTGTCATCTGGTACATAGTCACATATGAAATCAAGAGAGATAGGTTTCTGCAACCAGCTTTGCGTACAGAGAAGTGCTTCAACTGTCCTGGCAGATAGCGAGCTTCTCCATGGAGTAAGAATGCGCTTCCCGGTACTGAATGCAATCTAACCTGCATGTATTCATCTCTAACTGTTGCTCTAGTCCAATTAATGACACTGGTTTGAAGATACTCGATCGCCACATTATTTGCACTGACATTGTCCAAAGTCACACCAAAAAGATCTTCTAACCCCAATCCAACAAACATTATTTGCAATGACATTGAATCTAGGCTCTAAATGTTCATTGTATCTTCTAAACCCTTCTCCTTCTACAATTCTAAATGGCAGTTCATATATTATGACAAACTTAACCAATCTCCTTCTACACATATCCTTGTCATAGCTAACAACAACCAATTGGGATGACTGTCCTGGTCTTGGTGGTGGAAACAATAAACTTTGTTGACCCTTCAGCTTCTTGTTTGGATTCACAGGACATGTGCCTAAATGTGTCTTCATGCTGGAGGTGCCATTTCCTCGACTATCTACTTGCAACTTCTTCTTGCAGTGCTTACAATGTGCTTGTTTGTCATTGAGCCTTGTAAAATCATTCCATACTTTCGACCTTACTTTTCCCTTCTTCTTTGGTTCAGTTTCAGCTGCAGGGTCCTGTGTAGCCTGCTGAGTTTCTTGTGTAGCATCAACTTCAGGTGTTGGTGTTGGAGAAGCTGTCACTTGAGGAGACTCAGCTGCAGGGGATTGAGAGGCTGGAGATGCACCTTCCATGTTGCAGCTCGATAATGAAATTGAACTTGATCCAAGCATTACCACCTGCAACAAACATCATTTCTAACATTTAGTTCAAGAAGCAAGAATACAAGCACACATATCACTACTCAAGAAGATAAGGAAGAACAAAAGATTCTACTTAAGCTCAGGCAACAATTTAGGAATCAATCAGCATTACAATCATGGATTTCATCATCAAACCCTAGCCACTAAACTAATCAGCATTATAATTTGTAACTCTAACAACTCAGTTACCAAAATCTCACTTCACAGTATTACACAAATACTTCCAACAACAATTTCTCAAAGAGTAATTCATGTAACAACAATACCTCATAGATTTAAATACCCATTAAAACCCTTTTGCTCATAGATTCATAGTCACAGACTCACAGATCATAAATCACTTCAAGGGTTTTACATCAAAAAAACCTTTTTCATAATCAACACTGAAGATTGAACTCAAATCAAACAGAACAAGTCAAGTGAAGGGTTTTACCTGTTTGATCTGACAATACTCTTTTAATGAAGAACTCCAGCTGCTGGTAATTCAATACTCTTCAAGTTCTGAGTACATAAAACCAAAAAAACAAAATAAATAATTATAACCCTAAATTGATTGATAAACAATAAATCGATTGACTTACCAAATCGATTGATTAGACAGATTTCAAACCATCTCGAGTATCAAAAGAAACCCTAAAATAAAAAAAAACCCTAAAAATTGATAAAAAAAAATCAATCAAAGAGAAAACAACTTACTAGATCATAGAGGTGGTGGTGCTCTTAAGTCTTGAATCTTGATGGAGGTGGAGGAGGCGAATCAGGCGATTATATGCAAGAAGAGAAGATTCTTGTAATGGAGGCGACTGGAGAGAAACGGAGTCGGAGAGGAAGAGAAGAAGAAATGAAATGGCTGTAGAAATAGTTTAAGGTTTCCAGTTTTTATACTCTAGGGTTACCCGATTTTAGACGGCTAGGATTAATCCTGATAGAAATAAATCAACAGCCTATAATAATCGGTTATCGGTTCGGTTAAGGGTACGGTTAGTAATGGAACCGATACCCGAACCGAACATCCAATGGTTACCAAAATTAAAACCGACACCGACCGTTGGATTATCGGTTCGGTGCGGTTAGTGCGGTTATCGGTTCGGTTCGGTTCTGTGCAGGCCTACTCATAGTTGCAGCCTTGCAGGTGAGTGCTAATGGTCTATTTACCCAAAAATATAGGACCACATTTTGATTATCGTTGTTTTAACACCTAATACCATATAGAAGTTGGCCTAATACAACGCTTTCCCTGTCAAAAAAAGAGCAGCACTTTCCTCAGTCCGGTGGTTGATGGATTTTACGGCAGAGACTGAACGTGTGTGACTGGAATCCGGCCGATAGAATATTAATGCGTATCTATATAGATTAGACATTTTTTAATCAGCAACGACAAAAGAATTAATTGCATTAAAACGAGCTAACAACATCGTGATACATTACAACTCACCAACTAAAATTAAGATATATGGGACAGTCCAATAATTTAGAAGAAGTAAAGAAAAGCTGCTGTAAATTTGCAGAAATCTTTTATCCATGGATCCTTATTTTCACAATAAGACGAATCATTGAGGAAAAGGTCATTACCGACACTACTTGGACATCGTGATACATGCGCGCATATAGATATACTGAGGTGGATGAAGACTCGCTCACCATGATACACGAACATACAATTATATCCTAACACGTAAATTGGACTAGTAAATATGGGTCCATACAATTACATCCAAACAGTGAAGTTGGTGTAAAGAGGTTGAATCAAATGAATGCATCAATAAAAGTGGTGTTGGAAATATGGGAATGAAAAAATCAGTTGTGGTGGAAAAGCAT
This sequence comes from Papaver somniferum, assembly GCF_003573695.1. Lineage (NCBI taxonomy): Eukaryota > Viridiplantae > Streptophyta > Magnoliopsida > Ranunculales > Papaveraceae > Papaver > Papaver somniferum. Next base: position 216,418,012 of record NC_039358.1, read on the forward strand.
CACTGAAAAGCTTGGGTTCAGTGGCTTACAGCGGATGCCTAATGGAGTCAAAACTAGACTAGACATGGTAAATCTTGTTGGAGAACAATTGTCAAAAGTTACCAATTGGTTAAAAAGAACTGCACCATCTCTATCCATTCTGGCACCAAATCTCTTCTTTGGTTGGATGCACGTATAGATATTGGATAGAAACTTACTCGTCGTGATACGTGAGACACACATCATAACACGTCAATCTCAATAGTGGTCCATGTTTAAAGATATGTATTCTTCTTAAACAAAATAAGAAGAGCAGCTACAGTTCCAGTTTCCAAGTTCTAAAAGATGGTTGCTACAAGGGAAGAGACTAAGAGCAACCGCAGTGGTGCGATCAAAATCAAAGACTAAAGAATAAAAAAAACACCAAATTTTGAGTTTAGTCCGTGTTGTAACGTTACGGTGGTGGACTATATATAATCGAGCGAACATATAATGTGAGCCTATATGTGAAGCGGACATATAATGTATGCCTGATGGGTAGCCAGCGAAGATATAATGTGAGCCATACACAGCAACTCATGGAACGGGGACTATACAACCGCCCCACATGAAACATACATTATGTGTTTTCCCGTTAACAAGCGTACATTTTAAGTTCGCTCGACTATATTTGGGTTTGGTCTTGGTTCCAAACCAAATATAGTCTAAGATTTGGTTATAATCAGGTTTTTGCTCTTTAGTCCGTCCCACCGCGTTTCGTTGCTAGATCATATTTATGAGTTCGATAGCCCACTATGGTTGCTCTAACGCACCAAGCAAATTAATGCAATGACTCGACAGGTGTGATGGAGGCACCAACATGTCATTTAATAGGAGTATTGCTTAAAAAGATCACAATGAATTGAATTAATTTTCTTCCTTACATATTTTGCTGTCAATGAAAGATTTTGTGACCAGAAAAGATTATGTGAGATAGTAGTAAAATACTTCCATTATTGGAATTGGGATACATACCTTATAACTAAATCAAGAAATCGTAGGTAATCTCGTGATAATATTTTTTCTAGTTCACCAAAGTTTGAATTTTTCCTTCAGTTTGACTTGGGAAGTTAGATAAATTAGAATAGTGAGGCAAAGCAAATCAAAAATAGAGACCTTTAGGACATTTTTGTAACTATGGATGAGATTATCAAACTTGAAGCAGTATAATGGGGTAACTACTACTTACGTACAGACAGACGTACGTAGTTGAACAGTCGGTATCAAATTGTCAAAGGATCGCTAGAAGAGGTGATTAAATTACATGTTTCTAACGGTCACAACAAAGATAGAGACTTGGCCAAGAATATTTGGCAGTAGAATTTTTTTTTCAATCTGGCAGTTAATTCTACGGCAGACGTCACTGTATGCGTATGACCAATTTTTTGGCACTGAATGCGGATCCATACAAGTCATTCCGACACTTTCATGCATCGTGATGAATCATTCTAACAGAAGCATCATTCATTGAAGAACAGGTCATTCGGACACTTGCACATCGCAGGCGACAGATGCACATGTACTGGATAGAGACTTCCTCATCGTGATATAAATGCATATATCAATATAGTATGTGATAGAGATTGGGAATACAAATACAATGATAAAATTGGCAAGTTGTGTACATTTGGGTATGGATCATCCATGTCCAGAGGTAAGTGTTTCTCTTGCTTAAATTAAGAAGGGTCCATGTTCTAAAAATAGATAGCCAACTAACTACGGTTAGCATGTCAGTTTGGAGTTTGACTTCGAGTACTCAGTACTCGCACCGACATCTTAGAGCTTTACATTCAGTTCTAAGTCCACACATCTAAGGTGGCCAATTGAGATTTCGGTTGCTTCAGAAGATCATCTATCCATTTTTCTTGATGATCTAGTAAATGAATTTACATACTTACCACGACGTGACTTACTTTGCTAAGAGATTTGATTTAGCGCTCACTCTTCATGAGTACTTGCTTACCCATGACTTTGCGGTGTTTACATCTCTTGCAGCATGAATATACTACAAAAAAATCTAAATCCGGAGAATGATTTGCTGTTCAGGTCTCGAGGTACCAAGTTGGTCATTGGATCTCATATTTGTCCGTTCATGGTTTTATGTCCTTTATCTAATAAAAATCTAACTTAACCAAAGCCGATTGGCCGGTTAGTCAGCATTTTTGTACATTATGGCTCACGACGAGGGTTTTTAATAAAAACGGATATAGATCAGAAGCAACTCGGATGACTTCAACTCGGATGACTTCGGTTTATATGTATACGCCTTTAGTTTATAATTGGCTTTTCTTAAATGTAATCCATGATTTTATTATATTGATAACCCATGAGACTAAGTCAATCGATTTGACCTACAAATCAAATTTGACCTTTTATCATTATTATCCATAGCTCACAAATTAGGCTTTATACAAGTAGAAGGATAACTCGTGATTCTTTATCACAATTGTATTCTGAATCCTGATTAATATCAAAGTTTAGCAGCACGATTTTTGATTTCTTTTGTAGAAACAATTTATGATATGCATGTAGTTAGGAAACTAAAACTAAAGGAGTTTCATCGATCTAGCTACAAGAATTTTTGGACCTAACTATACATACAATATACCCTAATTCATTTACAATTTATCGCCATGTTTTCATTGGTTTATGGAATATCAAAGTTCAGAGTTTCCGCATTTTGCTTTCATGGTTTTGCAGTATGATGACCCTTTCCGATTCATCGGGAAGTTCACCATTGTTGATTCCCCATCAAGATTTTTTGCTTTGATCCCTTTTTTTAAAGTGTTTTTGCCAATTTTAATTATGTTACTAATGAGGCTTTTTCTTCCTTGTCCATGATTCTGTTTATCAATCCTACCCTACTGTGAATTATTAAGAAGTGGTGGTGGTGGAGATATATTAAAGTCAACGGACATCCAACTCAAAACCATTTGACAATGAGTGGAGAGGTCCTAATAAATTATAAACCGCAGGATCTTAAATAACCCAATCATGTGGGACTAATAATCCCAACACGCCCCTCACGTGTAGCCTCGGAGGGTCTTACAAACATGTGGACAATTTAATCGGGTGACGCGGAGTAAAGGTGCGGTCAACTGGCTCGACACAAATAGCCTGCTCTGATACCATATTAAAGTCTGCGGGCATCCAACTCAAAACCAATTGACAATGAGTGGAGAGGCCCTAATAAATTATAAACCCCAGGATCTTAAATAACCCAACCATACGGGACTAATAATCTCAACAAGATATAACAGTACTCTTGACTATCAAGCTGGGGTTTGCAGGAATTTATATGCGAAGAGAAAAAGTAAACAATGAAAATCGTGGGATTTTCTTGAAAGGAAAGAAGAGGTTATCTCCTTTTGCCATGCAACCAAGCTTCTCTACTGCAAAAAACAAACAGTATATAGAGAGAATAATTTCAATCAGTGGAAGCCATGCATGAAAAAATCAAAAAGCAAAAACTAAGAAAAGAAAGAAAGAAAGAATTGAAAAAACGTTCCAGGATATATTAACGCGTCTTCATGGGAAACTACCGACGAAGGAGTTGGATAGCATCTTCATGGGAAACTAATGAAGAAGGAGTTGGATCAGCATTCAACATATCCAAATTAAATTTTATAGGCTATAGATAATAACGATGAAAGGTCAAATTAGATTCTTAGGTCAATTCAGCTGACTAAGTCACATGGGCTATTGTTAATAAAACAGTGGGCTATGTTTAAGAAAAGCCTTATAATTATACGCCTTTAGACAGATAGGTTGGATAAGTTCTGAATAAAACAAAACGAAAAAAGATACAGGTGCTTACATAGTCTTTAGACATGAGGTACTGTCGTATATTCGCCCATATACTCATTACAATACCACAGGACACCATAAACGTATAAATGGATCGCCTGTTGAATGTGTATCAGTCAATAGTATCCACGGAAATTTATTCAGAAGCGCCCAAATATGTGTTCAAGTCTTCGATGCACAGACATAATACACACACAAATAGGTTATAAACGTACGAAATAAATGTGAAGTTTGTTGGGTGCAATAATCAAAAATAAATAAAAAATCAAATAAGCGAAAATTATTGATACTTAGCTCCTTTATAATGGAAGTGATTGATTGACGAAACGAACGAGCTTCCAATATCTCCACAATAGCAACAAGACAAAACGAAAGTTAGTGAGTCACGTGTTCAACACGCTGCCCTTAAGACATTAACGCCCGGCTACACTCAAGAGTGATGCTATAGTCCTCACAGGACGGATATCTCCAAGATAAAACACCCTATTACACCTACTACTAATATATGTAGTAGATGCTCAACTTGAGCTTGGAAAATCCGAAAAAACATTTAAGGAAAATCGTGAACGTTAAAGAAAACAATATAAAGTATTTTTCCCTTGGGGTCTCTCTAAAAATTGGAGAAACCTCTTTCCCATAGATTTTTACAAAAGTAGTGATTTTCTTTATATAATGGAATAATACAACTTAAAAAGATGAACTCCCCGATGTGGGACTAAAAAACTTATGTAGTCTCTTAAAACAACTAAAAAATGAAAACTCCACGGTGTGGGACTAATAAGTTTTTCATTCACAAAAGAAAACAATAAATTATAATTTTTATTAAAACTTTAAAAATCATATTTTATAAAAAAAAATTTATAATATTATTGGATAGATATTATTACATGAAACTAGTTGGAAGCCTAACAAGCTAAGCTCCAACGACATACTATTACATTAATTGAACAGGTTGTTGTGCTAACCTATCAGCGAGCCTCATGGGTAACCTAGCCAAGGGAGCCGAAACGACGGGAGGGGGATGAGATTGTGTCACAACGGGGGCAAACTAACACTACCTTCCATGTTAATTCCTGCAATATTACTCCATTGGGGACTCGAACCTGGGACCTCCTGGAGCGCATTAAATTTTGGGGAACGGGGATGACCAGCTGAGCTAGGGGCCCGTTATGAATGAAAACTCATAAAACACGAAAACACAGATAGATCTTGGTAAATCAACAACCCAATCTCACGATCCGAACTGACTGAACAGACAGACATATCGTGCATCTTTAAGTCATACTATCCATTCTAACGTCATCTCCCTCACACAACAGTGTGTTGACCCCAGGGTCATACTATGGATCGCAAAAATCATATAGTATAGAGAGATTTAATCTTTAATTCCTCACAAGTGAGACTAAAGTTTCCTTTCACCAAAGTGAAAAAGCATGAACTAATGAACCCTTAGTGACCCTTAGGTCCTAAGTTCCAGTAATACCAAAACCATCAAAACGAAAATCACATAAAAAGCGAAGGAAATATCATTTTAGGCAGAGGTGTCCATGAGGTCTTGAAGCTTTGCTTAGTGAGATATTACCGGAATTACTTGCTAGAGACAGTGAACTATGTCTTGAACTGCTAGCGTTTTATTAATTCGTGATAACGATCACGGATGATATCTCCAAGGTTGCTGCCAAGCTCGTGCCGTTTTGTCCAATTTGGCCCTGGACATATCCTGTTTCTCAGAATGCTCTAGAGAATCAAAGCTCATATTCTCATAGGAAGCGGCTCCACCTCCTCATTAAGATAGGTGAGTTTCCATAAAGAGTGTTACTGCTACACCCCACTTCAATCTTAAATTGAAACTATAGAACTCATTAAAACTTCTTAAAAGTCATCCTTCACATGCAGTCACACTATCACGTCAACACCATAGGGAAGGGACAGAGAATGAAATTCTCTGATAGTGTTTACCTTTACCCACCACAAATTAGTTGTCTCATTCGAAACCTTGATCTTGGGATCTCCAGTCAGCAAGGCTGAGTATCCTTCATGGAAAGTTTAATTTATGAGCTTAAGCCTTATCCCCCTCGATGCATTTTTTAACTATCTCTTTGTACAAACCTTTCGTCAAAGGTTGTGCGATATTCTCCTTGGAATTTATCCAATCAATGGAAATAACGCCAATTGAGATTAGTTATTTTTAGCTTTAGCTATTATATCTTGGCTAACACAATGTATAGATATAGCTGGCAAAGGCCTATGCCAGAGAGGAATGTCTTCAAAAAGCATCTTAGGCACTCGGCCCTGTCTCGTGCTTTATCTAACGCAATACTCTCAGATTCCATAATGAATTGTGCAATATAAGTATTTTTGGAAATCTTCCAAAAATAAACCCTCCTGCTAGAGTGAAAACATATCCACTCGTAGACTTAGACTCCTCTGAGTCAACTATCCAGTTCACATCATAAAGTCCCTCAAAGACAACAAGATACCTTTCATAAATCCAACAAAAGTTCATAGAGTATTTTAGGTACCATAATACTCTACCCAATCCATCCAAATTCTCTTGCTCTGGACTACAAGTATATCTACTTAACTTACTCAGAATATAGGCAATGTCCGGACTCTTACAATTCGTTAAATTCATCAGACATCCTATAACTCTTGAGTATTCAAGTTAAGATACTCCATTACCCTTATTTTTTCTCGAGTCTACAATAAGAATCGTATGGAGTTTACGCAGGCTTACAATCAGGATGATTGTATCTCATAAGCACAAATTCAACATAATGAGAATGACTAAGACTATAAATGTTTGATTATCTTCTAATCCTCATCCCTAAGATTACATCAAAAGGGCCTAAGTCTTTCAAGTCAACGTCTTTATTCAGTGCATGTTTTTAGTGGAATTAATCACATCTATGTGTATCAAGTATAAGCATATCATCAACATACAATCATAAAATCACACAGGCATCCTTAACAAGTTACTTATAAATATACTTGACAGATTCATTAACTTAAATCCACTACACATTATCACATGATAAAATTTTCCATGTCACTTTTTACGTGCTTATTTTAAAATCCATATAAAGATTTGTTCAACTTACAAACTTTATCTTCATAACCTTTCACTACAAAGTCCTCATCAGGTTGGTCTATGTAAATTTCTTTATCTAATTCACCGTTTTAGAAAAGATGTCTTAACATCCATATGATGTATCTCCAATTTGTTTATGGAAGCAATATCAATTAGCATCTTAACAAAAGTAATTCTCGTCACAAGTGAATACGAATCAAGAAAATGTAGACCTTCTTTTAGTTTATAGCCTTTAGCTACCAACTTAGCCTAATATTTTCCCACAGTTCCATCTACCTAACGTTTCCTCTTAAAGACTCATTTAGATCCCATGGTCTTACTCCCTGGAGGTAAACTAGCAAGCTCCCAAGTCTGGTTCCGACGGACTGAGTCCATTTCACTAAATGAAGCTTCTTACCAGAATGGGGTTTTCAGTAGATGTCAAGGCTTCTTTACAAGTCCAGGGATCAGACTAAGCTAGGCATGTTATGAATCGTAAGAAGTCTCAAGTCTAATTGTTTTACTTCTCTTAAGCTCAACCTCAACTTCATATTCCTTTAAGATAAGTTCTGACTATTTGAAATTATATCTAGGGGATCAACATCACATCTCTAATGAGGTACAATATTAAGAATAAACATGTTCAAAGAACTCAGCATCCCTAGATTCCGTAATAATATTCACACCAAAGTCTGAAAAATCAGAACACACAACCAAAAATCTATATGTAGAAGTATACGACATACCCTATATGAAGACAGAATCAACATTTTTGGTTTCAAACTAGTTCTTTTTGGAAGAGGAATTACAATCTTAGTCAAACACCCCCACACTTTGACACATTCATAAGAAGGTCATCTACCTTTCCATAAATCATATGGAGTTTCATCTGATCCTTAAAAGGGTACTCTATTCAGGATATACTAGTTAAGAGGACTACCTTCCCCCATAAGGCCGCATGTAATCCTGAACTAATCAACATGACAATTGTCATCTCCTTAAGGATACAGTTGTTAAGTTCAAGGCTTCTAATTGGTTTTCAACTTCAAGTTTATACATCTTAAGGCTTCTAAGGCATCATCCTTATCCATTAGCAAGTATACAAGATAGTACCTCGTACAATCTTCAACAAAAGTTATGAACCATCTTTTACCATAGTGGTTTTGGGTTGAACTCATGTCAACTAGGCCTAACTGAATTAATTCTAAGGGCTTAGAATTACTCGGAACATTTGTGCTAAAAGATTTTATAGAATATTTTGATTCTACACAGATTTCACTTTTGTGTTCAAAATCCAAACTAAATTTGGGTACACATGCTATGCTGGCCAGTTTAAGCATTGACTTAAAAGTTTACGGTTCCAAGTGTACCACGCAAAACATTCAATCACACAAAGAAAGCACAAGAATCAACTATGTTCTCTTCATCAGTTTTCCCGTGAAGCTTATATAGACCCAAAGTCCTATAACTCTTGCCTAAAAAATCACTGCCTAGTTACAACAAGTTTTCCAGATTCAATTAAAAATTTAAATGTCTTACCATCTATAACAGAACAAGATACAAGATTCTTGCATATGCTCGGAACATGAAAACTTCATTCAATGTGAGAATATTACAGATATGAGCTTCTGCTCGACCTTTTCCTTTTATGCAACCTCTGTTGCAGATGAGTTACTCAAAAAGAGTTTCTCGACATCCCCTATCCTCTGATAGGAGGTGAACAGGTCTCTCACATTGGTTATTAAAATAACTTCCGACATCATGTCACTAAACTCGTTTTAGTTTGTTTCAACTAAATTAGCATTAACTTTCTAATTATTAAGGTTTTTATGTTGTCTACAATTTATTGCCGCGTGGCCAGGAATTTTACAAACATAACAATCACACTTAATTAAAGTAATGCCAGATTTAGTTTTACGAAACATACCTTTCTTCTGAAGACTACGCTTAGAGTTGTTTGATGTTCTCGCCTTTGTCAGCTTTGGAAGACTTATGTTCATCCACAGGCTCCTGGTATCCATGTCCCTTTCCAATTTCATGTCATAATCTTCGTTTATACTTTGACCACGGACACGGTAATTTCCAAATCACCTAATACACCACATCTCACAAACCTTAGTTCCGAATCGGAAAATAAAATATGAGTTTTGAAGATAACGTCTATATCTACAAACTTCTTTTGAATCACCATATCAAAAAACTCATGATTACCCCATAAAAACTACTTTAATTAACAACAAATTTCTTCTCGTCAGAATTTTTCAGAAACGTTTCTCTGTTTTGTAAAATATCAAAAAAAATACTTTTACAACTCCAAAAATTATGAAATTTTATGTGGGTAACTATCACGATGTCTACTACATTAGATCTAAAGGGTTCATCGAAATTCCTTCTAGGTTAAGAGATAAATTCAAAACTCTACAGCTGACCAAAAATTCGTTTTTTGTTTTTCACTTCACAATTAACTTCCATGATTATTACAAATATTAATGTCTTAAGATTGTTGGGTGCAATAATCAAAAACAAAGAAAAAATCAAATAAGCAAAAGTTATTGATACTTAGCTCCTTTATAATGGAAGTGATCGATTGACGAAACGAACGAGCTTCCCATATCTCCACAGGAAAAACTTTGGAAAAACAGAGTGAGTCAGTGATCAACACACTGCCCTTAAGACATTAGCGCCCGGCTACACTCAAGAGTGATGCTATAGCCCTCACAGGACGAATATCTCCAAGATAAAACACCCTATTACACCTACTACTAGCATATGTAGTAGATGCTCAATTTGAGCTTGGCAACTCCGAAAAAACACTTAAGGAAAATCGTGAACGTTAAAGAAAACAATATGAAGTATTTTTCCTCTGGGGGCCTCTTTAAAAATTGGAGAAACCTCTTTCCCATAGATTTTTGCAAAAGTAGTGAATTTCTTTATATAATGTAATAATACAACTTAAAAAGATGAACTCCCCGATGTGAGACTAAAAAGCTTATATTCTCTAAAACAACTAAAAAATGGAAACTCCACGGTGTGGGACTAATAAGTTTTTCATTCACAAAAGAAAATAATAAATTATAATTTTTATTAAAACCTTAAAAATCATATTTTATTAATCATTTTCGAACAAAGTTCACAATATGAAAAGAGAGTTAAAAGATCATCTGAGTTTAATCAATCTTGCACAATTTTTGCCTGTTAATAGTTCAGGTTGATCCAACAACAGTTGACCAGTTGACTTGACCAATGCTGATCCCGATAGACTAGTTGACCATCGACACTTTAGGCTGGAAATGATATTGGAAACAACTTTTTTTTTATTCATAATAGAAATCACACACACAAGTTGGGTACACAGAAAAATCACACACAAGTTGGGTACACATAAATCACAGAAATCCACGTATGATTGTGGTAAATCCACGCACTGACGGACCTACAGCTGGGCTAACCTGGGCTTTAGCCCAGGTAGCCATCATAGTCCAACAGTCTAAAAAAGTGAAATGCTTTGGTCTACCAAGGCTATTTGCCCAGACTGGGAAAACAACGAAGACTTCTTGGGTCCGTCCCTGAATCCATGTACTCATTATTATTACATGCACACACAAGTTACCAAGGCTATTAGCCCAGACTGGGAAAAGAACGAAGACTTCTTGGGTCCGTCCCTGAATCCATGTACTCATTATTATTACATGCACACACAAGTTCCATACGCAGAGAAATCACCGAAATCGATCGACTGGAACATATATCGACCGCGGTGGATGTATACCGGCAATATAATTTATTCGGAAGCGCAAAGGTGAGTGTTCAAGTCCTCGATTTGAAACTGGAAGAATTGCAAATAATCAATGGGAACTGGATAATCCTCGTTAAGTTTCTCATATTCGATAGTCCAACTCACAATACTCCCTTGTCCATTAGCCTTTGGGTTAACTACAAGAGTTGCGTCAAACTTCTTGTTATTTTTCATCACGTCTCCTCCAATGGCACCATGATGTATCGTCCTTGTTTCATCATTATATGTTGTTTTCTCATGGACATGCATCTCTTTACCCCCTGCGGTGATTAACATGAGAATATGAGATACACACGGTAATAGTTATAAATATGTAAGAAGTGAATATGAAAAGCAAGTACAAAAATCATTTTTATTTAATAACTGTGTGCAACTTCTGTGCTTTGAATCATAATATACACATACCAACAGTATAATTCCATTGCTTGACACAACCCGAAGTAATTCCATGTCCTTGGATAACTTTGACTTCAGAAATATGCTGGGTTACGTTAGGAACCTCTTCATGGTGCTTCCAAATTTTGTAATATTCTTCAGCATTACAGTTAACCTCCGACTCGGTCACAAGCTTGCCAACTAAACCTGAAATGGTATGATGATGAGCCATTTATGATGATTGCTATAGATTATTGCCTTAAGTATATAGGAAGTTTGCAAAACAATGAATGAGATTCAACTGATTTTGATGAATGTGATCTTAGACGAATTAGGTTTATATAGAAAATTAGTGTGGATGCATTGGTTAAAGGCTGATGACATGCTGAGCTGTATTCAGTTTCTTTATACTGTATATTCTTCCATTTTCAACATTATCAAAGATCCCATGACAAGATAAGACTTTGGGAGATAGTAGTTGGTTATATTATCAAATATAGCAAGCCTTGCAAAAACCCAAAAACCAAGAGAGATTTTTAGGGTAAGTTCTACACATGGTCGATATCAAAGAGTCAAGGGGACAGGAGGTGGGTAATCTACATGTTGTTTCTAGCTTTCTAGAGAAAGGTACATTCATTGGTTAATCACACGTTAATCAACCCCATTGCAGGGCCATCATATCACTAATTCAAAAATAAGCCTTGATATCTTGCCAGATAGACTACAGCACTTTCCCGATCAAGAAAGTAAGCAAGGTTACTTCCTCAACCTGGCAGTACATTTATTGGCTGAGCGGCCCGAGACTGAACGACGTGGGTGACCATTCCCGATTTCCGATACAACATTTAATGCCCATACTTTTTAAGACATTGTTTAGATCATTATCAGCCAAGATAGGATAACGGAAATTGCATCATCCCATATACTGGGATATTTAAAATATAAACTATAGAGAACAACCAAATTAGAGGGGTGAAGAAGTTTAGTTGATGAAAAATTGAAATACTGTTGTAGATTTGCAATAATCTTTCATGACATCCTCACTTCAGCATTAAACAAACTGTTGTTCTTTAATTTGTTGAATCACATCAATAATTATGCTAGCAGGAGCATCATTGAAGAACAGGTCATTCCAACACTTCCACATCGTGATACACAGATATATTGTACTGGATAGAAACCTCCTCATCCTCACAGTAGAATTATATATATGGTGTTGGATAGAGACTTCCTCGTCGTGATACATGGGCGTGGGGCTATTGGAAAACCGTCTCTGTTGATTATTTATGATACTCCTAGTATGATACTAACACGTCAACTTGACAAATGAGTGCATATTTAAAGATGATTGTTTCTCTTGCCTAAACCTCCATGACCGCTTGCACAGTGAAAGGCCGCTGGAGTTTTGGACCTATCACTAGGTCACACCTAAAATAAAAACAAAACAAAGCACACAATTAATCATAGATCAAACTAGTCATGGTACCCTAATTATTGGATTGTTTTACCAAATAGGGAAGTACCCTAACTATAAAACCAAAAAAGTGTCAAATTTAAGAAAAGTCCGTTGCCTCATCAGCAAAATCACTTTGGTAAAAAGAAAGTATAAAATTCTTCTATACACTGTCGAGTAGTGGATACTAGATACATTTCCCTAGTATTACTCCAAGGACAAAAATAAGAGATTCAAAGTATTGCAGCGACCCATAGGCGCAATCCAGCTAGAGATACACAGTCTAGAGCACGAGAAAGAGCCAATATTCACGGTAATGCCCGATATCACCCGATTTTCTAGGAAAAAAAATATGTTTTGTGTGAACATAAAATTTTATCCAATTAATGAAACTCCAATCCAGAGTCATCGAATTATGGAACTACTTTTGATTGAAGTATAAGTTGCTCTAACTTGATGAATTCGATGAAAATGATAATTATAGGTCTGAGATTATGGCTCAGTGGATCTGGAGATATACCAAGAGGAGAGGATGCTTTGTGGAGGAAGATTATTATTCAAGAAACTCATGCAGATTTTCTTCTTCCCCTAACATGGCAGGGACAAGTGGGCTACTATTCCAACTTTTTTACTAGAAATGATAAGTTTTATCGATCTAAGTGGACTCATCATTCTTGGATCTTGTCAGATTCTGTGATTTCTTTTTTTTTTGATAGATAAGTTATTTTTATTCTCGTTGACGAGAGTTTCGAGCTTAAATTACCAGTATTTTCATCCCACAATTTTACCATATCGATATGCAATCTCCGGTTTCTTTAGAACTTAAATATCCAAGATTTCTTAAACTCAACGTTCAGAAGGAAACCAGCGAGTAGGATGTAATGGCTTCATATATAGATTTTAGGAGAGAACTAAATCATGCAGAGAGATCGAAATGCTAGAGCTAAAGCAAGAGAATGGTGCTTTACATTTCCAGGATGATATCGATCTTCTGATGGTATCAATACTACCTACTTCTCTACAAGCATTTTTTTATAACTCTTGCTTTTACTTCTTATCAGCATGCTAATTGATGCGAACAAACTAATATGGAACTCTTTGCTCCCCTTAAGATCTCTTGATATTTTGGCAGCTCTTCATGACTTAATTCCTTCTAGAATTGCGCTATAGCATAGAAGTATTCAACTGGCCTCGATCTAGTTTATGGCTACTACGTAACTCTGAAAATGAATGCTCTTCGCACTATCTTCTTCATTGCTCACTTTCGATCAAATTTTGGAGCTATATTTTGAAGTCATCCGGTATTAATTGGATTATTACATCCAAGAACATTGTTCATTTTTGATCAAAAATAAACTTTTCTTTTGGATCAAAACATTGTTTAATTTGATAATGATCAATTAAGAAGCTTAATAATGAAATGAGTAGAAAGCTTTGACCGTTAACTCCTTCTGGTACTGTAATATTGGTAAATTTGGAAAGAAAGAAATTCCAGTGTTTATGGAGGTAGGTTCAAGGCTGTGGAAAATGTTATGAAGTAGGGGATCATTCATGTTGGAAATTGGCAGGAGATGGCAAATCTAGTTAAGGAAAGGAAAACTCTACAAATTACTTGATTTGTGCACACAGTGAATAATTTAGATGACATATTCAACAACGAAAATAAATAAAACAAACCACGAATGCGCTATGCACATTACATCATTAATTATACATAATGGGATAAATCCATATCTGCACACTCTTAGTTTTTATTATCACACAAACAGCATACACCCAACATTGAAATAATGGGTCACTGGTCACCCATAGATGCTTAATTAACTTGTTCAGCTTCGCAAAGGTGGGTGTTCAAGTCCTCGATATTCTGTTGGAAGAAAGCCAAATAACTGATAGGAACTGGAGAATCCTCGTTAAGCTTCACATAATCAATAGTCCAACTCGCAATACACCCCTTTCCATTAGCCTTTGGCTTAACTGCCAGAGTTGCGTCGAACTTCTTGTAATCATTCAACACGTCTCCTCCAACCGCACTGTGGTGTATAGTCATTGCCTCATCATCGTATGTTGTTGTCTCCTTCACAACTAGTGTTTTACCCTCTGCATACAAAATAATATATACACACAAGTGTGACAGTTTTAAACACAAATCAATTATAACAATACAAATTAGAAGGAGCAAGAATTAAATTTAGAAGTTAATTGTGTGCATATCTTGTGCTCAAATCGGTATAAGTACGTACCATGAATATAATCCCATTCCTTGATACAGCCGGAAGTGATTCCATGTCCCTCGATAACTTTGACAGCAGTGTACTGATGTGGTACAGCGTTTGGAACATCTTCATGATGCTTAAATATTTCGTAATATTTGTGAGCTTCACAGTTAACCTCCGATTCAGTTATAAGCTTCCCAACCAGACCTGAAATGGTGTGATGATGCTCTTCAGCCATATTGATAATAGGTAGTTTGCAAAATAATCAAAGATATTCAGCTGATTTTGATGAATTTGGTCTTACTCGAATGGGCTTATATAGGAGCTAAATCTGGTTGAATTGGTTGAATGCTGATGACAGAATGAGCTGTATTTTTTTCCTTCTTGAAGCACGTATTCTATTTCTTTATGCATATACTTTTTTTATTTAAAATTAAAGATTTTGGGTGAAGATTGTGTGAGATAGCAGTTGACTATATTATCCAGCCTGTTTTGAAAGATAATATAAGCTAAAAATCACTAAATAGCTTAGTGGTACAAATCTTATGGTATACGCCAAGATCCACTGCCCAATCGCCATTAGGAAATTGTAATAACCATAGACACCAGTCACACCATTGTCTAGAGGTATCATGATTGTGAGATAGTAGCTAAGCTCAAAAATATGTTAGCCAGCCGAGTCCCAGTGTCATCATTTTGCAGACTAAAAGGCTATATATGCTCGACAAATGATGCTATAATGATTTTGGAAGACGGTTTATAAATTGGAAAAATGCTACATTATAAAATTAAGAAGGGTGTTTTATCAGTATGACACTATTACTTGGTCAACTGAAAATGTCCCTATTGATCCTAAGTTCAATTTTTCTTTTGTTTTATCGGCAGCAATTAAAAATGGACGGAAAGACACAGAGATGAAGCTGCATCAGAGAGACTCGCAGAGCCTTAGCTTATTAAAATGGATGAAAGCAAACAGTGGGGTATGTATACCACGCAAGTATTTGGGGCTTTTGAGCAGTCGATATCAAATAGTCAAAGCATACAGGAGGAGGTGCTTAAACTACATGTTTATGACGGTCACAAGAAGGGCATGTTCTCGTTACTTCATTTGTTAATCATTAATCAACCCCATCGCAGGGGCCATCGTATCGAACTAAAATATATGCCTTCATATCTTGCCGGATAGGGACTTGTCTAATACTACTTGTTATCGGAAGGAGAGCTTGAGTAAGGTGCAAGTGCAACTTTGCCAACGGTGTGAATTCCCCACATAATAAGGATATGCTTGATAGTCTAGCCGATTAGGGCTAGCACCATGGTGAGAAAAAATACCATATAGAAAGTGACCTAATACAAGGTTTTGCCGATTAAGAGTTTCTCCAATGGCATGTGTGTGGAGATAAATGTCAAAATCCACCTAGGATACACATCCATTTTCTCTAAAATCATTTTCCAACCATGATGTCTTAGACCAATGTATAGATGATTTTGGGTAGATAATGTCAAGGAAAATGTCAAGTTTAGACATTCCCATTGACATTGTCTACCATCCTAGTCAGCTTTTAATTAATTGAATTGACTTTAATATATTAACTAACCATTTTTAGCTTTAATAAAATTTAAATTATGAAAAATAAAAATTATACTAATTAAATGAAGAGATTACATGCAATATCGTTGGAGATGAAAAATAAAATCTCCCTAATTTTAAGGAAAAACAAATCGGGATGTCTTATTTGTGGTGCCACACAGAAAGCGTACACAATGACCATTGGAGAAGCTCTAAGAAAAGAGTAATACCTTTTTCAATCCGGCGGTTCATTTTACGGCCAAGACTGATGCATATCTATAGATGTTACGAACGTGTGTTACCAACTAATCCGATAGAGTAGTACTAATGCATATCTATAGATTTAAAACTCTTCTTTATCAGCAAAGATAAAACGAGCTTGTCACACCGTGATACACTGCTAAGATTAATATACTACTAAATTTGCAAAAGTCTTATCCAGATATATATATATATCGTTTGCATTGAAGAACAGATATTGCTTTCATTGAAGAATAGATCATTACCGACACTTCGACATCGTAATACAGGAGTATACAGATATATGTTATTTAGGTATGGACTTCCCTATCTTCGTGATAAATGCACATACATATATAAAATGTATATTCTGCTGGATGAACTATGAAGACTTCTTCCTCCTCATCGTGATGCACACAAATATATCCTAACACGCTTGGACACTACAAAAATCAATGCGCAGGATCAACTTCCTTTTTGTTCTTTAATTTCTGATGGTTACTGTTACCCTTGTTAAATATATTTTGTGTAAGTTCTTTTTCGTTAAAAAGAAGGGTTATTTGGTTTTTGGTACTTACTTTTTGACCTAAACCTGGACTTGGTCTAGTATTTGTCCAAACTTTGTGCTTGGTCTAAAGACCAACGTTGACCAGTGTTAGCTAGGTTATGTGGTGTCTAACTTTTGACTTAATTATTTTTTTTGTGGCCCCTCGAATTATGACTTATTTTCTTATTCCTCCCCACTCTCAAATCACTCTTCAATTGTAACAGATCAAACGACCATTAACATGATGAAGTTCATGGGACCATTAACAGATCAAACGACCATTAACATGATGAAGTTCATGAGACCATTTACAGATCAACGACCTTTAAATAGATCAAATGACCATTAACAGATCACTCTTCAATCCATGCAATTTCAAATCAGAGACAAACCCACTGTCCAAAACATTCAAAAAAACTCAAAATACATTCTCAACCAGTGATGATTGTTGTACCGGGAGTAAATCCCGCAGATAAAACCGTGTGAGGAGAGGTGGGAGAGTGTCGGGACCCACATAACCCTTTACCCTCCTGATGGTAAGAACGCTCCCCTCTCTGCCGCATGATCTGTCCACGGGATTTCACCCGGTATTTTTGGTTGTCAACGTAGCATCATCCCATGCCTTATTTTCTCTTGAACACAACCACAAGAACCCATGGCTGACCAACAAACCCATATCTATTCACAGTATCAGCAGTTCTTCCCTGCAACATCACCAATTCTAGTCTCAATATTCAATCCAGCAAAAACCCATCTTCGGTTTAACATCAATTTCGTATCTAAACATCAATTCCCAGTAAATTTCTTCTCTTAATCCTTCTCTAAGACTCTCACGGAAAACCCAAAAGTTGAATCACATAAACCTGCTTCGCCTGAGCCCAATTATTCTCCAATACCTCCATCAATCTCCCAAATCTTCTCATATAACGTCGAACCAGAATTGACCCATCTTTGTAACATCTCCAGTGATCGTCACAAGCTCCAATTCGAACCCGTAGAGAAACCCATTCTTTCTACATAATCAAATTCCCTTTCTTCCATCTCAAATTCAATAGCAGCACCAGATTCGTTAATCACTCATCGTCATCAACTGATAATCATCTTCCCGTTCTTCTAGCCTCACGATCCTATTAACCTCTTCCATCTTCTCCTTCACGACATCAGATCTCTAATTTACTCTCTCAATCGGCATGAGTTGAATCTTGTCTGATAAATTTAGACGTACCTTGTCCGAAATGGTATGAACCCTAATTTCTGAATGATTTGCTTAAGAGTCTAAATATGTATAACCATTCATACTTCAATTAAGAAACAAACCAATCTCAAAATTGATCAATTTCACATCAATTTCGTATCTAAATATCAACCAATTGAAAACCATAATTTAACTTACCATTTTTCTAATTTTTTAATTATTCGCAGCAGCAACATCTCCTTTGTGATTTACAGAGAATAACTCCACTTTCGTCTACGCAGCTTCACTAGTTGATTCGCTCAAATTAACTCCACTTTCATCTCCTTCGTTTGATCTGTTACAGTTTGATGTGTTTCCAGTGGCGGAACTGGAAATTTAACTTGGTGGTGGCTTTAGGTTTTTAGGGGTGGCTTAAGCCTATTAATTGGGCTTATTTTTATCAGCCCAAGTAAAATAGGTAGTGAAAAAAAAGGGGTTTTGGGCTTCAGCCAGTCCTAGTCTAGGCATAGTTCCGCCCCTGTGTGTTTCATCAACGCATAAGAAAAAGAAAAGAAGGAAGAGGAGGAGGAGAAGAAGAAAAAGAGGAGGAGGAAGAAGGAAGGAAGAAAAAGATAAGACATCGGGGCTGAAAAAGAGTTATCATTTTTGGGGGCCCAAGTTGTGAATACTAATAATTTAAGGGGCCACAGAAAAATTAATTAAGTCAAAAGTTAGACACGTCATCATAACCGAGTCAACGTGGGTCAACGTTGGTCTTTAGACCAAACGCAAAGCCTGACAAATGTTAGACTAAACCTATATTTAGGTCAAAAAAAAAATAGGTACCAAAAACCAAATAACCCCAATGAGAAAAGTTCATTTGGTGTAAGAATCAATGCCAGAAACAAAGCAAGTTGTTACCAAGATCTGTCTGTGACAACTGACAAGTTTATCATGCTGAGAAATCACACTCCTAAGTTTCTGATTTAGTGTATCATTTGCCTTCCACCCAACTTTTATTTTTTACCTTTTTTTTTTCCTTCCGTAAGAACATCCAATCATACAAATACCAAAAATTCTTAGTGAATCGTTTATTAAAAGCTAAAACCACCCAAAAGTTGTTTACTCACTATAAAACCTAAAAAACGAGACCCAATGTGTTTTCGCTGAACGCAGAGTCCACTGGGTGTGCGTCTACACGGTTTTTAAGTGGATCAAATACACGGTTCATCCAAAAACCGGGCAGGGTCCTCCTGATGTTACTGTTTGCTTCTAAAAAACTTATATACATTATATATGAGGATGATCCCCTCACACTTTTATTATCACATTATCTCACACGTTGGATGTCACTTTTGCGAATTAAAACCAAACTGTAACGGATTTGAAGCTAATACTTTGGGGATATGTTATCATTACATAGCTTTACTTTCCTACCGAAAATGAGCGTATTCCAAGACGTATAACACCATTAGAGCTGGCAAACAAGCCAAAACCCGTGGGTTTGCCCGGACCGGCCAGTAAAAAACCCGCACCCGGCTCGACTGGTGTCTAAACAAGCCGGGTTAGGGTTGGAGAAATGCCGGCTTGTGAGTAAACGGGTTAACCCGTCCCGGCCCGTAAAATCGCGGGAACAACCCGTTACCCGTCTAAATGTCATATATATACAGATTTATGATTTCTTAACCCTAGTTTTTCTTTTTTCTTCAGTATCTCCACCTCTCGGTTGCGACAGCACAGCAACATCAACCTTTCTTCTTTTTTTTTTTTTCTTCACCACACCATTAACTTCTTCTTCTTCGTGTTCTTTTTTTCTTTTTTCTTATTTTCATTAAAATCAATTTGTGTTTTTGATTTTTTTAGGGTTTACTCAAATCAATTTGTGTTTTTGATTTGTCGAAGAAGACGCCATGGCTGAATCTGAGATGGGTTTTCTAAGATTTAGGGAAGAGATGATGCTGTCGTGGATCTCAAACAAGAGAAGATGTTGATACTGAATCTGGGATAATGGGTCTGTGGTAGAATTGGATTTGGGGTTTTGGTAACACTAACATCTGTTAGATGTTTCTCAATTGGTTAATATGCATGCAGCTCTTATACGAATTCTTATATGTTTGCAAGTCTGTTTTGATCTTGGTTCTCATGACTCTTCAGATCGTAACTGGTAATTTTCAGTTTCCCCAAATTTAATTTTTGCTGGTTTCATTTCCAGGTTTGGATTTTTATTATTTGTTTGTTGTCAGAATTATGAAATTCTAGGGCTCTTGTTTGTTCTACTTTTGCTGGTTTCATATCTGTTGTGTTGTATTTCTAAGGAAAATTTGATGTTTTTGTTCGCTTTGGATGTAAATTGAGCTAGAAAATGAAAAATGTAATGTAGAGATGATGGTGGTTATGAATGATTGAATGATTTGTTATGTGTGAATTTTCTGCAGGGGAGGAGAACAAATATGGAGGAAATCAAATACCCAAGGTGCAAGGAAGCTCTATCCATTACCAGTCTGCAATAAAAATAATATACACTACAAGTGTTTGACAAATTGCCTGAATTACCATGTTCTACATGTTGTTTCAAGAGTTCACATCAGCAAAGTATAGATCCCTATGGCTAGGCGAGAAGTGGAGCTTTTGAGATCAATGGCACTGATAGTTAGCGATGGTTGATGGCAGTAAATCGGAGGAAATGGTTGAGCTTGGTTATTGTTTGATGGAATAAGATGGAAGCAGTTGAGTTTGTCGAGTGGTAGCAGACATAGTATTTGGTTTATCATGGACCATGGTGGTGAGTCTGGAGACGTTGAAGAACTCAAGTGGAGAAATGGGTTTTATTCTTCATATTTGTTTTAGATTAATCTTTCTAATTATTTTACATCTTGTAATTTGTCACAAATCAAGTTAATTAAATTTAAATTTAAATTTTATTTTTAATTAAACAAGCCGGGTAACCCGTAAGCCCGCAAGATTTACCCATTACGGGTGCGGGTTGAGGAAATGACCACCCGTGAAGAATATCAACCCGCAGGTTTTGGCCCGTGTCAACCCGAACCCGTGTAATCCGTGACAAGCTAGGCCCGGCCCGCCCGTTTGCCAGCTCTAAACACCATCATCTACTACTTTGAAAATGAGTCGTCAAAAATCTGCGGATTTCCGGCCGTCGAAATTAAGACCAGTAGATTGTGAGGTTTTATATTTCGGAATGTGATCATTTTTGGTAGGCATGTAGAACTTGGTAAGAGGAACACATCCTCAAAATAATAGCTTCAAATCCTTTACGGTTTGATTTTTATTCACAAAAATAACGTCCAACGTGTGAGATAATGTGATAATAAAAATGTCAAGGGATCCTTCCTCATTATATAGTCTTCGTGGACGCCTCTTTCAAGGATTTATAAATCACTCGCGTTGCACTGTAATCTGTAAAATAAAATACTAAATGACCATGTCCACGGTGGGTGCTGACCAGAAATTCGAACCCGATAGGATCTAGTTTTAATTAAAACTAAATATTTTCTGACAGTCACCTTTTGCTTACAGGTATAAGCATCCTTGGAACGCATACAAAAGCTAACTCCTAGTTATTTTGTTTTTTTTCAAGCAATTAAAAACGAATCAAATCCGTTTTAATCGAATTGATTTATTATAAATAAATAGGAATTACCCAAGTTTGCTCGAATTAGATTAAATTGAAAAACAATTAATTACATCACACTATTTTAGTTTTTCAATTTGAATTAATAGAAGACCGATTCTATGTATTTTAATCGAGTTTATGAAGTCCAAATACAATTGGGAATTGTGAAACTTTGATTTTCAAAACAATTTTGAAAAAAACTGATCAATGCCTTCCTATTTGATTGAATTTTTAAAAAGCTAACCTAAAACATCAGTCAGTCAATTACACTAGTCAACATTTTGTACTTAAGTGACCACATATAAGGACTTATAACAAAACCATGGTGCAACTTTAAATTTAAATATATGGTCCAACCCTAACCCGGCTGGTGTTTAACTTAAGTGACCACATCAGTCTCATTCCAAAAAAGTCATACCAACAATATTTGATTCTTAGATGATTTGTAATATGATAAAATAAAATATTATAAGAAAACCATGGTGCAACTTTAAATTTAAATATATGGTCTGGATTATGGCCAGATAAAGTTGGGTTTTTTCTCCCGCTGGTGTTTCAGAAAGCCCCGGTAAAAAAAATTTGATAGGTAAAGAAGGGTTTATTCATCCAAAAACTGAGAGAGTACAAAATGTTTGTACCATCCTCAAGCAATACAAAGGAAGTAACAAACTACTTCATAGCTCATAACTAATCGAAATACAACTTAGGCCAAGTAGCCATTATATCCCTGAAATTAGGAGATTCTAGATTCTTGAAAACAAGACACCAGGTGAACAACGATCTTCTTTTGCACTGTAATTTCTGAACTTTGCTTATTGTTAAAAGTATGATAATTTCTTTCCAACCAAATACACCATACTATGCCTACTGAGATCATACACCAAATCTTGTACTGTTACTTGGAAGGCATGGAGATATTCCAAGAGAATAACATGGTGAAGAAATCTTCTGGCATAGTGAATTTGAAATTTAACTTTTCCATGAAATGATCCCAAATCTTATCCACAAAGGAACAATGCAGAAAAAGGTGGTTAGTTGTTTCATGTTGAGAGAAAAACATACAAGTTTGAGAAACAATGATACCCCTTCTTGCAGGAATATCTTTAGTTGGCAAGCTATTATGAGCCAGAGACCAAAGAAAGAATCTTATTTTTTGGTGGAATTTTTTGCTTCCAGATATACTTAAAAATATGAGAGTGCTATTGATCGGAAGTAATGGAAACTGCAAGATGAAACTTAGATTATATAAAGACAACTCTCTTTATTGATGTTTAGAAAATCTCTCAAAACTAAACACAAGCTCTAATCTTGCTCATATGATCAACCACAACTTTGGTGATCATATATATATAGAACTATGAATTCGTTTTCCTAGTCATATTACCTTATTACATGTCTTTCCTTTTCTTAGAACTAGATGACTTCTAATTCCCTTAGGATTACGTCAATTTCCTAATCTTGTCCTAATCAGCTTGTTAGTGACTTCTATGTTGAAGTTTAACCCAACATTCTCCCCTTAAGCTTCAACTGTGCTTGTGAAAAAACTTGTACATATGATGGTGCTCTCGTCTCCCATGGCTCGGTGTAGACAAGCTCTGATACCAATTAATGGCAACTGTATGATGAAACTTAGCTTATATAAAGACAACTCTCTTTATTTATGTTTAGAAAATCTCTCAAAACTAAACACAAGCTCTAATCTTGCTCATATGATCAACCACAACTTTGGTGATCATATATATATAGAACTATGAATTCCTTTTCCTAGTCCTATTACCTTATTACATGTCTTTCCTTTTCTTAGAACTAGATGACTTCTAATTCCC
Organism: Papaver somniferum; assembly: GCF_003573695.1. Lineage (NCBI taxonomy): Eukaryota > Viridiplantae > Streptophyta > Magnoliopsida > Ranunculales > Papaveraceae > Papaver > Papaver somniferum. Next base: position 216,441,735 of record NC_039358.1, read on the forward strand.
TTAGGATTACATCAATTTCCTAATCTTGTCCTAACCAGCTTGTTAGTGACTTCTATGTTGAAGTTTAACCCAACAGGAAGGAGAGCGGAAAAGAGAATCATAAGTAGATTTCACAGAGAACTGACCTTTTGCACCAATTGCCCATTGAATTTCATCTGCAATATCCTTGTTTAAAGAGATTGTATTCATTCTTCCTTACAGCTCTTCCCATTCATGTATAGCAGCTGAACACAATCTCCTAGGGATGGAAAGACTCCAGACGGCATCCTTTTCATTAATTGAACATTTCTGCAACAGTATTATCTTTTACTCTTGAAATAAAAAACAAATTTGGATATTTAGTTCGTAACGTACGGGATATCCATTAACCATTAATCAACCCAAAAACTCGTAGCATTACCAGAATTAACTTTAAAGCTGAATATAGAAGAACAAAGCATAATAACCTTCCGGACAAAAGTTCCATAAGTAGTTTAAGGAACTTTAGAACTAACCTATGATATCAGCACCATATTTATCATAGACAACATCCCTCCGTAAAGCATTTTTCTCAGTTGCGAATCTCCATTGCCATTTAGATAAGTAATCCTTATTTATTTTTCTCAAACTCTTGATCCCCAAGCCTCCGTGTGTTTTTTTTTTTTTTTTGCATAAAGCTTCCCATTTCATCCATTTAATCTTTTTTTTCCTGTGTTATCATTCCACAGGAACTCTCTCATTAATTTTTCTATTTTCTTAGCAACAAAAACTGGCATCAAAAACAAAGACATCTAGTAAACTGGAAAACTTTACACAACACTATTGATGAGAATTACCTTACTGTATCTATTCAGTAAAGGCTTTTGCCAACTTGTAAGTCTCGCAACACATTTGTCAACGACCTTATCCCACTTTGAAAGGAAAGCCTAAGTAAGTTGTAGGCAGTTGATCAATGTGGCAACCCAACATTGATGAAAACTGAGAAAGATCACCAGAGAAATTAACACCGAAAATTTGGCTTTTAGCAAAATTTATTTTGAGACTAGTTAGCTGCTCAAAAGATAACAATAAAATTCTGAGATGATTAACTTGATCAGTATCAACATCTAAAAAAATTAATCTATCATTTGCAATTTGAGCTTACCACCAAGAGCTTCCTGAAAACCAGAAATTAACCCTTGATCTCGAGCATTTTGTATCATAAACGATAAAGCTTTTCCCATCAAAGAAAAAGAAAAGGAGACAAAGGATATCCTTGTCTGATGCCTTTCTTAGACTTAAAATAACCTGCAGTTGTACCATTCACAAGAATTGGAAATTTAACAAATTAAACACAACATCTGACCCATTTTCTCCATAATCCATAAGAGCAAGAATCTCATCCATAAAATCCCAGTTAACATGATAAAAATATTTTTAAAATCAACTTTAACTAAGATATCTGGCTTCTTACTTGTTAATCTAGAATCAATCAACTCATTAGCAACCAAAACTCCATCTAGAATTTGTCTTTTCTTTATGAAAGCATACTGATGAGAGGAAATCACTTCTGGAAGAATATCTTTGAACCTGTCAGCTAACACCTTGGATATCACCTTGTAAACACCATGAACAAGACTAATTTTTCTTAAATACTTCACCTCTTCTATAGTCTCTTTTTTAGGATTAAGAGATATAAAAGTATTTTATAATCTCCAATGCAAGAAGTTTTTCTCTTGCAATTCCTTCAAAACTGCCAAGAAGACATTTTTTAAAATGTCCCAACGCAGCACATAAAAACTAATGGGAAACCATCAGGTCCCGTTTCCTTTGATTGACCCAATTTCATCATTGTAGTAAGGCACTCATCTTCAGTAATAAACTCTCTTTCTATCCAAATTCTCTTTCTCTTCATAAATTTATTGAAAATTCATAGAATTCATTGAGACTGATCTTGAAACTTGAGTTTGAAAAATATTTTGAAAATGTTCAACTATTCTCTGATCTTATCTACTTCAGTTGTAATTATATGGATATTGTTTACAAGGAGAGGTTGGCTTGTTGTTGACGGATGTCTCTTATGTTGTCGCACGAGAATCAAAATCGGTATTGCATCTGCTTTCTCATTGTGAGTTCTCTGCCCGAATTTGGAATTATTTCTAATCGGAATTGGTCTTCTCTGGGTTTTAGCGGATTGCATAGACTCGATAATCTAAAGTTGGAGATGTTAAACAATTCATTTCATCTGCAAAAAATATACGGCCTCTACTTTGGAATACCAAGAATGCAATAGTTTTCGAAGTGTCAATTTTAATGATAATGAGGTCATTAAGAAGGTGAAGATTCAAATTTAATGTTATGCCCGCAATGATGAGGTTATGAAGGGTCTTAGCCCAGATTTTATTATCAACAAATTAAATACTTATTTTAGTTTTCGATGTATCCTGATTTCAATTTACGGAAACTGAGTTCACATGTGATTTCCAACGGATACTGAGTATTTGTTTTCACTATATATTTTACTTTAAAACTTCTCTTTTTCACTCTTTTTATTTACATAAACTTTTTTTTTTTTTACGGGAAAGAGCGACTTTGATTAAAAAGGTTATGAATCATGGAAACAGTGATAAAGAGACTCGAAAAAATTACATGGATGTGTATACTAGAACATCCCAATTACAAATAAGAGTTGATAAGGTGAAACCCGAAAAAATATATGTGTGTAATCCAATTGAATAACAAGGATTTAACTTCCACTATAATCTGCTTAGTACTTCTACTGAAGTATTTATAGAGTTTATTATTTCTTTCTCCCCACATACTCCACCAAATGACAAACGACAGAAACCCCCATAATCGTTTAAGTTTCTTCTTACTTTTCTTGTTGCTCCATTCCCATAACGTTCTTCTAATATCACTAGCAAATACCCATCTGATTCCAAAACTCTTCATGTATAACCAAACATCAAAATTTATTTTGCAATGTAAGAACAAATGAGCATTAGTTTCCTCATGAACACCACACAACAAACAGTTGGAATTCTGAACAATACCATCCCTATCAATATGATGTAGAGTAGGAACACCATTATAGAATAAAGTCCAAACTAAAAATGAAACCTTCAGCGGAACTTTAGGATTCCAAAGATGTTTATCTGGAAACGATATAAAACCTTCCGTTTCTAAATCCAAGTATGCATAAGCGACCGTAAAACCACTTCCACTTCCATATCTCCAGTGCCTATAATTTCTAGAAGCAGTGAGAATAAAATTAGGGTCACCTATTACCTGCAACAGCTAAATAACTTCCTGCAGTTCAATTTCATTCAAAGAGCTAACAAACTGCAAATTCCAGGCACCTTGTTCACAATGAGTTTTTTACCTTTGGAAATTTTGAATAACGTAGGAAAAGACATCCTAAGAGGCTGTTCACCTACCCAAATGTCGTCCCAAAAGTATCTACCAGCACCATCCCGTAGAATCAACGAAGTACAATCTTTAGTGAAATCCCTTGCCTTAAAAATACCCATCCATAGAGTCCGACCAATAGCTCTACTAAACTGATTAGAAAATAATGTTTCAGTAACACCTCCAAATTTCTGAGATATAATCCTTCTCAACAACGCATATTTCTCACTGCCATATCTCCAGATCCATTTCGAGTAAAGAGCTTTATTAACCAGCTGGAGCTTCTTTGTCCCTATCCCTCCTATGCTTTTTGGAAGAGTAGCTTTAGACCACAAAACCAAACTTTTTTTCTTAGTTGCAGTACTCGAACCCCAATGAAAATTTCACATAATTCTTTCAAGGTCTTTTACTACACTAAGCGGCATTTGCAACAACGTCAAATAGTATACAAGGAGGCTAGCTAGCACACTTTGTATCATCACCAATCTCTGCCCCTTTGATAAGTAACTCATATTCCAACCAGATAACTTTTCTTGAAATTTCTGAATTACCTCATTCCAGATGATTCGACAATTAGATTTACTTCATAATTGAATTCCCAAATAATTCATAGGGAGTTGAGTTGAAGAACAACCAAAAATCTCAGCACAAAATTCTCTGATGTGCATTTGTCCAAGGCGAACAATTGTGCTTTTCCTAAAGTGAACTTTTAGCCTAGAGATAGTTTCAGAAGCTTTAAGAATATTTTTCAAATTTCGTACCTGCAGCTCATTGTCCTCTAGAAAAACTATATGGTCATCAGCGAATTGGAGATGAGTTATCACTGTTCCTTGTTCCGTTACTTTGAAACCTTGAATCAAACCATGACTGGCAGCTGATTTAAACATCAAAGAATGCACCTGAGCAACTAGAATAAATAAAAAGGGCGATATTGGATCGCCTGATTCCTTTTTGACTACGAAACAAATTTGTCGTTTCACCCTTGAGCAAAACAGAAAACCTAGGTACGGTAATAAACCATTTAATCCAGCTTCTCCATTGATGGCCAAATCCAAATCTATCAGGAGTAATATCCACGAAACTCCAAGTTACATTGTCGAAACCTTTTTCTTTTTTAGTTATTATATCTCCTTTTTTTTTCTCTTCATTATATTTTAACCAAATAATCCTTGGTAAAAAAATTAGAAAAAGAAATAAAACCGAAAATTGTTCCCGTTTTACACTATTTGCACCGAAATGAAGTTTCCATGTTGTTTAGCTAAAGGATATCCATATCCCATGGTGAGATGACTTTTGGGCACATTAGGCTACGAGTCAAACAAGGAATATCCATTCACATTGTGCTTGGCCATAGGACATTTTTGTTGCTATGGATGAGATCAAACTTAGAGCAGTATAGTGGGGTAAGTACTACGTACGTTCAGACAGACGTACCTAGTTGAACAGTCGGTATCAAATTGTCGAACGATCGCTATATTACATGTTTCTAACGGTCACAACAAAGATACAGACTTCGTCACTTCGCCAAGAATATTTGTCATTGAAGGGAGCCTGATTAGCACTCTTTTCATAGCAGTTGAGTAATTGGGCCGACCGATCGGAGGGTCCGAAGGGTCCGTAAGGAAGAAGTCCCTTTTATGATCATTTTTTTGCCAAATGCAACCTAACACAAATTTTCAATTTCATGAAAAAAATTGGAAATTTCCATGTCCATGGTTACTTTTTCACTAGACAAAATTGTCCCTTTCTTTTAGTTCAATTACAATAATTCCTTGTGTATCTTATTTTTTTAGAGGTATAATTGGAATGTAAACTTTAATATAACATATCTAAAAATCCATGTCTTGGAATTTTACAAATTTTATCTCGTTGGAAAGCTTATAAAAAAACCTACGCAGCGAGTACAAACAACAATATCAAATTTAGAACTTTTACGAAAAATTCGGAGATATTTATCATTTAGGCATAATTTTAGAAATTTAAATATATATCCATTATGCAAACCACCACAAAAGATACATGATACGTTATGTAGCCATTGGTTTATGCATAAATTAATTTTCCGTTGCAACTAATAAAACGTATGCTACATGCTTCGAATAAAAAAAAAACATATGTACTCCCTCCACTTCAAGAAAAATGATACTTTCGATTTAGGCACAATTTTCGAAAATTGAATGCATAGTCATTATGCAAACCACCATAAAAGATGCATAACATATCATTCAAACATATTTTGGTTTACGGATCGACTAATTTTTCGTTTCTGGAAAAGTGGTACTTTCACATTCCGTTTAAGGAAAAGTGGTACTTTCATTGCGTTTCAGCAAAAGTGATACTTTGGAGCGAAAATATCACTTTTTCTGAAACAGAGCGAAAGTATCACGTTTTCTGAAACAGAGCGAAAGTATCACTTTTTCTGAAACGGGACGAAAGTAGTCGTAGAAAAATACGATCTTAAGATTCTTCTTCGATCGGCCCTCCTACCGTGGCAACGGTTGTACTAGTACAAGTCTTTCCTAGATCAAAGAATAGAAAAATGAGTAGCAATTTTTTCAACCTGGCAGTTCATTCTACGGCTGACGTCACTGAATGCGTGTGACTGATTTTTAGCACTGATTGCGGATCCATTCCGACTCTTTCACGCATCATGATACATGCAGATGGATTATTATAACAGAAGCATCATTAATTGAAGAACAGGTCATTCCGACACTTGCACATCTCAGGCGATAGATGCACATGTACTGGATAGAGACTTCCTCATCGTGATATAAATGCTAACCAACTATGGTTATGTGAGAGATTGGGGATACAAATAAAATGATAAAATTGGCAAGTTGTGTACATTTGGGTATGGATCCATGTTTAAAGATAAGTGTTTCTTTTGCTTAAAATTGGCAACTTGTGTACATTTCGGTTTATTGATGATCTAGTAATTGAATTTACATACTCACCACAGCGTGACCTACTTAGCTAAGAGATGTGATTTATCTTTCACTCTTCACGAGTGCTTGCTTACCCATGACTTTGCGGGGTTTAAATCTAATGGCAACTGCAAGATGAAACTTAGCTTATATAAAGACAACTTTTTTTATTGATGTTTAGAAAATCTCTCAAAACTAAACACAACCTCTAATCTTGCTCATATGATCAACCACAACTTTGGTGATCATATATATATATAGAACTATGAATTCCTTTTCCTAGTCATATTACCTTATTACATGTCTTTCCTTTTCTTAGAACTAGATGACTTCTAATTCCCTTAGGATTACATCAATTTCCTAATCTTGTCCTAACCAACTTGTTAGTGACTTCTATGTTGAAGTTAATCCAACATTCTCCCCCTTAAGCTTCAACTGTGCTTGTGAAAAATCTTGTACGTATGATGGTGCTCTCGTCTCCCATGGGTCGGTGTAGACAAGCTATGATACCAATTGATGGCAACTGCAAGATGAAACTTAGCTTATATAAAGACAACTCTCTTTATTGATGTTTAGAAAATCTCTCAAAACTAAACACAAGCTCTAATCTTGCTCATATGATCAAGCACAACTTTGGAGATCATATATATATAGAACTATGAATTCCTTTTCCTAGTCCTATTACCTTATTACATGTATTTCCTTTTCTTAGAACTAGATGACTTCTAATTCCCTTAGGATTACATCAATTTCCTAATCTTGTCCTAACCAACTTGTTAGTGACTTCTATGTTGAAGTTAGTCCAACAAAATCTCCCCCAACATGAATATGCTACAAGAAAATCTAAATCCGGACGAATGAATTGTTGTCCAGGTCTCGAGTTACCAAGTTGGTGATAGATCTCACATTTGTCCGTTCATGGTCATAGGTCCTTTATTTAACACAAAATTGGTAAAAAAGACCAAAAATGAAAAATCCGGGGTGAAATAGATTCTTAGCTTTTGATACTGTTCATATAGCCAAAAGTCAGAAATATACTGTTTATATAGCCAATTTGGATATTTCACCCAGGAAAATTAAAACAAAAAAATATGTGTTACCTAAAATACCCCCGAACTTTTTAAACTCTTCTTTTCAAAGAGAATTTCTTTCTCTTTTCATAACTCCTCGTCCCTGAGCTCCTGAGAATTCCTCATCTGCAGAATTCGATCGAAAATTCATAGCTCGTGTATTCTTTTTTTCATATCTGGTTGATCAATCATGGTGATTAACGATTCTTGAATCGAAGATTAGATTACTCCACTTTCAAGTCATCTAATATCACCAACAACCAGTAACACAAATCAATAAGTTTCAAGTTTCAATTAATCCAATTTTGATTTCGTTTTTGTCTAATTATTTGTAATGCATATCTTGATATGTCGATTTTGAAGTTTCTTTATCAATTATTATGGGATTTTTGACTATCTTTTGGTTTTAGTTGTTGATTTTGATTATCTAGGGTTCTATTAATAACCAATTATCTTTTGGTTTTAGTTGGTGCATGTAAACGTGATTATTTGTTTATATCCAATCGATTGATGGTTTAAACCTGCTGAAACAATATACACAGATTCAAACCAAATTGATTAAAGTGATAACAGAAATTGGCTAGATGATGGATGAAACTAGATGTTAACTGAGATATGAAACTAGATGATGGATGAACTGAGAGATAACCAAATTTCGGTGTTTTGATGTGAACTGAGAGATGGCTATATGATGGATGAACTGAGTGATAACCAAATTTCACTATTTTGATGTGAACTAAAAGATTGCTATATCATGGATGAACTGATTGATAACCAAATTTCATTTTTTTGATGTGAACTGAGAGATGAAACAAGGTGATGGATGAACTTAGGTCTGCAATTTGTTTTCTAAAATATTAATCTATTTGGAACTCAATTTCATCCATTATCTGGTTTCATCTAAAACTGGACTTTTGGAGATGCTTTTTTACTTTTGGTGTCTTTTTCAACTAGTCATTCAGATGTGGTTACTGAAAAAGATATGTGTATACATTTAAATACATAGTGGTATACACAAAAAAAATGGTAAATAGTAGTATGTCAAAGTGAAAGCTAGGCCTTACATTGTATGGATTCATCCTACACTTCAGTTATAGAGTTGTTGCAGAACATGGTGATAAGGTAGTCTGTCTGCCATTTAGAGGAGCTTCAGTTATACATTCAGATTCATAAGATTTGTTTTATATATTTATTGTAGATGGATCGTCATTTTCTTTGTGTGGTTATCCGGGGGACGGATGCATGCCCATAACATGTTAATGTGAAGTCAACAGTTGATGAGTTGAAGTCGCATGTTTGTTCTTATTGGAATAACATTTCACCAGACTCAATTCAGTTTGTATTTGACTATGAGGGAAGAAGCAATGTTGTTGACAGTGATGTGAAGCTCAGGTCTTTCTTTGCATTGTGTATTGGTAAGGAGTTGTATTTATTGGAGATTCGTTTATTTGAACGTGTTCCTCTTCGTGCTCCTGATTTTGTTCGTGAACCTACTATGAGCGAGTTTCGTTTAGCACCAGACCCTAGCAGAGATCAGTTGGTTCATCTTCCGAGCAGCAGTACCTGCTTAAGAACATCTCCAGCCTTCATTCTCTGCAGCTTTTTACCATGATATCTTTATTAGTTTATTCTTTTCTGTAGCCTCTTGTTGCACATTTAAGATTCATTTACCTGGAATTATATTTTCGCAACTAGTATTTACCTTGGATTGTTTCTTTTGTTCATAAAAACATATCTTATGGTATTATTTTTTCAAGTATTTCTCTTCAGTTTTATAGTATATATATCATAGTCTTATGTTGATTTAGTTTAATTGTACATTTCCTTCAGTTTTCACTGTAAATTTTGAATGTTTGCGAAGATTCAAATTTAAATGTACAGGATGTAACCAGTTTCATCCTGCCTATTCTGGAAAAAATGAGATTTTTGGCCAGGATGTAACTGGTTTCATCCTTCACATTCTGACAGAAATACTATTTTTTCTAACCTGCACACTCTGAAAACAGTTTTTATAAAGGCTAGGATGTAACCAGTTTCATCCAAGCTTGGTTACATTCTGGCAAAAAATTGCAGTTTCATACAGGCTTGGATGTAACCAGTTTCATACAGGCTTGGATGTAACCAGTTTCATCCAAGCCTGGTTACATTCTGACAAAAAATTGCAGTTTTTATACAGGCTAGGATGTAACCAGTTTCATCCAAGCCTGGTTACATTCTGACAAAAAATTGCAGTTTTATACAGGCTTGGATGTAACCAATTTCATCCAAGCCTGGTTACATTCTGACAAAAAATTGCAGTTTTATACAGGCTAGGATGTAACCAGTTTCATCCAAGCCTGGTTACATTCTGACAAAAAAATCTTTTTTCAACCTGCAAATTTAATCATTTATGGCTAACATATTCAAACACAACTATCATGAAATTGAAGTATAGGCATTTTTCAGTAAAAAAGTTCATATTTTAATTAAGACGAATCCACGGATCACAAATTTATGCGAAGACATAGTCCAACAAAAACAAAGTACTTTCGTATGAACTACATTAATAAATTTTTTCTAAACAACCTAAACACATCAAACTTTCCAGCAGCTATTCTCATCAGTTAGGATTTCATATGCGAGATTTATTCGTCTTGTGCCCATCTCCTCTCCAAGAGTATCTTTGCCTTCAAAGGAGTAACCGTTTGTCATTGCCCATCCAATGAAGTAGATAACATACATCAACGAATCAGGACTGCAAGACAAATGAATATGTAATGTCAGTTTACAAATCTAGAAAAAAAATGTAATGTCGGTTCAAACTTCGTTTCAGTTTGTGTGTTATAATTTCAGTTCAAAGAGTTAACGACCTATTTTCGCACTGTTGTGAACAATCTGATTTCACGACGACATCAGCGTTATCCGCACTGTTGCTACATTCGGCCTTGCCCACTTTTTCTTGTTTGATCGCCTCAATAAAGTTCCAGAATTTAGTCTTCCTTAACACAGTCTCTTGTCTTTCAGTAAATACCAGTGATTCCAGCACTTCAACTGTCGGTTTCATGTTTGATCAGAACGTCTTCTTTCTTTCCTTTTTCTCTGGCTTGTCTTCATCCATTTCGGCACCCACATCATCCACATTCCCTGTGCTAGACTCACCACTCATGCTCACATCATGCTTTTTCTTGGATTTTCTTTCAGCACCGGCACTCTTCTTACTCTCCTTGCTACTGCTTCCTGCAACAATTTGGATGAAACCAGTTAAGTCATATTTTAAATATGTGGATGAAACTCAATTACATCCCATCTTTAATGCTAGATGAAAATCAATTTCTGCAGGTATCAGATGAAACCCAGTTACATCCTATATATAATAGTTAGAAGAAACCAAGTTTCTGCAGGTATCAGATGAAACCCACTTACATCCTATATATTATACATGTTAACATTGTCTGAAGAAGGCAAAGAAAAGGAGTTTACGCTGTTATTAGTCCCATAATCACACCAAATTAAGACCACCAAAATATGCAAACCATCAAACACTTCCTAACACCAAATTAAGACCAACGATTAGTTCAGTTTCATCGTGTTTACCCCAGTTACATCCTAACTTAAACTGAGTATGATGTTTAGTTTAGTTTTTCCAAAATGAATCAACTTATATTGTCTACATCCTAACTATACAGATTTAATCCATCATCTGAAATTAGTCTACATCCTAAATACACCATTACAGTATGATGTTATTAGTCCCATAATCATTAAATTTAATACCACCAACAGATCAGTTACATCCTAACTTAAAGTTTAATGAAAACCAGTTTCAAACACCTGCTGAGCATCACTTCGTAACCAAATGCAAACCCAATTTCATGCAATCCATCCAAAACATAACCAGATTCAATCCATAACATAGATTTTCATACAACAACCAAATTAAATCATGATATAATTTATTACCAAAATTCACAACATACAATACTATCATGCTAATAGTCTTATATTCAATATAGGATGTATCGTCAATCCTGAACTAAACTGGTTTCATCCAGTTTTAATCTGCTGAAAAAATATACACTGCAGATTAACACTGGATGAAACCAGTTCCATCCTGGTTAAACCTGCTGAAACAATTTGGATAACCAGATGACCCAATTTCACTTCAACCAATTTCACAGTGGAAATACTTAAACAACCAGATGCAAACCAGTTTCATAGCCAAAAGATACTATTTGAAATGAAAATAAAACAAGCAATTCAACACATTAATCTACTGAAATGAAAATAATAACAACCAATTCAACAATTTAATCATGCAATTCTGAAATTAAGAACAAAACATAGTTAGGGTTTGAAAACTTACGAGTTCTAGGAGACATTCTGTGGATCGATTGAAACCCTAACTCTTCCAATACACTGAAATGAAATGCTTGAAACCCTAATTCTCAGAAACCCCTCTTGTAGTGTTGATGGTGTTTAACAGACGGTGGATGAAACCAATTTCTGGTAGAGTTGATGGTGCTGAACCGGTTGATGAAACTAATTTCTGTTAGTGATGATTTGTTAGTAGACGGTGGAGGAAATCGATTTGGTATTTTCTGGTGACGATGAAGATGAACGTCGGTGGTTTGAAAATTCACAGAGTTTTGTGTTTGGAAACTCACAGAGTTTTTTGAGAAGATGAAGATGAGAGTTGGTTGTTCTGGTTTTTGTTAAAGAGTGCAATGGTTTTGATGAAGAGAAGGAGAACGTGCTGGACGAACGTTTACAAAAGGGCAGTAAGGTCTCTCCACACTAAAAGATTCTTCTGGTCATTTGACCCAGGCCTAATTCCTACCTGTCCATATGGCCCAGAAAAGGTTCCCATTTTGCTATATAGCCCATTTTCTGTTTATTTAATACTCCAGTTGACTTGACCAAAGCCGATTGACCGGTTAATCCTTGACCCCCGTCGGTAACAACTTAATTAGACTGGAAATAATACAAGAAACATCATTTTTGTACATTATAGCTCACGACGAGGGTTTCTAATGAAAACGGACATGGACCAGAAACAACTGGAGTGATTTAGGTTTATATTTATACGCCTTTAAACAGAGAGGTCGACAAGTGCTGAATAGAACACAACGAAAAGAAATACAACAAGTGTTTACATAATTTAGACATGAAGTACTGTCGTATATTCGTCCATACACTCGTTACAGTACCATGGGTACACCATAAACGTATAAATGGATCGCCCGTTGAATGTGTATCAGTCAATAGTATCGACGGAAATTTATTCAGAAGCGCGCAAATATGTGTTCAAGTCTTCGATGCACAGACATAATATACACACAATATGTAAAGAAAGTAAAAAAGATCATTTGAATTTAATCAATCTTGCACAATTTTTGACTGTTCGTAGTTCACGTTGATTCAACAGTCGACCAGTTAACTTGACCAACGCTGAACCCGATCATCTAGTTGACCATCGACACTGTAGTTATGATAC